>NC_137973.1:52213278-52530778 GCF_963924665.1 Micromys minutus
GGTTCTCATGAAAGCACAGAAGAATCAGAATTGTTCTGCATGCCAGGTATGTAGGATGTTATCTGAAAATACATATTTCACAGAGTCCTTTGCTAACCCAACCCAGAGCAAGCATTAGGGCATTGATATCGTACTAGAAGAGCTGACTCTTGGACAGAAATGGTAGTCATTTGTAGAATGGTTGTACTACTATTGGCTGGGACCTCCCATAGAGGAACCTGAACTCAATTCAAAAGCCAAATTGAAGTGAAGGAGAGTGAGCCTTGAGAGATCACACCAGCTCACACATGCATAGAGCAGTCTATTCTTGGAGGAGGAGATTCATAACTATGGTGCCTGTAATACAAGGCCTTTTTATGTCTTAGTTCATAACTCAGCACCACCAAGTTAGATGACTTCTAACTAAATGATGGATCTTGTAATCGACACATCCCATCTAACTTCCAGCATTTGATCCCTGCTTGTTTCGTTGATTCATAAAAAGGGTTCTTGCAATAGTCAAAGCATTGCACAGACAAATAGTGCTATAAATTACTTCGTAAGGGTCAGTGCCCCCAAAGGTTAGTGCATTGAACTAACTGTCGGCCACAGATGTTCACAGGTAGGTGTCTTGAACAGGAACACCCTCTCCAGCTTCATAACACAGGAACACCCTCTCCAGCATTGTCATTTGGGAGTACAGAGGAAATGAGCTGGTAGAAGGGAGTGAGAGGTCATGAAAGAGGATGAAAGGAGCAAACAAAGAACCTCGTGAAATCCGGAGTCAGAGGCAGAGACATAGTGTACTTGCTGATTCTTCCCCTATGAGGACAATTACAAGCCTCAGAAACAGAATGGCAATGGAAAGTGTCCACACCAAGAATGCCAGAGTGGTGCTGCATGAGGGACATCAAGAAAAATAGCAGAAAACCATAGTCACAGGGACGTTATTAAGAAAAAATATCCTCTTTGAGTTTACATGACCATAAGCAGATTCTGCCTTCTCCATCAGACTCCCAGGTACTGAGGTCTAAGAGTTAAGGTAGGGACAAGGCTGAAGACTGTTGACTCAGTACCATACAGATTCAGACAGAAGAGGCCACCAGCAGACTGAGACATTCTGTAGGCCGTCACTGAGTTTCCATTCTTCGCAGGGTCAAGAGACCACCACATAGTTTTACTTGCTGATGAATAGCAGTCAAAGGTTTTTGGCTGAATCCTCTGGTTATAGATTTTATATATTATATATATATATATAGTTTTGGTTCCATGGAACATCAAAAGCCAATTTTATTTTTGGTAACTTGGGATGTAATACTGATGCACAATTTGGAAGACTCAGTTTTGTCATTGAACAAAATAGCTAAAGAGATTTATGCTGTCTCAGGCACTGTGTTCAAGGATTAGAGAAGAAACACATGACCCTGTATGGACTTGTAGGCTTATAAAAAGAAAGAGATGATAAACAGATAATTTTAGCCATGCTGACAAATGCATTTAAGATGCACATATGGACATACTATAGAGATTATAGATTCTGGCCTGTGGAGGATGGGACACTTGGTTCTCAATGTGTCCTTGCAGCTTCCATGGGGAGGGGTCTTAACCAAACATAAGAGAAGGAAATTTTGGAGAGGTGGAGTGTGGAGGAGGGTGAGAGAGGAGAGGGATGGGAGAGAGAGAAGAGAGAGGGAGAGAGATGAGGAAAGGGAATATGTATATAACGAGTATATGGCTGCTATCTGGAGAGGAGAACCACATTACTGAGTTTCTGATATTTTCTACTGATTTTGGTCCAGGGAGCCTCTGAGAAAACACATAAATAACTGGATGGAGGCAAAACTCTGTGTAAAACCCTTGCACAGCAGGCGCAATGTCCTGTGTTCAAACTTTAGCATATATATATATATATATATATATATATATATATCACATATATGAATATTCCGATGAAATTCTTGCTTGTATATATATTTTATTTTATCCTTACAGTGTGTGTTTATGTGCATCTTATAAAACTATCAAGTTTTAAAGAATAGGGTTTTTATTTTATATATCCCTAAATTTCTTTTGTCAAACCAAATGTTTGGTATTTAAAATCCTAATTCAGTTGCCCTCAAGTGAATAATTTTATCTGACTATTTGTCAATCTTAGCAATGTAATTCTTTCAATTCAACACTATTTTAGGAATGCCTACTGTGTACGAAGTACTGGACTATATATTCTGAAATGATCTGAAATGACAAAGGATTATGTTGATATCTTATAGCGACATTTTTTCATACATAAACACAAACAAAAGAAAACCCTCATATATTTGTTGGTTTTGTCTTTTGTCTTTTCTAAATATCCTTTCCTTATTATTTTCCATTTTTTTATGAAGCCATCTTTTTTTCGTCTTTCAGAGTTTTCTTAAATATTCTATGTTGTGTGTAAGTCATTTTACTCCATCATGTACTTTATTACTTAGATTGTGTTTCTGAATGTATTCTGACATCCTGGTTTTACTCATTTTGTGTTCAGAACAAGCCAACGAAAATGACATGTGTTCAACAAATATTAGCTAGAATAGAATACACATTTGCTAGAAGTCCCTCCCTCTTTTCTTTTTCATCTGTGAATCCTCTTACCTGTTATAAGGTTTAGATGATGTAATGACAACACAATATATCCAGTGAACACATTCAAACATAGAGTTTGATATATTTTAACCAATGTGTATATCACACCAAAGAATGTTTCTAGTACTCTCAAAAATTGCGCTATTTCACTCCCCAGTTATTCTTCCTGTAGAACTAGTCGTGAGCCCAGGACTCAATGCTCTGTTTCTCACTGATACAGTTTTTCTTTTTATATAATGTCTTATAAATGAACTTATATGTAGCATGGAATCTCCTTCATTTCCTTCACGCAATATATATATATACATATATACATACACATATGTATGTGTGTATTAACTGATGCTAAATAGTGTCATGATTTTCTTTCTGTCTCTGATTACTCTTATTGGATGATATTCAATGTACATTTATTTAGTCACATATAAATGAAACAATATTGGGTTCACCTCCAGTGTGAAACAATTTTGAAAGTTTCTAACAACACTGATAAAAAATATTTCTTTGGGATGACCTCACTGTCCCAGGTGAATATATAATTAATGAAATTTCTGGGTAGTTACTAAACATATGACAAACTTAATAAGAAACTACGAAAATGTAGTTTGCAAAATACTTGTACCCCTATGATGCTTAATATGAAATACAGTTCAGGAAAGACACACGATAAGACATAAGTTCATTTACACCATCTCCATGCCAAAACACAGTCTTTGCATTCAGTAGTTCTATTACCTCAAACAGTGAACTCTGCCCTAGTTTATTGACACAGAAAGTTAAATTTGTCTCCTTTTCCTATTGCCTTACACTTAAATCTGGTCTCACAGGTATAAATGAAACTGGATCCTTTTATAGTTCTAGTTTACAAGTGATTGCTGAATTTCACTTTAGGGAGCAATTTTGCTAAAGGAGATGATGGTTTAGAACATGATAATGGGAAAGAAAATTAAGATGATGAAATCAGCACTCAGATTGATCTTAGGGGCCCCAGTTCTCTCCATCAGAGAAGGAGACATAATAAAAATGCTATCCAGCTCTTGTCATGTCATGTGAATTAAGACTTAGGAGGTTCTTAGTGGAAAACATTTTATAACTGGTAACATTTTTCAGTGAATTCATTGAAATGCCATCTTCTAAGAAATCCATTTCGAAAAGAATTGTACAGACTGAAAATTACCGGGTAAATTGGAGAGAAATGTTTCTTCGAGTCAAAAACTTCACTTGTATTTTAGCTTCTTGAGAAGTGCACATAGCCTCACTCTCGAGTGCTTTCCTTTGAAGGGGGCGTCGGAGGTCTCACCATTGAGATCTGCAACCAGTGCCTGCAAAGGAGCAGGGATGGCATTACAAGGGCCTGTGACTTGGAAGGACAGGTTCTATGGCCAGAGACCTGGAGACACTGAAGTTACTAGAATTAGAAGTTTATGGCTTAATTAAGAAAGAAGAGTTTACACCCATTGTTACTAAAGGAAATCTATACAAGGTGCAAGTGCAGCATTAGATTTTGTAGTCTGTACTTGGTCATTTTGTGAGATTTGCAGAAAATCCCCAAGAGAACATAGACTGTGGGCAAAAGTAGGCTCTTCTCCATGAATATTTCCCTCCTTTTTTCTCTTGCAGCCTTCTGTCTTTTTAGTGATTCAGAGTTTATGTAGTCTTGGTAGGCCTGATACACAATAAGAGTCAAAGGTGTCCCTAAACACACAGTAGTTCCCCTGCCTCAAGTGAAGGGATTTTATGCATGCATTGCTATCCTTGGATTCATGGAAGTTGTCAAATGGGCCAAATGTACCTCTAGGCTGTGCTTATCCCTTTTGAAGTACTTCAAAACTGTGCCCCTGGTACCTGTGGTTCATTTGGTATCCTTAGAAGCATCATTTGCTCCCCAGGTCTGACATTTATCCCTTAAGGACATCAATTCTTTCTGGTGATGATGTCATTTTTATGTCTGCCACAAGAAAATGTGATGATGATGTTTCTTGGAGCATTTTCAGCTCTTCATATGAATAACAAAATAGTTAATAAGTCAAAATGCATTATGTATATTTATAAAATACACACACACACACACACACACACCACACGCATACACACATGCACATACATATACTCAGAAATACCATGCACTTCTGAAACTAAACTTGGAATTTAATGTCAGGGATTGCAATTGTTACTATCCATAGAAAAATAAATAAAAATGTCCTAATCTGACTAGGTTTTATGTTTATTAGATTTGCTAAACGGAATATTAAGCTATTTTTATTTTTTAATTTTGTCCATTTTCTTCAGAATGGTTTCTGATTTAGAAAACATTCTATTTAAAACTCCATGCTTCTAGAATACTGTCTATCATAAGATATTACAAGCTGTTGTTCTTAAATCATGAAATAGCCCAGTTTTACTTAATATTAGTTTTATTATGGTGTGTGTGTGTGTGTGTGTGTGTGTGTGTGTGTGTGTTTATGTTATTGTATATGTGTATTCCTGTATGCCTGAACAGGTTGTTTGATCCTCTGGAGCTAGAGTAACAGATAATGGTGAGCTGCCTGGTGTTGTCAGTGGAAACTGCTCTGTAGAAGTCTACAAGTGTAGCAAATGCTTTCAATGAATGAGTCAGCTCCTCTGATCCAATCCTGGATTGTAATGTCTATAAAAAGAAACAAATTTAAAATACACCAAGTTTCTTTTTCTTTGTTTCTTTCTTTCTTTTTTTCTTTCTTTCTTTCTTTTTTTTTTTTTTTTTTTTTTTTTTTTAAGAAACAAGGGTATGTTTAGTCCAAGGCAAATAGATGTTACTAAAGTCCAGAAACAAAGGCTCATATTAAAAGAGGAAATATGACCTTTTATAGCCAAAGGATAAGTCACAAATCTATAATCCAATAAATTCAATGAAGTGGTCCTTGGGTGAGCTGTAGCAAAGGAGGAGTTTTATTAAGGATAGAGGTCTTTGAAGCTTAGTGCGGTTTAGCCCACTGTAGAATATCAGTTTGATTGCAGTAGTTAAGGTAAATGACTGCTGATGGGCATAACACAATCTAAGACCTTTCTGGTAATAGGTGCTCTACAAAATATTTTAGTTAATTCTTTTTTCATTGCTGTAACACATGTGTTTTAGTTTCCAGGAAACTGAAGGTCTTCTTTTTGTCTTATTTCGGTTGGTTTTGATATTGTTAGCTATTCTGTTCTTCCTAAAATAAAAGTGTACCTATTCCTATTTTGAAGTTGGGAGGAGACATTATTAGAAAGTTATATAAATAAAACATAAAAACCTAGTTCATTAGGCAAGTCAAAGCTATGAAAAAACTATCAGAAGAATGAGAAGGTTGAGGCACAGGAAAAAAAAAAACATAGTGCTTAGAGACAAATTTCACATTAAAGTGTAAAGTGTGAGAGAATAAGGAAATGATGAACAGTTGTAGTCCATCCTTAACTCCATAAAACAGATACAACTATTTGGTGATCGTATTAATCTCAGAGCTTTTGTTGATTTGTATTAGAACATTTACCCAAAAATGTTGGACCAAAAATGTTTTTATAATTTCTCAAGCATTTAATTTAAATTTTTGCTAGCTATGGTGATTACTGCTAACTGGCTTGGGCTAGGTTGAAGATTCAAAGACAAATTAATGGGGGTACATCCATATCACAGAACGTTAAGAAGGTCTTATGCTATCTCAGAAGAGAGGAAGATGATCTGATGCAATGACACCTATAAGAGAACTGTATGTTTTTAGAAAACTAAAGCAAATGGAGCAAATCAAATCGGAAAAAAAAAATCTCTGACAAATATTTAAAGGGGTCAATAGTATTGAAAGCCACTTAGAAGCTCTACCAGGTTATTAGTGTTTATTCTATTGGAACCAGATAAGATTTAAAATGTTTCTTTTAATTCACACCAGGCTATTTTCTGTATATTAGGCTATTCAGGTGATCTTTAAATTATTGTCCAATTCTACCTTAAAGAGCACTGTCACAGAATACAAGTAATTCATATCATCTGGAGTTACTGTCATTTCTAGGCTAAGTCCCATGGAAATTCATAACTTAGAAATGAAAGTCGCAGGGATGCGACTGCCATCATAATACCGATGTAGTGGCCATAAATATTTCATGAACATAGCATGGGCCAGGGCAGATCTCCATTTTCATGAGTTAGAATTTGTACAGCTAAGTCTCCCGATTTTACTATTCATAATGCACAGTGTGCCCCACAGAGCATTCCATATAGTGCTTTTTAATATTTATGTTTAATGACGAAATTACTGTTCTGAAAAATGAACAAGCTATGGCAAAGATTTCTCGTTGAAAGTGTTGAGTTTGGTTAAACTGAAATAATAATCAACACAAATGACCTTGCCTACATATCTCAGCATATAAACAAATACCTTTTAGAGCAATGTGGAGGGATGAATCTAAGCACCCTAAAAATAAGCAAAAAGGCTCCTTTGAAAGTTATAACATTAAAAATTTCATCTTAGACAAACTGAAAAAGTTAAAATACCAAAAGCAACTTTCAAAAAAAAAAACACATAAAAACATTAATTACGAATGAGATACTTGCTGACTACTTTATAGATAAAATATGTCTGTATTTTTTGGTTTCTTTTGTGTCTCCACAAAATTTAACTTGCTAAGATAATATTACCAAGTTCAATTATGAGTTACTGTTGCATATTTTAAAGAAATTGATTTAAGCACGTTATCAGTAGCTGTCAGAATAAATTTTGCATTCAACATAATGAATAACAATAAAAAACTATTGTGCTTGTTGAAATCAAATAAATTATTACCAAAAGTTATTTTGGTTGGGAGGGTGGGTATGCACTTCTAAATTATTTTTGTCCCACGTTTTTAAAAAAGCTTGAAAAACTGTAGAAAATAGGCATAGAAAATTATTTATTTCTTGATTTTAAAATGAGCCTTTTTCTATTTTTACTTCATTATTGTAATTTTGATACATTCTTTCAAAGAAAAGAAGTGTAGAAAAGCATCTCTTATCTTGCTAGCACTTAGAAAAGTAAGCTAACATTATTGAGCAGCTCATGTTCAAACCAAGACTGATAATTCATTTTAGCATAAGTATAAACTGCATTCAAGTAGAAGATTAAGGCACAGAATGTCTTTTGAATACACTTCAACAAGAGTCAGTCTTCTTTAGTGAAAAATAACAGAATTCACACCAGATACCATTCACTGGTTCAAATATTATTTTTAGGCTTCCTACAAAGGAGATACTAGAAATTCCATGTTTCCTGAACTTACAACCACACATTCATACTTGTGTTCTTGATACTATTTAACTGAAAAATGAGACACTTTTTCCCCATTTGCTTCTTCATAATTTTATTTCCCAAAGACTCCACTGAGAAGTCAATCTTTCCAGAATGTATGTGGATTACCCCTGTGGGGAATGAGCCTTTGAGGAGGAATCAGAAGTGCATCGGGCAGTTTCTGGTTAACTCTACTTGTCGCACGCATGCCCAGCTTTGATATTGTTTTGGGACACATTCTGATCACAATTTGTTAATTAGGTTTTATTTTTAACTGACCTACTTGAACAGGATCCAGAGCTGGTGAGGAACATCTGTCGCTGGGTTAGGCAAGCTGTTCGGCTTCCATTTTTTGCCAAGTTGACCCCAAATGTCACTGATATTGTCAGCATTGCAAGAGCAGCGAAGGAAGGTAAGACCTGAGAGTGTTATCAGATCCTAGTTATGAATGCTGCCCAAGTGGTGTGAAAGTGTGGAAGCAGACCCTTTCCACATGCACATAGGTGTCCCCATATCGATCTTCTCAGAAATATATGAAATATATTTCTTGATTTAATAAATTTGTAAGACATATACTTAGTTTTGGAATAAATACAGAATCATATTTACACACATTAACACACATGAAATTGGAAACAATTCTGTAATTGCAGCAGAGACCTCATGAGAATTTCAGTATGTACCCACTGAGTAACAGGGTTTGCATGTCAGAAGCTTGAAAAAATATAACCACATCCACAATGAAATTACATATGTGACCCTTGCATTTGTTAAAACAAAGCCTAATCAACGTCTTCCTTTCACAATAAACATCTGTTGGATTCGTAGATCATGTAGTCAATAGAAAGCTTTACCAACTGGACTTATTTTCATCCCACGGTAATGACGGTCTGACTTGCAAAGGCATTGAAATTCACACGGAAACTCACACTGGTTGGAAAACCTTTGCATTGAAACGCCCACATAATGATTAAGAGATTGAAGCCATGATAATTAATTTTTTAAACTCTAACATTTAAGCATAACTGGAATAGTGAAATGAATGCAGACATTTGAGAGTAAGAAAGTTAGGGTTTCATGAGCCTGAATGGGTTTCGACCGTCCCTTCTTCAAGATGTAAAGACGATATTCACATGTTTTCCATAGGTGGTGCAGATGGCGTTACAGCCACTAACACTGTCTCAGGCCTGATGGGACTGAAAGCTGATGGCATGCCCTGGCCTGCCGTGGGCATTGGAAAGAGGACTACATATGGAGGGGTATCAGGTGAGTTTGATCTTTCTTTACATTCCCTTTCCTTGGTCAATGCTACAAGTCATGACATTGGGGGCAATAAAGAGTGTCATGTGTTTTATCCTCTTAGATTCTCACATAACATATTATTCCTAACTGATGTGGTAGAACAAATCAACTATGAGGCTCTAGTCACTACTGGATGAGATGAGAGAGAACCAGAAAAGGAACGTGCTGCCTTCTTTCTCCCGTGATGTCTGCTTTCCTCGGAGTTCCTCAGTAGCATGGCCACATTGCCCTTATTAGTAAAAGCTAACACCAAGGCCTTTTGAGAAAAGTGTTCCTCAAATATAGCTTCTTTTTGATAATCTTAAATCAGTTTCTATCCTTCCTTGACTCTTAATATTATCTGTTTTGTTTAAAACACTGTGATTTCTTAACTCAGAACAAACCATTAGAGCATGGTATTTAGATTCAGCTGATGAGACAGTGGGATGACCTCACACGTTGGCATATATATACTCTTCTACTTGAATTTGATAAAAAGAGAGAACTTTACATCCAAGGTCCCTTCTGGTCTTGTTGCCCTCCACACTCTGTTGCTGTGACAACATGAACTCAGCCTTGCAGAGACAATGCTGTGAGGTTCTTGACAGTACCGATATGGGGATTAGTTTCCTTGGTGATAGAGAAACTGGTAAATATACATAAAATAAAGGTGCTCCACTGTTCAAGAAAGGCATTGCTGAATCATACCAAAATGCACTTTCAGAACAGGCAGGATCGGCAACCAAAGCCCTTCCTATGTAGAAAGAAATCTGCTGAGATGTTAAAGCATATCCATGAGCCAAGATAAAGCTACAAAAACATGGGTATATAATGCTTTTAATTGAATGCTTGAGCCACCGTATCTGAAGGAGGAAGCCTGACAAGCAGTTCTTGCTTAACCCCTGTACTATCAAAAAGAGCCTTAACTATTACTGTTCTGTGGGATAACCTCGGCTGTGTTAGCAAGGGCCCTAAAAAGAGTCAAGAGACTCTGGAGTTGAGCCTTAACGTATACTACATTTTCTTTCAGCTCATTTCAATTTTTCTCCCAGCCTGTCATGTTGACAGCAAGAGAATAAAGGAGGTCACAAAGGGTGCTGAGCATTAAAAATTAATAAAAGAACTATTGAGGTAGTATTTTATATAAGTAACACCATCCACGGTTTCTCATTTAAGCTGCAATTCTGGAATACTTCCCCCTGCTATAACTCAGTCTAATAAAACTATGAAATTACAGCATTAGAAAGAGTCTTTCATGTTTCAGTCTTTAAGAATACATACACTGAACACAAGCTGTACCTCAGGGCCTGTTAGCATTTCCAGGAAACTCCATTTCTGAGATTTATAAATACATATATAAATATTCGCTTGGGCTATAAGCTCAGCTAAGCTGGAGTTGGAACTCGCATTTTAAACAACAAAATGTCCCTCACATTTTTAAAGGGCTGTCCCTCATTTCTAATAGATTCTATATTAAATTCATCCACACTACACTATTTGTTCTGAAAATAGACTTTCTCCATATGGACAAAACTAATGCAGTCTTTCTCTGTTAAATGCTTGCTGCAGTTTAAAAGAAATAGGAGCAGAAAGGCAGCTTAAAGTGATAATGATAAGATGTTCTAGGACAGAAGCAAGTATAACAAAGTATCTTCAGCTCCCATCATCCAAAGCCTAGCCTTGTAAAACTGCTGAAACCATACTGCTTTCAAGCTCCAGCTAAACTCTTTGCTGCTTTGTTAGATAGGGTTGTCAAAAATTCAAAGTAGAATGTAGAAAACCACACAAAATAGGCTAGAAGTCTTTACAAGATATAAACAATGGCACCACACATGGCTAGGATCTCCCCCAGAGGTTTTCTCAGAACACCAAAGTGTCAATTTCTACAACCATTTGACCCAAAGCTTTACCAAGAAGAACTGAATAATAGTTTGAAGTGGCCGACTGATAGCATGTACCTATACTACCCAGAAGGGTGCTTTCTATGTATTATCCAGGTCATTATTCAAGCTTTATATTTGTTCAGAATATTATTTATAGAACTGAAAATAAAAGATATATGTCATTTAAAATATAATTATTAAAATAGATTTCGAGCTGTATGCTTAAAATTTCTTTTTTAATTTTTTATTTTTTTATTTATTATGAGTATATATATCTAAGTGTGGGTTTATTCGAGTGATTGTAGGTGCCTGAAGAGATTACAAAAGGTCATCAGATTACTGGAAGTGGAGTTACCATGGTTAGGAACATTCAGATGTGGGTGCTGGGAACCATTTAGGTCCTCTACAAAAGCTACATATGGGTGCTCAGCCATCTTTCTAGGCCATAGTTATGTATTTCTATTTGTTTAACTTTTATTATTTTGAAAATTTTTACAATGTATCTTAATCATATTTATGACTTCTCCACCCCTAAATTCACCCAACACTCATCTTTAAAAAAATCTATCTAGATTTAGTCTATCTAGGCCAAAAAATTTTGAATAGTACACTTTTCCACTGGACTACATCCACTTACCAGGGTCTCTACTCTTAGAGAAAATCACCTCCCACCCCCTTTATCCCAGCAAGTTACAACTGCCCATAGCTCCTGGGAGAGGGGTATGGTTTCTTGACCACATAGCCTCTTCATGATGAAATATGGTTTGGCTCAGGCTTCATAAGCTTTGTGCATGTTTCTGTAACCATTGCGAATTCATGTATGCAGCTGCCTTGCTATGTCAAGAATGCCCTGTTTTCTTGTAATTGTTAACTACTGCCTCTGGCTCTTAAACCCTTTCTTCAGTGATCCCTGAGCCCTGGGATTAGGGTCTGTAGTATGTTCCATTTAAGGAACAAAGGGCAGTAATACCCATTGGGAAGTTAGACTTGGCTATAGAATGTCAGTCAAATTGAGTTGTTTCTCAATTCTAAAGCACTGTTTTTCAAATATAGTTTTCCAATCATGTATTTACTATAGAATTAAATTTCATGATTGTAATCAACATAGTTTAACATTTTATTTTTAATTATGTGAGTGTGCATGAATCTGTGTGCTTAAGTGTAATGGCTATAGAGCAGTTGGAGATCTAAGATCCCTTGAAACTGGAATTATAGACATTTGTGAACCTTCTGATACAGGTGCTGGGGACTGAACCAGTGTTCTCTGACAAAGCAATGTTTGCTCTTAACCTCTCTGACCCTTATAATTGACTAATAATATGAGGCAAATTCTGAAATATTTTACACAGAGCTGTAGTAAGTGTTATTTGGTCTATTTTTTAATTGCACAATTTTGATAAACATGTATATATCATGGTATGAAATATGTTCCTTTGTGGCTTATATCAAAGTCCTTTGAAGTTATGCTGTCCAGACAAAAGTACATTTCTTAAGCAAGAGAAGTCAGTATGGCTGTAATTTAGATAATGTCTACTTGTTGCAGTTTAATATACATTATGAAAGAATTTTGTGCTCCATTCTGAGAGCCTGTCCTCAGCCTTGCTATTTTAGGACCTGCATATTTTCCAAACTTACCTGTAGATGAGTAGATTCAAAATATAAATGGGGATCAAGGACATGATCTAAACTCATAAAGAGTGACTTAATAAACAGAAAGTCAATCATGAAAGAAGTGCTCAACAAGACCCATGCTTTTCGGAGGCGGGTGTGAAAGGCTGGCTGCTCTGTCAGGTGATTACACAGTGAGGACGGAATCAGAAGAAGTCATGTTTAATATGCATAGGAAATACTGTCTCTGGAAACTGGGAGAACGAGGATAAGTTCTGTGACATACATGTGTTTTTGTTTACAACATCTCTATGACTAACTGAGATGGCTAACGGAGAAAAGGCACTTGTCTAGAACCCACCCACGTAGTAGAACAAAGATCCCATGAATGAGTGAACACTAATTATTCTCTACTTTTCCCTGGACAGTATAAAGAATGCTCGTAAGGGCTGGAGAGATGGCTCAGTGGTTATGAGCAACAACTGCTCTTCCAGAGGCTCTGAGTTCAAATCCCAGCAACTACATGATGGTTTGTAACCATCTGTAATAAGATCTGATGCCATCTTATGGTGTGTCTGAAGACACATCTACAGTGTACATATATATGTTAAATAAATGAATAAATAAATATTAAAAAAAGAAAATACTCTTATGTTGTTATCAAGTAATGTTCTTATTTCTATAATATAGGCAAGAATCTTGCTATATCAAATAACTAATTCATATATTGCCACACAAGGAGATAGATGTGTATGTGTGCATGTGTATATGTGTGTGTGTGGTATGTATGTTTGTGCTTGTGTGTATATGTGTGTGTGTGCATATGGTGTGTGTACAGGCACATCATGGAATAGTATATACATGAAGGTTAGAGATCAACTTGAAAGGATTAATTCTCTCTTACCATATAGGTCTCAGATTGCACTTAAGCAGACAAGCTTTGTGGGTCATGCCTTCTACTACTCAGAGCTCTCCTATCATTCCAAGACTTTGAATATTAACTTCACTTTGCAGAATTTACAGTGGTTTCAAAGATAGTTACTAGGTTGATATAACTTAGCAGAGCCCCCGGTGTCATTGGATACTTCATAAATACAAATCCAATGTAATCCAGTTTCATCACAAACAAGTTAATTGTGATGTTGTACCAGTAGCTATTTGTATGAATCTGTAAAGACAGTAAAACATTCAATAGATTGGAAACTCAAATTTTTAGTTACAGTTATCTTTAAGTAACTATTTTCAAACATGCAAGATACTACTGATTTTGGCGGAACACATTAAGCCCTTATATTAATAGGACAATTGCATCATAAAATACAGTGTTGGTATTTTTTATTAAGAAGTAGTCATGAAAGGGTTTGGTTTTTTAAATGTATCAATCACATGATTACCAATGTATAAAAACCTTAGAAAAGCACACCTACTATCTGTCATAAAATATAAACTATCTATTTTTACCATATTTATCAATAAGAGCAAAAGTTTTAACACAAAAATGTTTAAAATAATGTAATAAGTAATGATAAAATTTAGAAAACAATGTATTGATAAATCATGCAACAAGGAATCATTTAAAAGAGAGCCTTCCATTCTCAACTTTACCCCCACCACCATCTCTAGCATATACTAAAATAAATATAAAAATTAAGCTCTGTTATTTCCTTGCACAAAACATTGTTATATTATTGAAATCTTAACAGATCAAATTACAAAGACCTTGTTATGTAAACATATATGAGGTGTATTTGCAGAACAGTTCAAAGTAGGCATATCAAATATGGATGTTGAATTACAATATTCATTATAAATAATCACTTTGGTCCAGAGAAACTCACCATTAGAGATCTGCTCATTTAAATAATGCTTACTTGAAAATATTCATGTACTGATTGACAAGGATTCCCCCTTCCATTGTACTACGATTGCTGGAGCTCATATGCATCACTGTTTAGCTGCCACTGGTCTGTGCAGGAGATCAGAGCCCTAATAATAGATTTTTTGACAGTGAGCGTGCCTGCTACCTGTCCTACACAAATCCTCACTGTTCATGTGTGCGTCATGGCAACAAAGCAGAGAGAGGGAAAATGTCAAGTGTTGAGTTTGAGGCACAGCCTCGCCTTGGCTTGACATTCCAGCCGAGTAGCAGTTATGAGATGCATAATTTTTCTTCTAGGATTCAGCTGCCATAACCATCTATGCTTGCAGCTCATCGACAGACCAGGGCAAGGGAGAAGGCTTACAGCATGAAGCAAGGTCTATAGCTTCTCCTTCGGTAATTTAAACTAACCATTGTCCTGCAGATGAATGATTAAATAGTATGAAAGAACCAACAAAATTACATATCCTCTGATAATTTGTGTATGCGTATGGAAAATTAGAAAAATAAATTGATATCTGCATCGATTCCTGCAATATTTGATTGACTTTGTAAACTAGAAGACCCTGAGAAGCATATTATGAAAACTTAACTTTGCAGCAATGGTGATGAATTATTAAATATCTTTCCTTGCATGTGTATGTTTTTATCATAAAGAATATGTCAAGCCTGAAATTAATCAAAAAAGGTTCTATTATGAAAGTGAAGCTAGAGAGTATTGTGTCAATGTCAGAGTTTGAATTTAAATATTCAGAGATTCATGCATATCTACTGCACTAAAATATCAGTGTAGGTACACGTCAGTGACTGTTTAATTTAGAACTACACATCTCTGTAAGCCTCCGAAATGGTTCACCATGTCACAGCCTCATACAGAACACCGTACAGTACATTGGATTAATTAATGAATCCTTGCAGAGAACTGAGTTCTCAGTGTGTCAAGATTTCAGTTTTATGTTAAATATTTTCTAAAGGCCAGACCCTGAAATCTCAGGGGCAGTCCCAAGCAGTGAGCTGTGAATTTAACCATAGGCTAACTGCTAATGATAAGGAAAAGAGTCCTGGCTAAGGCAGCTCTAATACAGTCATTGGATTAGGCTATCAATCACTCTGTTCCCCAAGGAAACTAGGAAGAAGAAGACCAAATAGTGAAAAGAGAAGTAAGAAAAAGGCATGCATGACTTGAATAAGATTCTTCACCATTTCTACCCATGCTTCTTCTAAAATCCCTGGGCATCAGGGACTGATGGACTCCCCAGCTCTACCCCATGAAGCAGGCACACTGATTCTTCACAACTAAACTACAATCAAAACACCCACGCCTCTCTCTCTTCATCTGTGAATCTTTAAACTTCCTGAAAAAAAAAGCCTGATGGCAAAATAAAATAATAGATTAATCTTTAGTTTTTAGGATTTCAGATTTATATTTCTCATTTTTTTGCATATACAGAATTCACTTGATATTAATAAAGAGAAATACTCTTTTATTACATAAGTGCAGTCAAGTTTTGCTTATGGGTATTCACAGGGTGACATAAGAGTGCAGAGAATAGAGGAGAGGATACATGGGAGCCTGGAAGGCCCTTTAGAGTACCATTAATACTCTAGTCCCTTACATGAGGCTTTGGGACTTTTATATAGGTAGTTGGGGAGAGTCTGGGGTATGAAGCCCTTGCTGCTCCACTGAGAGAGAATTTTGAAAGAGAAGAAAGAGACAAACTAATGTTATTTAGCACATTAGTTTGAATGTCTTATCTCCAAAATAAATTTAAAAGCTATACTCAGTGTTAAAGTTAGAGAACTATGATATTTGAATGTCTTTTCCTGCAGTCTTGACAATAGGAAGGTGGTATGTGTTAATACAGGTGGAGACTACCAAGATGAAGCAGAAGTTATGGAAAGAGTAAGGTCAGTGTAGTAGACAGGAAGGAATGTGGTTAGACCAGTTTCTCTCTACCTGGTTACAGATTTCAACAGTACAACTCAACATAGTGTGGTGGTTTGATAAACTGGCCCCGAAATCTCATTTATCCCCACTTGGTATAATTGTTTAAGAAAAATTAGGAGCTGTGGTCTTGTTGGAGGTGGGTCACTGAAGTGGGAGTGGGTGGGCTTTGGGATTTCAAATGACCACGCCGTTCCCAATTACCTAGATAATCATTTCTTTAGACTTGCTTTATTTGTGGAATGTGCATAAATGCATATCATTCTCTGAGAGAGTAACAATGACCGTATTATGAGAACAACAATTACAGATTATTAGTTTTATTTTTGTTCAACTTTCTGATAACCAAGCCTTTATACATAAATCCTAATGTCTTTTAAAGTAACATACCTTGAATTTTCAGCAAAAAATTACTTTCTGGCTTTATGAATCTCAGTACACATGTTACTATGTGCTATTGGTAGTGTCTAAAAATTTTTATTGATAGACATCTGTCATTTGAAAACTACTCAGCAGTAGGAGCAACTACTTAATCAGAGGTCACTGGTACAAGCCATACAAAATCATCAAGATGTTTAACATGAATTTTATTTGTGGAACACATTATTGAATTATTGACATGTCATAATATTTAAATGATCCTATGAAGCAAATATCACTAGGTCCATTTTACATACCCAAAATTTCCAGATAGTTAATTAAACAGCTCAACAGAGTCTACATAAACAAGAGTTGTCATAAACTAAGTTCAAATTCAGGTCTGTCTCCAAAGATAAGATGAGATATTATCTTTATAATGAAAACTTTCTGGCATCTTCTATGGTTAAGTTTGAATTCTGATAGGCTATTCGTGTCATTAAGAGCTAAATGTATTCATTATGGGTTTACAAACTTATGAGTTTGTCCTTCTAAATCCTTATTTCCTATATCATGTCATCCACCTATGGGAAAACTGAGCCTACTGAATGAAAGAATGACAATCCAGACATTTCTTCTCAAGAAGCAAAGATGATGGCAGCATCCAGTCATTTTTCGTGAAGTATGTGAGGTTTTCTTGAAATGAAACATTCATCAATATAGAAATAAATATCTTTATTTCTTACTGACTTGAATGAACTATGGAGTGCTTGGTCCAACTGTGCTGTTGAAACAAACTTTGGATGACATTCTTCATTCTCTTTTTGCAATCCTCAGTCAGTTACAAATCTCCATGTTCTTGGGCCTGTCTTGCTGTCTTTTCTCACAGATCCATCTTTCTTGCCAGCAGCAGCGACCTCTCCTTTATAATTTCAACTGAGCTTGCAAAAAGCACTAGGAAGCAATTCGGATACACTGGCATTTCATCAGGTTGAGAGAAAGAAAAAGACATTTTGAAGACAGTGAGATGAGGGACCATGTTAAAATTTAAAAGCTGATTCCAAAGTGTTAAGCACCCAAAAAAGAAAAATAAGGGACTTATACTACTCCTTACTGCTCCCATCAAAAGAAGACAGAATATGAATTAAATAAGTAAAGTAAACATAGTAAGGCTTTTAGCACACATCTAGTATATGTCATGAGACATTTTAATTAGTATTAATTTAAAAAGTGTGTGGAACATAACAGAATCCATGTTATGTTCTGGAGGTATTCAGATTATTAATGCATTGCTGATGACCAATGTGTATGAACTATGACAGTCTTTTATTAGCATATATTAATTGTACATACATGTATGAAAATGTCATAACAAACTCTATACCTTAGCAAGCTAGAACCATGGTTTCGGTTTCATATCTTTGGTCCATGTATGCTACAGGCACACAGAGAATATGCAAGAAATCCAGCTTGAGTCTTTTTTTTTTTTTTTTTTTTGCTGTTTATTTAGCCTTTATAAGAACCAGTTCTCTCAAGTGTTTATATGCTCACAACTCCTCATTTCTTTCTCACAATGGTTACGTGTGTGTTCTTTAGGAGAGGAGCCTCTACACAGACCTCCAGGAGTTTTTGAAATGTTTCTGAATTGGCCACGTGTTCCCGGTCACATAGCCCAGCTGTATAATGATGGAAGTCGAGGGGTAAAAAGGAGATAAATGTTATTTGGGGAGCTATTGCTATGCTACAGTTTACATTTTTCTAGATCTATCAATATCAGATTAGCTATAAAGTTGTTGCCATTGACAGAAAATAAGTATTGATACTTGAAATATGACTATTTAAAACATTTGAGGAGAGCCAGAAATGTAGACTACCTCCCTCTTACTGGGAAATATTATAGCTTCACAGTTTGTTGAGTTTATACTTAGTCCATTTCTCTGAAGAAAGTAATTATTTTTCCTTCAGATCTTTTTGATTACCTAAAGCTCTTCATCTCACTGAGAGACTTTGAAATTTTTATCCTGTGTTTGTTGATGCAGATTGGTGTGGCTAGTATTCAGGTCTTCTTTAGACAATTATGTTGTTGAGAGTTTTGAATGCGGCTTCCCTATAATATCTTGGAGACACCGTCGCACAGAAAGTCCCTGGTCTTCTGCCTCTTAAAATCATTCCTTGTTTGCTTTTGTGCTGTTGCCTGAGTCTTGGGATGGCAGCTTCTGTGTAGACATACCAACTTGTACTTAACTGAAGATTTTCTTAAATCATGTAATAGATAAAATAAAGTTTAAAAAAAAAAGAAAAGCCCCCCTTCAAAAAAGATATACGTGACAATGCTGAGAAATGGGTGGCGGATCTTTCCAAAGGGTTTTATAGAAAACCTTTGAGCCATTGCTTTCTTTATTGTCTCACATGTTACCAATTAACAATGAAAAATAATCAGCAATTTTTAGTGAGTAGTACATCCAGCTTGAGTCTTAACATTGAGATTGGAATCAGATTGTCCCTTCAAATTCTGTAACCCTTCTGGTGACTCTTTCTAAAAAAAAAATAAGAAATTTCAGTATTTGTTCAGTGCCCAGAGCTCTTTACACTGTACTATTTAATACCTACCAACATGATCACTTTGTCTGATTTAGTGTCTGTTTCATCAAAAAAAAAAAAAAAAAAGGAAAAATGCATGGAAAAAAAACTTAAGAACATCTATATGTACTAAGTACACAGGAGTCTATGCATGATATTGTAACGTTACTCTTCATGCTTGCTTTGACTCCAGTGCTTTTTCTAGATCATTGGTTCTCAATCTTCCTAATGCTGTGACCCTTTAATAAAGTAAAATTTCTTTCATTGATACCTTACAACAGTAGTTTTACTGTTCTTATGAGTCATAAAGTAAATATCTGTATTTTCCAGACCCCAGTGAATGGGACATTTGACCTCAAAAGGATTGCAAATCACAGTCTGAGAACCCTGCTCTAGATTAATTTATTCTAGTATGCACTTAGAAGGTTCTTAATATATATGGTGAAAACATTGAGAAGTGACTTTTAATATTATTAGCAAAATTATAGAAAATAATCTATAAAATGTTACTAAGATTAATTACTTTAAAAATTATCACATGATGGATATTAAAAATATACCATAATTGGTCTAGTAAACACCTCATCATTCCTATTAACCTCTGTCCTTCACATACCTCTCATATTAATATACTGAGAAATAACACAAAGGAATATTTCAAGGTAGATGTTAAAGGTTTAACAGATTATTACTATGTTAGATTTTTATTCCTTAGTTCAAACACTTTATCTCTTACTTTTCCCACATTAAAGGTAAATTATAGATTTGTAGTATAAAATGCAAATACAAATGACTAGAACCAAAAATGCTCTGATGGTTTGACTAGTCTTCATTTAACCTTAACTCTTGAGTTTCCGAAGTTGTATTTTAGTTATAAGGATAGAGTAACTCTTGTGGATATACATGTCATGCATATGTGTACGTCTAGTTTGGTGTGCTGTTCTAAATCATACTGAAAGAGTATTAGTTTTACTTCCTATAAATGTTTATAGTGTACATTAATAGAGTCCCCAGACTAATGGCAGCCACCTGAGAATCTGTTAAATATGCTGATTTGTCCTAGAGAACTGTGTGCTCTGTATATCAACACATATCTTAGAGGAGACTGGTATCTGTCCCTTTCAGTCCTTTCTGTGGAAGGAAAACATTAAGGGAATAAATGTAAGGCATACCATCTTCATATTATATTATGTAATACAATTTGAGATATTTCTTTTGCAGGATAAAATAAAAGAAAATGATTTTCTCTAGTTGGTTAAGCTTAATCAATGATTGTTGTAATACTAGTAATCTACACAGAGCAATTTAAATTTTGGTTGAGTAGAAAATTAAGTAAGCTCCTTGAAAGTTTGACAGAATTAACTAATGACATAGAGAGTGACAGATATTCATTCTAAAGTATGCCAACATATTGGCTTGACATTAGCCTACTTGTTAAAATGGTTGTGAAATTTCTAGACATCCTTTTAGTGAATTTTACTTATAGGTATTAAATTTTAAATGATGGGACACATCAGTGAAAATATATCTAGCCAACTGCATCATGACATAGTATTTCTGAGACTGCATCTAGAAATGCATGTGTAAAAAGAGACATCATATGAATGTTCTCTCTTTGAGCTGTTGTTCTAGAGGTTTCCCATCTCTAATCCAGAGAAATGTAAGCATTCAATATTTATCTTCCTGCTTTACAGAAAGTAGAATTTTTGTCATTTTGGTAGGATGACCATAACATCAAAAGTCCCTACCTCTGTGAGCAAAAATGTTACCTGAAGGCAGTTTCTGATGTTTAAGGGCCGTGATGTTCATAAGTCAAGATCTTGAAGTAGAATCATATAGTTGAGCGTTTTTAGAGTTTATTTCTTGGGAATTATGTAGTTTGACATATACATGATCTATGTAGTATCAGAGATTAAGGTAAGGGTAGTAGATACAACTATTTATGCTTAGTCTCACAGAGTCTGGTAGAAGTCTACTAAATGCTGCTAAATTGTTTTTGAGTGGTGAGCATCAATGTTGTTTCTATCTCTGCTCCTGAAGAGGAGAGTTGTCCTAACAATGCAAACAAAACTAAACAAAACAAACAGGGTCTATTGCCAACGGGCAAAGTTGACAACATCCAAAATAAATGGAGAAATATGGTAATCCAACCAAGTGAGCAAATTATCAAGATAGAAGCAGAGTCCAAATTTTGTGATGGTGGAGGAGCTGTGTTGTAAAATACAGATGTAGACACCTCTAGAGGTAAAAAAAAACAACAGAGAAATTAAATTCAGCAAAGAAGGTGGATGACAAAAGAATATAGATTTATGAGAGAGAAAGTAGAATGACAAAGTAATATAAAGGCAATAATACATCTGTTGAGCATTCATACTCTATAGTGGGCATTTTCTGAGAACTCCCATTTATCTGCTTCTTTTCTAAGTTTTTTCCATGTTTTAATTAATGTAACACTGAATAAAATATCATTTCAAAAATAATAGCATAGATTAAATTTTTAACTTTTCTACAGCAAGCAATAGTAAGTTAACAAACATAGAGTGAGAAAGAAACCACTCATTATTCAGAAAAAAAAAATCTACACAAAGAATATTCTCATCACACTCCCGAAATTCTTTCCATTTGAAGATAAAGCATTCAGTGACTGTCCCCATAGGCAGAGTGTCATAGAATAACAGAAGAAAGTGGAGAGGTGCAGATGCTACAAGTAAAGCTATTCATACATCCAAAACTTTACTGTATGGCAGGAAGAAAGAAAATTCTCAAATATACAATGGCTCAGAAAATACAGCATACTCTTCTTTAAAATATTACCTAAGATTGTATGTATTTGTACATGCTCACACACACACACACACACACACACACACACACACACACACACACACACAAAACGACCAAGTGATGAATTGCAGCAATGATTTTCAAATTATGGTTTCTGGACTATCTGCTAGCACCACCTGGGAACTTATTAGGAGCATAGAATTTCAGGGCCAACTCCAGAAAAACTGAATCAGAAACTCTGGGCTTTGGGACCAGCAGTCTGTGTTTAACAAGCCCTCCAGGTGATTCTCAAGCTGAAATAAGAAAGTGGATAAATTAAATTAATCAATTAAAAATCAGAAGACCTTTCCACCAGTGTTTATTTTTTAAAAACTGATTATGTATTGGATATTAATGTAATTTTTAAAAATTGGTATTCAAAATTAAGTATCTATGCCAAAATAGGCATAAAAGACAACCTATGAATACTGATAAACATTTACCCTTATATTAGTTTAACAAAGAACAACTAATAAAATACTAAACAAAAATTGGCAATTATACATTTAAAATGGTCAGCTAAAATAAAATGCTGTTTTTTGTTTTTGCTTTTTCTTTCTTTCTTTTTTTCTAACAGAATCTAACTATGAGTAAGAGTCTGACCTAGAACTCACTATGTAGCCAAAACTATCCTAAACCTTTCAGTGATCCTCCAGCCTCAGGCTTCTAACTGTTGAGATTACAGATGTGTGCCACCATGATTTACCAAAATAATCATTAAAAATTTTTTCTTCATTTACATAATTATAAACTGCATTATGTATCAATTGGGATTTTAAAGAATTTGAAGTTAATTTCTATAGGATGTAGTAGAACTAACTATAAAGGATGAACTATATAATACTCTCACTTATAAGCTCCCTGATAGGCATCTAGATTTGGTTCAGAACAAGTGCTCAGACAGTGGACAAATATTCCAAGTCAGGACTTACCTTGTAGATTATGGCTCTGTAGTATAATTGGAGAGCTGTATTTAGGAGTGAAATGGGAAAAAACATGGTGATGAAAATATTGACATGAATTTGAGTCTTTAACAGTTTTTTTTTTTTGTCTGCTGGGTTTTATCTGTATAAAGAGAAGAAGCATGTCTCCTTCAGAGTTAAGTAAGGATGCAGCTAAATCTTACAAATAGAATTGGGATACATTTATATAGAATTTCATATTTGTGCTGTATAAGGGGTTCCCAAATATTACTATACTGGGAACGTGATCATGAAGCTGACATGCTAAAATTTAAGTTTTTTTCCAAAGGACCACATGGAATGTTTAGAGAAATTTCATTTGTGAAATCAATTACTTTGGGTCCTAATTAAAAAACAAAATTAATCCTTGCATTCTAGAGGTAGGAACATGTAGATCCCTTGTGGGCAGCCTGGTCTACAGAGTTCCACATCAGCCAGAGTAACACAGAAAAACCCTGTCTCAAAACAATCATACAGAAAAAATATACAAAGAAGATAAAAGGTAAAATATAATCTTTTGTATATTTTTGATGCCTGAACTTCAATATTTTTATCTATTGTATCATTCATGTTTAAAAATAAGTTACCATTCATAAGTTAAAATTTACTGTCCACATTTAAATATGTGTACATGTGTTAATGTGTATATACATCTATACACAATTAAAATTGAAAAATTAATAGAAATTTGACTAACAGAAGAAAAAGTATAGAAATATTGGAATTCATCATTTTAGATTTCTCTGGTCCTTCCTGTCATTATTTCAAAATATGAATATTTGCTTTTGCTGTAAAAGCTGTTTTTTTGTTGCTGTTTTTAATTTTTGGCTTTTTTTTTTGTTTTGGTTTTTTTCATTTAACATCTTAAATTAGCCTCATTTGTTTCTCCTCATTTCTCTCAGAGAATTATGGCAGGAAAGCTGTCTGGGGTCAGTAATAACATTTGGTCTTTTAGCAAAGTTGAAGTGTTCATCTGTGGCTTCCTGACCTGAGACCACCAGAAACTATTTCATTACTATGCCTTAGTTACAGGTTGGCAGCTTGTCAACAACAGCTGGAACTTTTTGTTCTTCATCCACTCATGTTCTTGTCATATTCTGAACTGTGGGAGAATAATGAGGCAGTCACATAAATTACAAAGTAAAACCTTCAAAAACTAGAACATTGAGAAATTGCCTTGCAACCAACCAGCTACTTTGGACTTCCCTGCTATCTTTTGAATGTACCAAAGCCCTTGACTATGACAACTACCTAGCACCTCTGTAAGGTACAGCTTGTCTCCAGAGGAGAGAACACTTCCAAATAAGAAAAATGCTAAGCCACAATCAAAGAACATCTTTTTTATCTTTGTATTTCTTAACAGATTGAGTCATGAAATAAATGGTAGCAAACCCTTATGTGGCACATTAGTCAGAGTTAGTCACATAAAGCAAATTCATCACTAAACACATAAACAGTGCTGTAGGCATTTGAAAGAGCTCATAATGGCAGTGTGTTAAAAACCAGGACTGAACCTCTGTAAAGTAAAGCTAGGTAGGTATGAGTAAAATGATTGACAGTGGGTTAAAGAGGCAACTCAATGATATGCAGTCTCTGTATGGACTGTAGATTGTATACTAATTTTAAAATAAAAATCTTAACTTATTTCTGTTGCTATTAAAAGTACACATGGGTATTATATGACAAACAGACTATGTGATTCAATAACTTGGGTAAAGAAGGTATTTTATAGACTAGAATCCAAGCAAGATTTGATGGTACCTTAGATCACTGTGGAAGCCATAGTGAGCTGGGAATCCTGTGAAAAAAAAAGAGGAAGAGGTGTTATAGGTGACTATCAATATAGCCAAAACATCTGCGTGAATGATAGTGACACTTTTAGTAACTGCAAGAGCAGCTGTCTAGAAGAAAAATAAAGGATGCTTAAAAGTTCATCTTGAACTTCCAGTGTCAGTTCACCAAAGAAGAGAGTATGGTAATTAAAGTTTGGAGTTTGAAGCTAAGAAAAGAAATCCGAATTCAGATATTGCTCATTTCTAGTATTAGAAAGTTCCATCAAAGTCAGGGAACCTATGAAGACTAACTTGAAACTCATGCAGATAGAGAAATAGAAAGAAAGGTTCCAAGAATCATTTCCCCATTTTCTGATGAAGAAAATAGGGAAGAGCCAGGCACAGTGCCTCAGATCTGCAATCTCACTATTCAGGAGAAGAGGCAGGAAGATTGTTCTAAGGCTAACCTGGGATAGTTACTGGAGTAGTGAGCTCATTTTTATGGGATCAGAATGAAAATGTGTCTCAAATTATGAAAGATGAAGAAGAAAGAAAACGTGGAAGGTCCATGGAAGAAAGCAGAGGGAAGGAGGCAAGTTCAGTATGACAGCCATCCCTATGTCTGTGCTGAGAAGAGGCAAGCTCTTCAGGGACAGGGACTAAGAAAAATCTTGTTAAAGCTAGCATCTGTTGCCATTAATCTTTCTTCAAGGTTTTGTGTCTAGAAATATAGATAAAGTACTATTCACATGTACTAGTCAGCTTCCTGTGAATAAAAATATTCCACTCAACCACTTTCAAGAAGGGAGGATTTACTTGGCTGCTAGTCTTACGTATTCCAGTTCATGGTAACATGATACCAGGCCATGATGAGTTAGAAGAATGATGCAGGGAGTGAATGTGGTGGAACAAATCTATTGATCTCCTAGGAGGCAGGAAGACAGAGGATCAATGCAGAAGGGTACAGAGAGTCCTGGAAAGAGAAAACCCTGCCAGGTCAGAATCCCAGGGACCTACCACTGTCCTTGAACTACTTTTCATGTTTCCCTTAGTTCTCAGTATCCCCTACAGCTATGAGTTTGTCAGCGAATGATGTTAGAGTCCTCGTAATCTAACAACCTTCCAACACTCTCACTTCAGGACGTGGTCCTACGGTGACTGTTTTCAAATAACATGCGTTCTTGACCTAAAGCATATTACTATTGTTCCTCAAAATCAAATCCTTTTCCCTTTTAAGACATGTGCATTCTTGTAGGGTGGCATACTCAGCTAACTCTTGTAACAATTGAAAATCTCTAATGCCACCTTCTTATATTCACCATGGTACGTTGTGACTTACTTACTTATTTGTTTGTTTGTTTGTTTGTTTATTTATTTATTTATATTTATTTATTCACTTTACATCACATTTCCAGCCTCTCTCTTCCTCTTTTAGTTCCATTCTGACACCCTCCTCCCATTACCCTTTTCCCTTCTCCACCCTTACCCCTTCCCCCAAATAAAAACCTGCCCTGGTATATCAAGTCTTCTCAATACTAAGAATATCCTCTCCCACTGAGGCAGACAAGGCAGCCCATCTAGGGGAAAGGGATCTAAAGACAGTCAACAGAGCTCTATTCAAACATAGCCCCAACTCCATTTGTTTTAGGAACCCCATAAAGACAAAGCTGTATATCAGCTACATATGTGTAGGAAGCCCGGGTCCAGTCCATGTACGCTCTTTGCTTAGTGGTTCTGTCTATGTGAGCCCTATTAAGCCCAGATTAGTTGGCTCTGTAGCTTTTCCTCTAGTGTCCTTGACCCTGCTGGCTCCTCAATCTTTCCCCTGGCTTTTCCACAACATTCCCTGTGTTCTGTCTTGTTTGTGGGTTTCTGTATATTAGCTGCTGGATGAAGCCTCTCAGTGGACAGTTAGGATAGGCTTCTGTCTACACACATAGCAGAGTACCACTAATAGTGTCAGGGCTGGGCTCTCTTCCACAGAATGACTATCAAATTGGGCCAATCCCTCAATCTCTACTCCAGTTTTATCCCTGTATATCTTGTGGGCAGGGCACATTTTGTGTCAAAGTTTTTGTGGGTGGTGTGTTGTCTGACTCTTTCCACTGGAAGTCTTAACTAGCTATAGGATATGGCCATTTCAGGCTCCATATTTCCCAATGCTGCGAGTCCTAACTAGGGTCAACTCCAAATACTTTCAGTATATGCAGTAAATTTCAGTATACAGCTTGTCCCGGACATGCCCCCCCCCACTGATTTCACATCTCTCCAGCAGACATCTCATGCTACTCCTGCTTTCCTACACCTAAACTCATGTGGGGACCCCAGCTCTCCTCCTTATCCCCACTCCCAACCAGTTCCCTCTCCATCTACTTCTAGTGTCTATTTTATTTCCTTTTCTCAATGAGATTCAAGGATCCTCCCTTGGGGTCCTATTTGTTACTTAGCTTGTTTGGATCTATGGGTTGTAGCATGGTTGTTCTGTACTTTCTGGCAAATAGTGAGTACATAGCATGTGTGTCTATTATGAGTAAGGATTCTATATGAGAAAGATAAGCTTAACAGCTCTTCTCAACAACAGTAGACTAAGCCTCAAAACCAGGAGTTGCCTCCTGAATCCTACTTTCCTAAT
This sequence comes from Micromys minutus, assembly GCF_963924665.1. NCBI lineage: Eukaryota > Metazoa > Chordata > Mammalia > Rodentia > Muridae > Micromys > Micromys minutus. Next base: position 52,240,872 of record NC_137973.1, read on the forward strand.
CTCTACTCCATCACCCACAGCTACAAAGAAATTTGAGAAATATCCCCACACATATACACAAATCATTTCATAGACAGCCCCATATGGAGGGTCTGGAGAGATGGCTCAGTGGTTAAGAATGCTACATGTTCCTTGGTTAAGTGGAGTTGTGTTCCCCGCACCATACACGGGTGATTTCTCACTGTTTTACTTAGGGAAGACTATTTGGGCCATGTAGGCATTGAGTTAGACATTGACGATGAAGCAGAAAACCAGTACAGTCTTTACAGTGGTGCTCAGTGGCCTGGATGGTTTTGTTCCAGTTTTTCCATTCTCTGTAACTACCATAAGACTGTGAGCCACCATGCTGACAGATTTGTACCTCTGCATAGTGCCAACATCCCCCCCCCCACTTTTGAATTCACAAATGTGATGCTTCTTTGAATGACAAAGCACCTTCCTTGGTATCTCGGGTATCCTTCAAGTCTCTGTAATGCATTTTCCTTCAGTGCTCAAACCACATTGAAACTCAAACCCACAGTGTTCATACATTTTCTCTAATGGATTCCATCTCCACCCATGTCCAGGGCCTTCTCAGTCTTGCTTGGATAACTTCTGAACAGCAGGCACTCTTCTCACACATTTGATATCTACTTCCATACCCTAGAGTGCTGTCATGTCAACACAGGGTCTCTGCTTTACCTCATGGTATGGATTTTATAGTAGTGTCGAATAGAAGAAGCTTGATGAACTTTTCCACTACCTGTATTATCATTATTAATGACTATATGTGTGTGTGTGTGTGTGTGTGGGTGTGTGTGTATACTTACAAATACATATATAGACATGTGTATACATATATAGATACATATATGTGTATATAGTTTCTAACAAAGTATGCATATGTATATAATATATATTTAGATATGTACATAGATTATACACACACACAAAAACACATACACTTTGGTTTACTTTGTTCCTAATGCTTCATTCACCTCTGAGCTAATGTGTTTATTTTGCTTATTTCTGCTATTTAAAATATAACTTCTTAGAGCAAAGAATGCCATACTGTTAATAAAATCTTCTATGAGCTCAGTGGGTAAGAAAGAATACTTCTAGGTTGCGAATGGTAATTTAGAGTCATGTGTTTCATTCAACAGTAAATGTTTCCTCCAAGTTGACTCCTTAAACTGAACAGGAAAATTGAAAGAGTGGCTTGTGACCTTTTCATAGTATATACATTTCATGAAACATTACCTTATCCTTGAAAAATTATTACTAAATATTTTAGTTCTTGATTGTAGACTTATCAAGAAATTTGGGGGCTTCAGGGTTTCAAATACTGCAAATAACTTATCAGAGAAGGTAGACACTTGCATTTTAATATGTGTGAATTCATGCAAGAAAGAGAAGGGGATTGAGAAAGCTATATGGATGTTTTACAAAAAGCAATAAACATGCCAGTCCCCTAGGAAAACTAGGGCAATAATTTAATCATGTATTGGAAATATCTATATTCCTAGATAAATGCGAAAGCTTCCAATGTATAAATAGCTCACCGCCTTCAGTAGCTCTTAGCTGTACCTTGTCAGGCAAGCATACAACAGCCAAGATTTGTACTTTAAAGGCTGAACTGCCATTTCTCAGTGTTTATGAAAACAGTGGTACATTTCAAAGTGATGCCTGGTAAGAGGGAATCCTTTTGAGTATTGTGAGTGTCAGTACTGTTCTGAACCAGCCTTTATACAACCCTATGCTGATTATAAGTACTTTCTCCTCTTTAAAGGTATCATAGCAGAAAACCTAAGAGTATTATTCTTGAATACCTTAGAAAATCATTGCTTCTAAAATTAAATTCTTGCTGGAGACTTTGAAAATTTGACTTAAAACAGAGTCATTGTGAAACATGTGTAATGGCATTAAAATCACAAATACATTTGGAAGTTGTTTTTGCTGGAATTATTTACTATTTATAAGAGTTCTCTATATTGCTACCTTCACTTATCCTTTTAGATAAATTAATGCCTATATGTTTTGGAAAGATATTGATTTCAAGTCAAATATAATTTTACATTTTACATTTATTTATCTGTTGACAGAGACAAACAGACAGACAGACACATACACAAACAAACACACACAGAGAGAGAGAAAGAGAGAGAGAAAGAGAGAGGGGAGAGAGAGAGAGAGAGAGAGAGAGAGAGAGAGAGAGAGAGAGAGAGAGAGAGAGAGAGAGAATATTAGAGGGCAACCTACAGAAATCTGTCCTCTCCATTTACCATATTAGTTCCTATTGAACTCACGTCCCCATGCTTGGAAGCAAGCACCTGACCTGTTAAGCTGATGGCGAGTCCTCAACTATAATTTTATAACTAACTGCTACTTTCCTCTAAAACCAGCAGGAGAAGATCTATGTTTATTCTAATTTACATTTTATTTGTATATTACAACACCACTGAAATTGAAGTCCAGTGATAGGCCACATGTCAGCTCTTTGATTCCAGAGACAACAAAGTCAAAGGCTGGCATTGCCAAACATTCTAAAGAAACCGTCCCTATAAATTAGGTCTAAAGGAAGCAAAACTATGTGTGTTACATCTACTCTTCAGTTTTAAAAGAAAGACCATGGAATCCTGAACTGGATGAGGAGCTTATCCTTACAATACTCAAAGGTTAACCTTTTAAACTGCATCATTTTGCAACCTATTTATTTGAATTCAGAGTTCAATTGCGTTCAACATCATGGAAAGTTTTATGATTGAATATGTGTAATTATAGTACATACAGGCTTAAAAATAACTCAGGGGACTGAACAAAGTTTTCCAGTAGTTAATCATTAATAAAGATCTTGAGTCTGTACTTTAAATATAGACAAAACTCAGTATAATGATCTCATTAGCGCCTTACAGAGGTTATCTATTTCAGTATTTGTCAGGAGGATTCAGATGGAAATAAACTCCTTAACATATCTAAGGTTCTTGATCAAGTGCTCAGTTAAGAGATGTATCAAGGCTGATTAATTGTTGTGTAAATAGAGCTTCAAACCAGAAGAAACAGAATCTGCTTCTCTCAAAAGGTGATCCATTTGAAAAATAAGCTATGTACTGTGCCTTAGTTTAATTTGTTCTTATACATTTGGCCCAGACATCACTTTATAATGCAGAAGTTGGGGAAAATAAATAAAACTATGATCTAGGGTTTGTTTTGTTTTGTTTTGTTTTGTTTTGTTTTACTTAATTTTTAAAAACAAAGATAAATGTACAAATTCTCAGCATTTTTGCATAAAAGTATATGAATACATTTTTAAGGTTGTAATTAAGTATTTGTGGGTACATATACATACACATATGTATATATGTAACAATAATATAGGAAAAGAGGCTATTAATTTCAGGGGATAGGAGAGAGACTAGGAGGGGCTGTAGGGAGGAAAGGGGGATGTGATACAGCTCTATTTTAATTAAAATATATATATATATATTTGTTGAACTTCACACAGTCTGTGAGTTGTTTCTGGGGTGTTCAGAGCTTTCTGGGGTTAGTATCCCATTATCAGTGAGTGCATATTATGTCTGTTCTTTTGTGACTGGGTTATTTCACTCAGAATGATATTCTCTAGATGTATCCATTTTCTTAAGAATTTCCTTAAGTCATTGTTTCTGATAGCTGAGTAGTACTCCACTGTGTAAATGTACCACAATTACTTGGCTAACTATCAATGAAATGGAAGCCTTTCACAGGTGTTCAAAACTTGAGTTGTCAAGGGACAAAATTTGTGCTTGTGCTTCTCTGACAAAATCTATTGCCTTGACTTTGGTTTGCAGGAAAACCAAAACCAAAAAAATGTTTTGCAGAAAAACTACCCGAAAAAGGGGTCACAGTCGTTCTAGAGTATGGGCACACTCCTGAAAGTAGCATCGTTATCGATGAGCAAATGAAGCTCAAGTTAGACACTTTAGAGTAGTATTCACTGTGACTGACTCATCATAGAAAAATGGGGTATGCATCGATCATTCAAACCTCGGAACTTGTTAACTTGCCTGCTGTCATTTGGTGGATCTTCGGAGGAAAAGATGGAAGTAATCTATGGGGACAGTGAAGGTGCCTTCATCTATCTATGTTCTGGGAAATCCTTTCCAGCATTCCATTATTCTATTTGAATGCAACAGATCCTGCCAAAGGGTCATCAAGATAAAGGATCTAGTCAAGTGTCAGGAATAGTCAAATCTCTTGCAAGTACTCAGAGTCCTTGAATTTAAAGAGCATCCTCTTGGATGTTTTATTGCAGCTTATCTCTAGAACCAATTATTCCTTCTAAGATATCAAAGAGGCTGTCCTCAGGATTGCTGCCTTTCTGCTTGGTCTCTGAATGGCTAAATATTTCTCTGAGATGACCTTTCTACACCAATTGCACAGGACATACTAAGGAAGACTTCTGTTCCATGTCAATCCCGTCATCATTCTATGGTTTCCTGCCCCAGGACTGCCTTATGCTCAATTTTCTTTTTCTTATAAAAACATCATTAATGGTGCTAACAAAAGGCTTTCTAAGAACTCTTGGTAAACTCAAGTTTTGTCTTTTCTATGTGTGTGAGAGAGAATGGTACACACAAAAGTCAAAGGACAAAGTTGAGGAGTCATTTCTCTAAATCTACAGTGGTTTTCCAGGCATTCACCTCTGGTCATCTGGCTGTGCAGCAAGCATTAGTATACACTAACTTTATAAGAAGCCTTGTTTCTGTAAGACTTCCTAGTTTATTATTATTATGTTAAGTGTGCATGCATGTATATGTGTGTATTTACACACACATGTGGATGCCCATGAATGCCAGAAGTATTGAGTTCCTCTGAAACTGAATTACCAGCATGTTTCAGCCCAAGGCTTATATGCTGAGAATTGCTTTCTGAGTTCTGGGGGAAAAGTCATGCCCCATCACAGCCTGGTTTCTTTCAGCCAGTGCTCCTAAGTCCTGAGCCATCTCCCCAGCCCTCGCTTTTCTATTCTTAATACCCTCTCCTGTCAAGATTTAACTGTACTCAGTAAGACAGAAGGGATCACTTTCTGCCTTTCTAAGGCACCTTATTTTCCTGTGCACACATGCATTTGTATATATGGGTGAGGTTGAACATACACACAAACACAAACATACACACATTCACAAACACACACACAAACACACACACACACACACACACACACGCATGTGCAAATGCACATGCATGTGAACACACATATACACAGTATCTCTTATCTGGAGAGTTTCAGGTTCCTTCAGTGTAAAGGGACTTTGTATGAATTGTATTTCCAGACAGAAGTGTGAGTGTACAAGCTTAGCCAATGAATAGGCAAAATAATGCATATATATTTTATTAAATATTTCTACAGATTTGTAGTTTTATTAAAAACTAAAATGAAGAAATAAAGAAGGCCAGGACTTGGGTCTGATTGGCATAAAAACAGAGCTAAGGAGTGGAAAAGGTTGTTATAAGGATTGCAGGCTGTAGAGACTCTACTGGAGGATCATGATGTCTTTCACCCCATACTTGCTTCCAGCCTTCCTTTGCAAAGTTGTTTATAAATCTAGAATTCTGACAGAGATTGTCTGTGATTTTATTGCCTTACTGCCTACTTTTATTCCCTCCTTTCTTGTCTTAGAAAATATTGAGCTGCAGTCAGATATAAAGGCACTGCTCTAAAATGCCAGTTCTAGGGAGATGGGGCCAGAGGATCAGGATTTCATGACCACCATCATCTCTATGATGGTGAGTGTGAGTCCAATCTCGCTTACAAAACAAAACAAAACAAAACAAAAAAACAGGTTTCTACAATCTACCCGACACTCTCCTGATGGGAAGATACCAAGACACCTTGTAGCTTGGAACCCTATAAGGAAATAAAAATTGATTGTGGCAATTCTGCTAAACAATATTTTTAAAAAGCTATCAAAATGAGGAGCTTCTGCTGTCAGTGTGATTGAGTATAATTTTCACAGAGCTGTTTGTCTCTACTCGGTTGTGCTGTGCGTCAGTTCTCATAGATTGCATGTCAGATAGAGGTGGTATAAGTGTAGACACACTATGTGTCTAATATAAGGAAAACATCTCTTTTCAAGTCAAAGATTGAAAAAAAAACTTTCAGTCTACTTGAACAAATATATTTTGGATGTGAATAAAAGTTTCAGTTATCTATTAATAATGTTTAATAGCATAATTTTTGTGTTAATGTGCATATAAATATTTCATTGCCTGTAAAATAATGAATTCTAATTAGGATATAACATTTTCTTATATTTAGTATAAAAAAAGTTCCACTTGCACACACAATATTGAAAGCATTGATTTCTTGCCTATGTAACTACCTTTTTGGTTTCCCAATGAAATTTTTCAGAGATGTTTTTTACTCCATAAAAAGTATTTAGGACAAAATCCTTCTTAAATCATAAGTGATTTTGCTACTGATAACTTTATATAAACTTAAAATAGTAATGTAAAATATAAATTTTTTTTATTCTATAATATGCTCAAAGTGTTAACAATTCAATTTGAATCCATTATTCACTGTTCAGGAATAGGATTTAAACCTATTTTAGCTTTATTTATTTTTCTCTTTTATTTTAGATAAATCTTTTAGATAACAACTAAATTATAGAAAGTGTCACATTGAATAGTTTATTATTTTTAAATAAGCTTACTGAGAAAGTACCACATTATCAAGAGATTTTTGAACATTTTGAGTGGAAGGTATCATTTTTTCAGAGAAGAAAATTAGCACCTAAATCTCATCATGAATGTGAATATTTATGGAATAATTCACTTGAAAAGATAAAGAGTCCTGTGTACTGACTGTCAGTCTCCACCCACATTCATGGGTTGAACTCATAAACACCAAGTTAACTATGTTTGAATAGACAGCTTGTGCAGAAGTAATAGTTCAGCAAGGCTATGAGAGTGTCACTTCTGTTCTAGAACTAATGATCTTAGAAGTGACATTGAACTTCTTCCTTTGAGTGTACACATCAAAAAAATCTAGCTACTGGACAGACAGAAAGAGAGCATGCTTCAGATGCCTAGTCAGCCAGCATCTTGCTCTGGATTTCAGATCAACCAGACAAATTTTCCTACTCTGTGAGTCAGATTCCCAGAGTGGAAAAAACAAGCTTGGGTACCCACCAACCAACTAGTTATCTGGAAATAGCTGACAACAAGTCTGCACAAACAGCGGCCTATTTTTCTACATGAAATCTATACATTGGTTCTAACAGTCCCCCTAATCCATGATTGCTTATGATGCTACCAAGGCTGTCTTTGGTACTAACACTCTTGAGTTAACCATAATAATACAAGCTTCGACTCCCATTCTCCTTGCGATCCTGAATTGAGAGCAGTGTGCAATTCTTGCACATCACCACGTTCAGGGCCATGACAGGATGGCATGAAATGTTAGATTCATCTTTAGATGAATGTTATGGCACTAAGTTAGTTTAGAAATGATGTCTTCTATTCCCTTTGCTTCCTACATCAGAACAATTTGCTGGCCACTAAGAGTTTTTGATTTCTGGTTTAGCATGCATTAGTATAAATGTCCAGGGACAGAGTTTTTTTCAGCGGAACACTTCTGAGAGACTAATTAGTTCAGTTGATCCAAATTTCTTACTTTTTATGTCACTCTGAGATATGCGTTTAGTTTTTTAACCCACTATTCTAGAGAACTTTGTTTGAAAACCAGAGCTGAGCATCAATGATAAACAGGAAATTCTTGTCAAATGGTATGTGGGTAGGCTCAGCATAAGTCTTCCTTCTTTTTTCACAGAGATATAATATCCCAAGACAACAAAAGTTTCCTTCACTCACTTCTGCCTTATGAGGTTAAGACAATGCAGAAGATATAGATATCAAAACTCCCAACTAAATTCATAGCAGCTTTTTGCAGTATTGGTATATATTTTAAAGTCTCAGGCTCAATGTGGCTGAGGCCCAAGATTATTACTAAACATGTTTCTCTTAATGCTTTTGTCTAAAATTTAGAGAAATATATAGAAATGATAAAAGTAACTGCTAATTCCAACAACCCAGATCTAACAATTATTAATTTGTATGGGCCTATATATACATTACATACTTTATACGTTTACAGTGGCACACACTGGCAATATAGATTTTATTATTGAAACACACAGGCCACGTTTTATTAATAGCCCATTTGTTTTCACAAATAAATTTTAGATTATTTCAGGCATAGTGGCACATGCCTGTAATTCCAGCACAGGTAAAGCTGAGGCAGGAAGTTTGTTGTGAGTTTAAAACCAACCAGGGATAGTGAGTTTAGACCATGGTATCCTGGCTTATATAGCTCGATGCTCTCAAAATAAACAAGCAAATGGTTGTGACATAGGTCCATAACCATGCTAATACAATCTCTTGGGCCAGACACATTGACCCTGAGACATTACTGGTAAGCTTAGTATTTAGGTGATTCACATTCCAGAAGGCACTAAGAAACCCTATGTTGATGTAGCCACTCGCTCTGGACATCTCAGTCCTGATCCAGATTCTTCATGATGTAAGCATTTTTGAAGGTCCCCTCCTCCATCATCATGCCATTTAAATGGCAGTTCAATTGTCACATTAATTTGTAGAAGCAATTAAATTATTTTAGGGACTTAATCCTGATGTTTCCCACCCAGCCCCCCCCCCCAAAAAAAATCATGATTTCTGGGTCTCAATCTCTGGTATAATTTTTACACAGGAAGAAAGAGGACCTTCAATAGATAGCACAGATCCCAAGTTCAACACACAGAGATGACAGGAAGCCCTGAAATGTCTCCTTATTATACCTTGACTTCTCTCACTATTACATCCTCTGATCATTTAGCCCCTAAGTGCACCTTGTATAATTTCAGACCAAGGCTTGCAAAGGAGAAAGGTGTAGACAAATATTAAGGCCAGATAGATTAGACAAAAGAAAATCTGTTTTTATTATTCTGCTGGACAGCAATAACGCTTCTTTGAACGTCTTCTTAATTCAAGCACTGCTATAAAGAACAGCAGCTATGAGACCCTGTTGGTGCTGGACTCAACACTATATATCCTCCACACTGCCAGACATGAAATATATTTTAAAATGTTATGTACTGTCAAAAAAAAAGCACAACCTTTTTTGTTTTGAATTTTATTTATTTATGTGTAGGTAGCATGTATAGCATAGTGCTAAGGTATAGATATCAGAAGTCAAGTTTGACAAAATCAGCTGTTTCCTTCTACATACATGTGATTTCTAAGGGCTTAAACTCAGGTCACAACCATTTGCTTGTTTATTTTGAGAGCATCTAGCTATATAGGCCAGGATACTATTATTATATATTTGAGATACATTATTCTGATAAAACCTAGATTTTTCTTTGTCATTTACTGTTAAAATAAAGAGCCAGAATTAGGTGAAGTAGCATTCATTGGAAGTACTCAGATATATAAAAAAGGAGCACACATCAGAGGTCACTCACCATGATATAATGGAGTTTTGAGGTAAACTTTAAGAGAAAGCTGAATACCCATGGCCCTGAATTATAGCAACTGCAAGGTTATTTAATGGAGCTTTGGACAGAGCTTCTAGGTTTTGCTTTGTATTTCCTGTGTACTCTGATCACAGTGCAGAGCTGTCTTCTCCTAGCAGCTGAGCACTGTAAGCACACGGTGCTATTTCTCATTCTCCAGGGAGCACCTTCCTTGATATGCTATGGTACAGAACTACTGTTGCCAGGAGAATTCATTGACACCCTCCTGATCGCACAAGGGCCAACCACATAGATTTCAATCCAGGGCATCTCTCCAAATCTCATTTCTTATTTTAAAGCAAGTGAACACATTCTTATGAAAACCATTTTTAAATATTTTCCAGTTATGTCTATGTGTTCACCTAAAATATCTAGTAATTTATAATACTTTGAGAATATTGCCTGAAGTCTTTTGACTTTAACAGTAGACGTCGCATTTACTTATTTTTTTTCCTTTGTAAAGATGTTCTGGATAGTATGGGACATGGGAGGTTTCGCTTAGAAAATTCTGAGTGAAAACAGAAAAATCATGTTTTCATAAAGGGGGATTAATTATCTGAGGGCATTTCAATACCAAAATATTCAGACTTATAAGTAGATACATTGCATGTTCAATTTTAATTAGTGAATAGACAAAGAATAACTAATAAAAACACGTTAAGACTTGTTTAAAAGTTCAGTCAGAATACGAAGTTGACTTTTTTCTCGGGATCAGTATTAACACAAGATTGCATACCACTTAATCAAAAATTAAAATGCTTTTACATTGTCATGATAGACACCATACCAAATTCAAATCCCCATTAGCAAGGAAAAACCTGAAAATATTATCCTAAAACAATATTGTTAGATGTGATTGTTAAAATTTGACAGCTTTATAGGACCCTGACTCACCAAAGTGACAAGCTTCTGGGCACCCGTGTATGGGACTCTTGATCAGGTTAGTGAAGATGGGATGAATTACCCTAAATATGAGTGTCACCATTCCGTGGAATGGGTCCTGGATTGCATAAAAAGAAGAACACAGACTAAGCAGGTGCCTTCATCCTCAGCTTCCACATGGAGGATGCTGGGATCAGGCTCAAGCCCGTCACCCATGCCTTCCCCACCACATGGATCTTATTCTGGAACCAGAAGGCCAAAGGAATCCTTCCATCCTCATGTCTCTTTGATTAGGTATTTTGTCACAACAACAAGAAAAAACAGAATAAGACATGTCCCTCCTGGATACAAAATGATTCACAACCAGTCTTCTATCTACTAATCATATTTATGAATGAGTCGCATGCTCAATTCCATTCTAAACTGAACATGAGGCCATGTATAGGACAGGAAACAAGACTGTGGAGGAGGAGAACAAACAAAATAGTCTTAGCTTCACCAACTGCTGTGAAAATAGCAAAGCTAACTGGTAGAATTTGGCTAGAAAAGAAAAAAAGAACAAAACAAGGAAGAACATTTACATCAAAGCTTTCAGTCAGGTGCTCCAGGCATGACATTTGAGCAACACACAGAAAGAGATGTGATGGTAATTCTATTGTGTGGATATTTATAATACCAAGCAGAGGGCAGGCTCATGCAAAGGACACTGCTATGTGTTCAGGAATTTAAGAAAGAGCAAATGCCAGCAAGGCTGAACTGTGATGGACAAGACAGGGTATAATTTCCAGTTAGGATTCTCATCAGTCAGTACCACGACAGCTGAGGAGAAATAGCCATTAGAAAGCATAATGTCTTATACATTTGAGTATGTCGTACCTTCATCTTCAGTGAGTTCTAGAAAGTTTTTCTATTTTCTATTTCTTCCCTGACCCAGTGATCACTGAGTAGAGAGTTATTCAGTTTCCATGAGTTTGTAGGCTATCTGTTGTTTCTGCTGTTGTTGTTGTTGAAATCTAGCTTTAATCTGTGGTGGTTTGCTAAAATACAAGGGTTATTTTAAACTTCTTGTATCATTTGGAGCTTGCCTTGTGACCAGTTTATGACAAAGTTCTATAAGTTGCTGAGAAGTTATATTCATTTGAATTTGGATGATATGTATCTTAAAACAAGACAAAATATGTGAAAATCATCGTGGTTTGTCCTTTTCACAAGTAAAATTTTGTCACAAAATAGAGAGTAACATTTGTCTTAAAAAAGAAAAAAAATATATAAAACCAAAAGTCACCACAAGTTCATGTCTAATTTTCACCTTGATCAAGGAATTTCTTACGTATTAATGAAGCAGCAGAGTTGTAATAATCACACCCAGGTTCACATTCTGTTTTAAAGTAAATCCGGTCTGAGTTATCGGTTGTACACACTTGACCACCTGCTTGTTATTTCTCATCTGTTATGTAGTACTGACAGTCCCTTAACATTTATGAAGTTTATGTCATGTGCTGAGATGTGTGCCATTGTCACTGCTTGATGTTCCCAATGGAGCTAAAGAACTTTTCCCTGCAACTGCCCTTCTAAGAAATGTGAATATGGTAAAATAACTGGCATTAATTTAATAATTTAGTTTTGTCATTGCTCAGAAATATATAGGCTCTGAGTAAAGAAATTTGCTATTGAAGTATTTAAGCCCAGCTTGACTTGGTGTTACATGCCTATAATTCCAGCCTCTCAGAAAACTGAGGCAGGGATATCTTAGGTTGAAGTCCATTTTGAATATCAGAGTGATTTTAAGTCCAATTCTTCCTTTTTAGTTTCTTTTTCTTTTTTACACTCCAGATTTTATTCCTCACCCTCCAACTATTCCACATCTCATGCCTCCTTCTCAACCCTTTCTCCATGAGGATGCCCCACTCAGCCACCCAAACCTCTAAACTCTCTGGGGCCTCCAGTCTCTTGAGGGTTGGGTGCATCTTCTCTGACTGAACCCCAGATCCAAGAGTTCTCTGCTGTATATGTGTTGGGGGGCCTCATATCAGCTGATGTATGTTACCTGGTTGGTGATCCAGTGTTTGAGTGATCTCAGGGGTCCAGGGGAATTGAGACTGCTGGTCCTCTTATAGGGTTGCCCTCCTTTTCAGCTTCTTCCAGCATTTCTGTAATTCAACAATAAGGGTCAGCAGCTTCTGTTCATAGGTTGGGTACAAATAACTGTATCTGACTCTTCCAGCTGTTTGTTGGGTCATTCAAAGGACAGTCACGACAGGTCAGTTTTTCTGAGCTCTTCATAGCCTCAGTAACGGTGTCAGGCCTTGGGGTGGGGCCTCCCTTTGAGCTGGATCCCACTTTGGACCTGTCTCTGGGCTTTCTTTTTCTAGGGCTCTTCTCCATTTCCATCCCTGCAGTTCTTTCTGACAGGAACAATTATGGGTCAGAGTTTTGACTGTGGAATAACAACCCCATTCCTCACTTGATGCTCTGTCTTTCTGCTGAAGGTGGGCTCTACAAGTTCACTCTCCCCACTGTAAAGCATTTCATCTAGTGTCCCTCCCTTTGAGTCCTGATAGTCTCTCACCTACCAGGTCTCTTGTACATTCTGGAGGGTCCTCCCAACCTCCTATCTCCTGAGTTTACGTGTTTCCAATCTTTCTGCTGGCCCTGAGGGCTTCACTCCTTTTCAGCCACCCAATACTGGATTAAGTTCCCCTTCCCCCACCCACTTTCTCTCCCAGTGTCCCCCTTATGGTTGCTTTCTTCTACCACCAAAATGGGATTGAGGCATCTTTACTTGGGCCCTTCAGCTGTTGAATGTTTTGAGTGCTGTGGACTGTATCTTGGGTATTCTGTACATTTTTTCCTTTTCTTTCTTTCTTTCTTTCTTTCTTTCTTTCTTTCTTTCTTTCTTTCTTTCTTTTTCTTTCTTTCTTTCATTCTTTCTTTCTTTCTCTCTTTCTTTCTTTTTTTTTTTTTGCTAATGTCCACTTACTAGTGAGAACATATATTCATGTACTTTTGGGTCTGGGTTACCTCACCCAGGATGATAATTTCCAGTTCCATCCATTTGCCTGCAAAATTCAGTATGCTGACTTTCTTAACGCTAAATAGTATTTCATTGTGTAAATGAACCACATTTCCTGTATCCATTCTTCAGTTGTGGGGTATCTGTATTGTTTTCAGCTCCTGGGTATCACAAATAAGGATGATGCTAGGAACAAAGTGGAACAAAGCCCCCTTCGGCATGGTTGGGTTTCTTTTGGGTGTATTTTCAAGAGTGTTATTGCTGAGTGTTCGGGTAGATCTATTTCCAATTTTCTGAGGAACCTCGAAATTGATTTCCAGAGTGGTTGTACCATTTGCAGTCCCACTCATTCTCTACATTCTTGCCAGCATGTGTTGTCACCAATGTTTAGATCTCAGCCATTCTGACTGGTGTGAGGTGGAAGCTCACATAGTTTTGATTTACACTTCTCTGTTCTCTAAGGACTTTGAACCTTTCTTTCTTTAGGTACTTCTCAGCTATTTCTCTGTTGTGAATTCTCAGCTAAGTTCTATACCCCATTTTTAAAAATTAGGTTGTTTGGTTTATTTAGTGGTTAGCTTCTTAAGGTCTTTATATATTTTGGAAATTAGCCCTCTATAAGATATAGAGTTCAAGACTCTTTCTCTTCTGTAAGATTCAGTGTGTCTGCTTTTATGTTAAGGTTCTTGATCCACTTGAACATGAGCTTTGTGCAAGGTGACAAATATGGATTTATTTTCATTTTTTACATACAGACAGCCAGTTAGAATAGCACCATTTATTGAAGATGCTTTCATTTTTCCATTGCATTTTTTTTTTTACTTCTTTGACAAACATCAAGTGTAGGTAATATTGTGGTTTTATTTCTGGGTTTTCAATTCTATGTTAAACCTGTCTGTCTTTGTACCAATACCAGGGAGTTTTTGGTTTGTTGTTTTGTTTTGTTTTGTTTTTGTTTTTTGTTTTTTTTTTTTTTTGCTTTTGTTTTTATCACTATTTTGCTATAGTAGAACTCAAGATCAGGGCTCTTGACTCCCTAGCCGTTCTTTTATTGATACAAGTTGTTTTCTTATTTTATTAGATACTCTGCATTTACATTTGAGATGTTATTCTTTTCTCAGCCCTGCTCCCACCACACTTACCCTCCATTTGCCTTCACAAAGGTGCACTCCCTCCTAATCACCCTCTCCACCCTATTGCCTTGGAAAAATATGCTCTCCCTGGGCAAGATGCCTCTTCTCACATTGATGCCAGACACTGCAATCTTAAGCTACATATGCAACTAGATCAATAGGTTTCTCAAGGTGTGCAGAAAGTTTGGTGTTTTAGTCCATGGGAGTTTTAGAGTGTTTGGTTAGTTGATAATGTTATTCTTCCCATGAGGTTGCAACCCCTTTCAGCTCCTTGGGTCATTTCTTTAGCAACCTCATTGAGATTCCTGAGTTCAGTCCCATGGTTAGCTGCAAGCATGCTCAGCTATATCTATATGACTCTAACACCTGAGGAGGCATCTCTATCTGGTTTCTGCCAGTAAGTATTTCTTGGGATCAGCTATAGCGCTTGGATTTGGTGGCTGCATAAGTGGTAGATCTCAAGGTGAGGTGGCTTCCAATGATCTTTTCTTTTTTTTATTTCTTTCTTTTTTAATGTTTCTAGAAGCTTTATTTTTAATAGTCAAAAACTAGAAACAACAGAGATGCCCTTCATCCAAAGAATGGATAAAGAAAATATGGAATGTTTACACAATGGAATATCAGTCAGCAATCAAAACAATGAAATCAAGCTAGTAAATATGGTGTTGAGTGAGGTAACACATTCACAGAAAGAAAACATGGTATCTACTTACTTATAAGTATATGTGTTGGAATACTAGACTAATAAAAGGGAGAAATTCAGCTGACAACCAAGATTCATCTCTCTGTTCTTAAGGTCTGCGACCACATGTAACAACTTAATGATGCTTTCTTCACCATACCTTTCCTGCAATATTAACAAATCATACCTTCAAAATGTAAGGCAATATGCATTCCTTTCTGAAGTTATTTTGTTCAGTCCCTGTTCCTATATTTGACCTTGTATTTTCTCCACTAGTGTTTTGTTCTCTCTTCAAAGAAGGACTGAGGCATCCCTATTTTGACACTCCTGAAAACCAGGAAGCTGACTGAAAATCTTATCTGACCTAAAATATGACCTTATCTGACCTAAAATATGACCTAAAAGATAATAGATTTCTTTAAGAACAACATAAATAGCTCACTGAACATAAAGAAGCTCTTAAAGAAGAAACAAATAAATCCTTTAAAGAAATACTGGGAAAGCCATTCGGCAAGGTATGTCTGACCCTGGATCTTTCTTTAAATTTTGGACCTGTGTGACAAGAACTTCAAATCTGTGAAGAAGGAAATGGAGGAAGTTCTCAGAAAATGGAAAGATCTCCCATGATCATGGATTGAAAGGATCAACATTGTAAAACTGCCCATCTTACCAAAAGCAATCTACAGATTCAATGCAGTCCCCATCAAAATTCCAACCCAATTCTTCATAGAGCTGTAAAGAGCAATGTGAAATTTCATCTGGAATAACAAAAGATCTAAAATAGCTAAATCCATCCTCAACAACAATATAACATCTGCGGGAATCACCATCCCCAACTTTAAGCTATATTACAAGGCAATTGTGTGAAAAACTGCATGGTACTGGTACAGAAATAGGCACGTGGAGTGGATCAATGGAATAGAATAGAAGATCCAGAAATGAGCCCTCATGTATATGGTCACCTGATTTTTGACAAAGGAGCTGTAAACATTCAATAGAAAAAGGACAACCTCTTCAACAAATGGTGTTGGTCCAACTGGAACTCAGTATGTAGAAGAATGAAAATTGACCCTTTCTTATCTCCTTGTACAAAGCTCAAGTGCAAGTGGATCAAAGATCTCCACATTAAACCAGATACACTGAAACTATTAGAAGAGATAGTAAGGAAAACCTTAGAACACATTGGCACAGGAGAAAATTTCCTGATCAAAACACCAATGCCTCGTGCAATACTCTTGAAATGCAAGCCTTGAATTTAATTATGGAGAGGTATGGGAGGGTGAAGAGGGACAAACAAGAGGGGTTTCAGACAGGAGAGGTGAGGGGGAAATTATGTATTATATTTTATCTAAACAGACAAACAAAAGCAAAAGAACATAAAATTGCTCATCAGAACTTAGCAAAAGAAACTAGCCCATAATTTGATTTTTCCTGCTGCTTTTACTGGATGTTCAACAATGCAGTTTTGATCTGCTTTCACTTTTGGATATTAGTTTGAATTGAAAAGTCATGGATGACATCAATGTCATTTGTAGCACCATTAGAAATACATGACATATATGAAAATTTAACTTCTGCATCATGGAGCTAACTGTCCCATCATCATAGATGTGTTTCTCATGTCCCATTTTTATTTACCATAATAAAGCTTCATCTTATCCAATTTTTACATTATTTTTATCAGGTTCAAAAAATAAAAATATAGATTTCCTGTCTATATCTCTTATGCCAGATATGTCACGTGACAAATGTAAGTACATAACAAAAATAGCACAATCTCTCTCTCTCTCTCTCTCTCTCTCTCTCTCTCTCTCTCTCTCTCTCTCTCTCTCTCTCTCACACACACACACACACACACACACACACACACATACCATACTGTATCCTCACTGTATTTTCTTAAATTATTCAACACTTTAAGCAATAAATAATAATAATAATGGCTACAAAAGCTCAGGACCCTCTCACTTTCACTGTGTTGTAAGATTCTTCAAATTGCAAAGTATTTGTTTTTAGGTTTGTAGGAATCATTACCCACCATCTCATCTGTATTATACTTCTTTTCGAATTCAGATTAACATTCTCCTTGAGCTTTTCTTTGTATTGTAATCATAGTGGGGAAATTGTATTTCAAACCTCAGATAAAAGCCTTAAAGTGATTTCATGTGACAGAATTTTATCTGGGTTTCAAAACCCTAATAATGGCATTGACAATTCTCCTATGTCATTTCTACTTCTCGTTACCGTAGAAGTATGGAAAACACGTTTCTGGCATAAAAAGCTAAAAGGGAAAAATCTGTTGTCTAATCTGAGTATTAGAAAAAAGATCACAAATCCTGCTATAGTATTTTGTATTTAAGCTAGTCCTGTGAAGGCCCCTGACATGCCCCCTGGAATCTAAATATTGACAAGCATGCTTTGCCAATCAAGATGAAGCTTGTTGAATTAACAGAGCTCAAGTCTTGCACTGACACTATTACCCAAGACTGAGAACTCTTATCTTACCAGTTGCTTCGGCTTTGCCACTGATACTGTACACTTGAAACAGAGATTTGCAGTGTGTTGTAAATGCTACAGCTGTGGATTAATTTGGTTTGAGAATATATCAGTCCTTCTTAGGTTCACAGAGGAAATTATAAATGAAATGAAACACACATTGTTTTTCTCTTCCAACATGGATCTGAAAGAAACCTGGCTAAATCTGGTATATATTCTTTATAAGAAAATATCATATAATATCCATATGCTGAGAGAGAGAGAGAGAGAGAGAGAGAGAGAGAGAGAGAGAGAGAGAGAGAGAGAGAGAGAGAGGCAGAGACAGAGAGACAAGACAGGGACAGAGACAGAGACAGGGACAGAATAAAGAATGATGCTATAGGAATACCTGTATCCTAAATTGCTTGTTCTTTGGAAGATTCCATAAAAACCTAAGATAAAATATAAATCATGCACGAATGATTAATTTACTTTCATTATGACTTTAAAAACTCAAATGATTACAAATAGCTACTGCATTTCATAATAAAAATGCCATTTTCCTCAAAGTCTATAAGACAACGTAGTGACTTTTTTCAGTTGTTTTGGAATTTCAAAATGGATTTTATTATTCATGAAAAGGATATGTGTGTGTGTGTGTGTGTGTGTGTGTGTGTGTGTGTGTGTGTATACATATACACATACACATACATTTCAGAGTTTATGGTCCATGGATATTTTTAGTGTTGTTTCTTCTGTAACTCTTTCAGGTCAATGTTTTCCTTGACCTTCTCTCATGTAATAGAAAAATTGGAGACCCAAAAGTCTTAGAAACTTGTCTGACCATGCCCCGATCTCATACAGCTGACCTTTATTTTCCTTCCAGTCAACATACCTGTAGTCAGTGTGCTGAGAATTCTCTTTCCCCTAAGAGTCACATAAAAACAGTAAGGCTGGTATGGCTCACTCAAAATATTCTTGCTTGCTTTAAAACAAAAATGAAACTTGACGGTTGAAAATACTTGGGCGATTCTCACCAGAGACTGAGATGTTTAATACTGTATCTTTAAGACTGATCATAAAGGATTAGGAAAAGGACATGTTTTTGGAGCTCCTCACTCAAATCATTTTTTAATAAAATAACTATTTAGTATAATTTCTCTTTCAATTTTCCTTCCCAGCAGTTTAGAAGTGAGACACAAAATGGTCCTTTATATACATATTCTTCTTTTCATCCATTTCTCAAAGAAGGTTGCTACATCTCTGTCTCTCCTAGCAACAGTTGTTTGGTACTTAAGTGCATATTATGTGTGCAATATCACTTCTAAGATAATTTTTCATGGGTGTGATTTGCAGTGTATAAATATACACAGAATGTATCATTGTTATCGGTTGTAAGTTAAAAGTCCCTGTCACAATGCCTAGCACACCGGAGCACACACTAACTCCCACTTCTCTCTTCTCCTTTCTTTTGAAGGTCCCTCTCACAATCTACTTTAACAGAGAAAAAAACCAAGCATTTCATAAATGGTTTGTTGGGCATACATTTTAATTATTCACAACTTAACCTAGCTTAACTTTTACCTAGCAACTATACCCTGACATCCAACTCTGTGACCACTGTGAAAACTCTGTTCAACAATAAGTGTTTCTTCCTTCATCCGTGAAAAGCAGAGTAGTGTCTCTGTTCTTACTTACACATTTCTTTTGAAATGTGTGCAGTGTCCTAAATCCCTGTGGTACTTCCCTGACTCTGTGCCTTTCATGGTCGGTCACCCATTCAGGTTCTCCCAGAAACTCACTTCTTCCCTGAATTCTCAAGCTGTTCTGTTGTCTATGCCCATATGACATTTATATCTGCCACATTAAATAGTATATTCAATATAAAAGTCTCTATACAGCATCATGCCATCACATCTAGGTGAAATGACTATTTTTCTTTTTTTAATAGAAATTGAAACTTTAATCTGGAAAATTAAAATCAACAATTTTTGGTACTTCACATCTGATAAAATATAGAGCAGTTACCCAAACTGCTTTGAACATTTTAATTCATGTTAAATGTAAAATATCTAATATCCTTAAATCCATATTCTTGCAAAAAATTAAATATTCTCATCACATGCTTTTAATAATGAGTCTAGTGAATGTGCTGTTCAGTTAAGCGATTGGTGTTGCCACACCTAGCTATAATAGATTTTTGTAACTTTTAAAATACATCACTGTATCTTATGTCTTATATCAGAAATGAACACTGCCATATGAGATCCCATCTAAGAAGATGCAGAAATTTAAAACCTAAATATTCAGAAACTTGAGTGGCTAGTTACCAAACTATTAGTAGGTGAGTGTTATTCATAGCAAGAAGGCTTCTTACCTGTCACATAGCATTTTGATGACAATAGTACTTCTTATCTAGGTTTATTAGTACCATCCTACAAGAAACTGCCATTCTTGAAACTGATTGCTCTTTAAGAGTAAATCATGGTTATTTTGTTTTTGCTAGCTTCAGAGGCGAAGTGTGCTGTATACTGTGATTTTGTAGAAGTGAGGCTCCTTATGTCTCTAGAATTAATGATTGCTAAAGGAAAGGGATAAAAATGTGTTTCCTTCTGTGAGGCCCTTCCATTGCATGACATGCCACTGAATGATAAAAATGATAGTTCTTTAGCTGCCAAGAACAACCAGAGTAAAAGACAAGTTCACAAGTGTGTAACTGGGTGTAGACATACCTTTTGATATCAAGCATTCATGTTGTCCTTCAATTTCAGTCTAGCTGACCTCATTTGCACAGCTGAAAGTCTCAAACAGTTTTATGGCCAGCAGAAAGAAATGGTGTTAAAAGAATAGTTTTTGCATTTCATCTTTTCCAAATCATTGTGTAGTCTTCAGTCACCATGCTCTGAAGTTCTTGTTTTCTCTCTTTGTCTCATTCTCTGCTCTTCTCATATTCCCATGTAGACTGATTACTTTGTTCTATGTTTAACTGATGTTTCTCTCCTTATGGCCTCTGCCATCATCATAATGAGATAATAAAGGATACACAGAAGGTGAGAGATGGGAAGGAAAGGAGAGAATGATTTTGACCAAAAAACACAAAGTAACAAATATACTAATGGTACAAACCTAGAGGACCCAGAGAAGCTAGGTTGCCATTTACAGCTATAAAAAGTTGCTTTTCAACTTGAGGTCTATTAGTTCTGTGTTTGCTTTAAAATGAAACATTCTTACTACTTTGTGGGTAATTAGAGTCACCCTAATGAAAATAATTCTATTCGACATTATTATTTCAATAGTAGATTTTCACTCACTTTTAAAGTAACCTTAACTCTTTATCTAGAGATTGCTAATTAATCATAAGATTCATTGCAATTGGTTTACAATGCCAGACAGTAAAATGAATAACTGTTTTTTCAAACCTTAAGACTTCCAGAGTTTGAGACAGAAGGGTTTGATTCCCTGTTGCTGTAAACAAGCAGCCCAGCCTAAGAATTGATTGTAGATTCTAAAGTAGGTGCTAGAGGTCAAGTCCTGGTGCCACCAAGTATCATTGTACCTTGGTGGCCTTACACAGCTACACTAGACTTGGTTCCACGTGAAGAAAGAAGAGAAATCAAAATACCCTTTATGGTGCAGTGAGAATTAAATCTTTGAGTACTTTCATGGCACCTAAGGCAGATTCTGGCAACAAGCAGTATTGTAATTCATGTGTTTATGAATTTCTGACTCAAATGTCCCTGAAGCCTTTGTGTTCATTGTGTTCCTCTAGTAAGTGGAGATATATAATGGAACATATGTTTTATTGCAAAAATATCCAAGATAGCAAATTTCTTTCCTAACATGATGCTCAGTCTTGTCCTGGAGTCTCAAAGCCAGCTGAGATAAATGTGATGTTGGCAATGCAGCTAATGTGTGTGTTGCTGATGAGAAGTTTACCACATCTTCAGTTTCTAAGGTGATAATATGATATCACCATCCTGTCTACTGATTGGACTCTCTCCAACTCAAAGCTTTGAAATCAAATCTCTGATCTCATTATCCACACCTTAGCTTCTTCACATCCTTTTAGTGAATAAAATAGTTTCTTGTCTGAGTCTTCTGAAGTAAAAAATGTTTAAATAAATGACTTATAACATGAGTAGTGTTGAAATAAATGTTTATTTTAACACTTCATAAGTCATGAGCCATTTATTTTAACACTTTTTACTTGAAGTATTTAAATAATAGGTTTTATACCGGGATGTGCCATCCCCTTTGTTTAATATAAAAGTGACTATGTAAATATACCCATCTATCTAATCTAGCTTTTCCACCCTTTGTCTGCCAAACAGCTTGGTTGCCATAGTTTCTGGAGTAACCTGAAATTAAGTATTCTTTCTTCTGTTTCAGTTAATAGGTAATTTGGTAGTGCATAGGGTAATTGGACACCACTCCATTAATGTAAAATTGGTTAATAGCTGTCGGACTCCTAAAATAAATGTCATCAAAAACTAAGAATTGACAATTCTATGCTTTCATAACTAAAACAGATTTTTCTATAAAATAACAAGTGTATATGTGTGTGTGTATGTGTAGGAGAGTTGGGTTTCTGTGTGTGTGCATGTGTGGGATATAAATATCATTTGGGAGACTTGCATCAATAAAATAAATTTTGTCACTTTTGCAGGTGGGGAATGATACTGAGAAGTTCTCCCCTCTCAGGAGAGAAGGAGAGAATGGATGGAAGATCTGTGTGAGAATGGAAAGTAATAGATAGATAAAGAGAGAGAGAGAGAGAGAGAGAGAGAGAGAGAGAGAGAGAGAGAGAGAGAGAGAGAGAGAGAGAGAGAGGAGAAAGGGTGCTAATATTGGTATAAATGAAAAAATATTAACAGATTGAACTAAGCATTATGGCACAGATGTCAATAGTTGAAGCTGAATATGAAATTTTTGTTGTGCATTGTTTAAATGACATGTTACTGTTGTTACCCTCTGCGTGTCATGGCATTAAAGGTAACATAAGGAAAAATTCTGAAAAAAAACATTTTATGTCTATTGGGTCATTTGGTAAAGGCTAGATGTGATGACAACTATGTTTCAGTAGGCAATTACAATTAATAGGAGCCATGATGGAGTTATATTTCAAGAAATTATTTCTTCAATTCACAAGTCTGTGCTCTTGTTTTTGCCAAATAATATAGTCTCGTGGATATTTTTATATGAGCAACAAAAATCCAAATGTTACATAAGTGATATTTTAAAAGTAATTTGTTGTATTTGGATGCCCTTTGCATTTATAGCAAAGCTCAAAAGGTAGCAAGAATGTTCTTATATAACTTCCACCAAGTTTCTATTTTTAATTACAAGGGATATTGTAATTTAAGTGTGTATCACATCATTGCCATTAGTGGATAGTATTTTTCCAGAGCCTATGTTTTGAAATGCTTAAAAGAGTGAGAGGCAAAGCTACTAATAAACACATTGTGAGCTAGAAGAGAGTGCATAGAAAAGAGACCAAGAAGGTTTTATTACAGAGGAAAGTTTAGAAGGTCACACAGTTTGACTGGATCACACAGTTGCTGATCATATGCCTGTCTGTGAGGCAGATCCCTAGCAACTCTTACTCTTGAGTTTTTTTTTTTTTTCTCCAGGTAAACACTAAAATTTGAGAGTAAAAGGTGTGTTAGAAGAATAAAAACTATAGCATTTCTCTTCCAAAGTGACAGTTTCCAATGTCTGTATATGCTATTGATTTCAAATTGTAATTTATTTTACTTCTGAGCATACCATGTAGAATTATTTCAGTGCTGCTTTTGTGAGCTTGTAACCATTGATTGTAGCATTAGACACTCCATAAATGTGCCATTGTGATTAAAGGAAATTGTTAGCATATTGTTTGCCTACCGTATGTAGTTCCTAACCCATGTTGGAAACCCCAAACCTGCTTCTGACATTCTGTCCCTGCTAAATGTTAAAAATACTCCCTTTTCAAGATGGCTTGGAACTTTTAAATTTCCTGGCAACATCATATTTATAGATCTTCTCTCTAAAGCTTTAGCAAGTATGAATACTATGAGAACTCTGATTTTATTCTGCAATTTATCAATAGATGATCTATAGTGCAAGCCAATCTATGCAGCACTGCATCCCACCTGTAATTATCCATTACTCCTGTTCTCCTTCTTATTGCATCTAGAAAAAAGAAATGCAAAAGTTCCAAAAATATACACATTGTGACTTACTTACACTGTTTCAGGTATTCTTGAAAAGCTTTGAAGAACTGTGTAATAATCTGATAATCTATAATTTTAATAACATCTTCCCTATTACAGAGAGTTCTATGGTGGAGGAAAACCCTCGCCGATAGTAATTTTGGCAAAGCTTACTAAAGATGTCTTGCTTTGAGGCAGGAAAACCATGTTGTGGCCATACTCTGAACATCTGCCATGCCCATAGCCCAAATCTAAATGGTCAAATGTTATTTGGGCTTATTTTATGTGAATTTTAAAGGCTAAGAAATGAAATAACTGTGACTGGACTAAAAAATAAAAGGCTTTTCGTAAATGAAGAGAAACCAATGAATCACATTTGCTTCAATATGAGTGTTCCCTGTGACCAAATATCTTTTTCCCAGCAAGTTTAGCTTGATCAAAAAGCTTATGCAAGCTTAAGTTAGCTAACTGCCATTTGGCAGTGAGTTGAGTCAGCCTGGGTTCCATGCATGCCAACCTGCCTAGACATCGATGCCAATCAACAAAATAATGACCTCATTTTGACAAGAGACTGAAATTTCATCAGAAATCATAATGGGTTGTAAAAGTGATATAGAGCAAAGCTATTTCATCACAAATACATGGCACACTGAACAGAACTGTAAGCCAAATACTCTTTAATGATTGAACTGGGAAGATAAACTTAGGATCATCAGGTCTTAATAAGTAAAACACCCTGGAGCGTTGACTCTCCTATTATGTAGAGATAAAGATATACTGACTTACCAATCTGAACATAAAACACAAAAGCAAAAACTCTTATTATATGTTCACAATATAGGCGATCATTTAGTGACAGTTCTGAAATTTGACTCTGGGGACCCACTTAGCTTACCAATATGGAGAGGACCAAACAGCTTTTGTGGCTGGCTGCAACTGTGTTTTTCTGCAAAGAGTACTATATAACATGATTTGCTAATTCAGAAGTTAATGTACAGTCCAGCCATGGTATCTGCTTTTAAATTTCAGCAGCTTATCAGGCCATGTCTCCTCATTCCTAAGCAGTCTGTGAGTCAGTGGGGATGACCTTAGTGGGCATACATGGTTGGGTAAGATTATCTGTGACGTTTCCAACATTAATGATTCCAAAAATATTTTATGAAGAGGGAAACAATAAATGGGCCCGGAGCATCATGAGACTTGTGCTTTATGGGTTGTATAGTTGGTGTAGCTGTGCCTCCCGTTGTATTGCAAAGATGTTTAGTCCTGTTCACATTTGGCTTCCAAGTTCACAGATTCTTTTTTTATTTGCAAATGGCAAATAACTTTGTGTGTCTTGAAATAAAGTCTTTCAAATACTATAACCCCCCAAAGATGCCTTAGAAATAGACCTAAGTAGGCAATCCAATGGGCTCTTTACTATTTTTTGAGCATTTTTAATGTGTTGTTTTCTCGTCATTCTGTGTTTGTTTTTACTTTCCACTGTAGTGTAGCTGTCATGGCTTGGCTAAGAATGCCCCCCCCCAAAACTCATATATTTTAATGCTTGGTTATCAAGGAGTAGTACTACTGAGAGAGATTAGGAGTTGTGACTTTGTTGGAGGAGGTGTGTTCCTGGGATTGGCTTTGGGGTTTCAGAAGTCCAAATATGAACCACTGACTCTGTCTTTCTACTCTTTGTGGATCCACATGTAGAATTCTAAGCTACTTCTCTAGCACCATGTGTGCGTACATATAGCCAAGCTCCCCACCTTGACAACAATGGACTAAACTTTGGACACTGTAAGCAAACCACAATTAAATGATTTTCTTTTTAAGAGTTGCCATGTCTCTTCACAGCTAAAGAACATGAAGATGGTGGCTTCTACACATTACCATATCCAGACACATGGATTGTCAAAGTTCTACACATATGGAATTAACTGTAATCTTGGTCAAGGGAGATAGTATTTTCTTCACCTACTATTGCCTAGGATTTCTGATTGGGTAGATTCCCCAGGTCTAGCTTGAGACTTAACATTATCAAATATTTGCTTATGCTCTAGTGTGTGTGTGTGTGTGTGTGTGTGTGTGTGTGTGTGTGTGTGTGTACACATGATATCAGACTTAATTTGTTCAACATAGTTTTGCTTTGTATGTATCTGTATTGCTGCATGAATCAGATAATTTCCTATTGATGCTAGTTATTTTCTTGTATTAATTACCTAAGAGTTGTTCATATTCAAGTATATCTGAGTTGTTTCCAAATTTAAGCAAGCATGAATAAGCTGCCACGAACGTTTTTGTACATAATCTTTTTAATCTTGATTTCACTGCTCTTGGGTAAATTACTAAGAAGGAAGCTATTGGAATAAAGACATAAAAACATAGATATTTATTTATTTATTATGGAAAACTGCTAACAACTGTACTAACTGTGTATATCACTTTATATCCTTATCTTGTTGTATTGTACAAGAAGTCCCTATCTTTGTCAATCTTGAATGCTCAGAATATTGTCCATTTAGCAATTGTAGGAAGGTGAGATTACATCCAACCACAGTCTTGATGTGTATTTCTGTGATATAGAGCATTTTAATGTGATTTTCTATGGATTTAAGCTTACTCTTTAAACTATTTGTTCACATTTTCTGGTGTCCTGATTTTCACACATTTTAATTGCTGATTTATAGCATTACACTATGCATTTTAAAGGAGTTATTAATAGTATTATATATATAATACTTTCTATATATATAAAATACTTTCTATATTTTTACTTCTTGATGCATTTTCTTAATGATGCCTTTGAATCTACTAGCACTTTTATTATCATCTTCAGAAATTTTTTTTCCTAACCCAAAGACTTTTTGATTTTGTTTTTCTGCAACTTTGTGGTTTCAGGACTTGATTTTTTGAATCAAAGCCTATCCTAAACTCTCTAACCTTTGTAAGTTTTTTTAATGAAGTGAAATAGAGGTTGTGTCTCCATCAGTTATGTATGTACTTTATGATGTATGGTGTGCTATAACATAGACATATGCAGATGTCACAATCAAATCGTGACATGTAACATTTCTATCTCCTAAAACTTGTTTAAAACTTTCCAATAGCACACTGCCATCACATATACTGAATTCAGAGTAACATTTGGGTACACCCATGCAATGTGTTCCTGTGCAGCAGAGCGGTTAGTTTCCCTGTCACCTTACATTAGGAAGTCCAGACTCTCCTCTAGTCATTCATCGACTGCATAGTGGGTCACAGTGGTTGGTACTCACCTCACTGTGCTGTAGAGTGCTGAATGATAGTCAGTCCACCCCTCAGTATATGCTGGCTCATCTCCCCTGTACTGTACATGCTTAGCAGGGAGGCAGCAGACACCCGGTGGAACATGGTTAAAAGAATGGCATGTGGTTAACAATGCCTTGTGTGGACCATGAGAGAGGTTCCAGACAAACAAAGGCAGAGGGCTTTTGACCTCAAGTGCACTTTGTTACCTGGTTTATTTCTTGGATGTGATGTTGTCCTTCCTGTATCAAACACTTGTATTCACTTTATAAGAAATCTTTGTTCTTGATGGAAGTAGGACTATAGCTATAGATCCTAATCCGGTGAGGGTATATGCTGAGTGCTATATCAGTGTACCCTAAGTCTAGATATGGCTTTAGCCTTTGCTTTTTTGATTTCCCATATATAACCTACAGTATTTGCAAGGCACTTATGTTTAAATTAGTCTGTCCTGAGAAAGTTCTGGGAAAAGGCTGTACTGTTAATATTTAATATGTGCTAACGTGTTTATTTTTACGTTTTTTAATCTTTTTTAAATTCAAACTACATTTTGTATCATTGCTCTCTTTGCTTCATTCATATATGAAAGTATGTTTAAACTAAAGGTAAGTTGTCTATGGTGTTAGACAGTACTCTGTCCCATTTTATATGGTCTTCAAATCCCAGGACTTGTAGATTGACCTTTATAAGTCAATGAAATTTCAGCACCATCTATAAGACTATACTAACCGCATTTATCATTCTGTATCAACCTATTTTACTTAACATATCAACATCCATTTTCTTCAGCTTTTTATTCTACAAATAAAAGAATACTAGCTTGTTTTGTGGGAAAATAGCATTCTCTTGTGTACACCCTCCACACATCTTGTTTTACTCATCCAATGATGGATATAAATATTGCAAATATCGTCTCAGTTTCATAGCTCCTGTGATGAGTGAGACCATGTGACTAGGACACAGCCTTAGATACACTTTTGGGACTATGTGCCCCTACCTGGGAGAGAAACCCTCAAATAAGACAGATAGCCTTTGCTTTCTCAGGAACATCTATATTGTTCTGCATATTGAAAACACAAAAGTTCTTGTACAAACATACATGGGCCACCACCTGTTTTATTCTGCCTTTGTTAAGCCATCTCAAGTGTGTTCAAACAGTATTTCATTGTGTTTATCATTTGTAACCCCTGTTATATAAGGACCCTGAGCTCATTGTTATAGAAGTGTAGTTTTTTTGAAATTGAGTTTTATATAATTTATGATCTGTATATTTTTGTATACTTTCATTGAATTTTTTCCTGTGGTCAAGTCTTCCACATATTTTGTATACTAATACTTTGTAAAATGAATAGTTTGTAAAAATAATTTCCATACTATAGGTTGTCTATATATTTTTCTAATATTCTTCTATTCTTTATTTTCTTGGAGACAGTCCTCTTTTTCTCTTTTTTTTGCTATTGTTTATGTGATTTTCCGATTTTATCGACAATATTCCCTCTCTATGCTCCTATCTAAGAAATTCTCCCTACATTCTTCTAATAGTTTCAGAATTCCAGGTCTTATGCTTGGGTGTTTGATTCATCTTATATTGAGTTTCATGCCAGGTGAGGTTATGGCTCTGATGATATTTAGAAAAAGAATCACTTTTCCATGCATACTGAACTAATTTGGTGTTTTGCTCAAAGTCAGTTCTTCTCATCTGGAGCCAGCGTCAGCACTCCATCCTGTCCAGCTCATTTGTGATATGCTCTAATGCAGTTATAGTGAACCCTGTAGACTTAGACATGCCCTAAAGTCAAATAATATTTTTGAATTCTATTGGCTTCTACTTTTCAATCTTGGCTATTCCAAATCCTTTGACTTTCTGGAGGACTTTTTGAAACAGCAAGTTGGCTTATGCAAAGAAAACGTTCAAGAATCTTGTTTGAGTTATATTGAATCTGAAGATTACTTTGGAGAAATGCATCTTCTCAACAGAACAGAGATTTACGATCCACAAATATTGTTATATTCAGTATGACATAATCCAAATTACCAGGAGTCTACATGTGGGACTTTTTTCATCAAGTTGGCCTCTGGGCAGGTACAATTATGGAGAGGTGCTTTAATTTCTTTAATTGATATAAAAATACCCAGCCTGACAGTGCCAGGTTTATGCCCTTGACTATTTATTTAAGGGTAGAGCAAGATAGCAAAGCACTATATATGAACTTACTTTTGTTTTCTCTTGGCTGTGGATATGATGTTACCAGCTGTTTTAATATCTTACTATTGTGACTTTCCCCCAATAGGATATCACCTGAACACAAAATCAAAAATAAACCCTTTCTGCCTTAAGTTGCTTTTAGTCAAAGTGTTTTATTGTAGCAACAGTGATAAGAGTAGGACAACTGTGTTTGTTTCTTTCTTAAGAATGTATTTTACCTTTAGAGATTTAAAAATGTCTCAAAAGTATACTCTTATTTTTTATATTGTAAATATTATTTTAAATTTTAACTTTCATATTTTTGTTAGTATATAGAGAGAGATAGAGCATGTGATATATAGGAAATATTAAAATGTACTCAAGGATAATCCTTTCATTAATTACATTTTAGCTAGAGGCCTCTCATAAATGCCTATGGTCAGATTGAAAGAGTCTTTATATATTAGTTTTTTGTTGATAAACTTCATCATGGACAAATTTTTAATTTTACTAAATTTACTTTTTGTATCCTTTTAAAGCACAGTTTTTTTTTCTTCTGTTACATGGCAAATTAGATAAATTGGGAGCCTAATATTAAATCAACTTTACATTCCTGGGATAAGCTTGTAACCATGGTGTTTTATGTTTTTAAATATCCCCGAATGTAATTTTTCTTGTTTTATTAAATAGTTCAGGTTATTCATGTCATTGGGATAAATTTACTTTTTAATATGTCTGTTAGATTTTTATTACAGAAATATAATAGCCTCATAAAATCCATTGGGCTTCCTCTCCTTTTGCAAGAAGTCATGTAAGATTGGTGTTGATTCATCTTTGAGTATAGATAAAATTCCTAATGAAATCAATGGAGTTTGTTCTGTGACAATGTTTTGCTTTTCAGTCATAGACACAAATTCTGTATGTATGGATCTCTTTTTTTTTTTCTACATTTTGTTTGTGTCAACTTTAATCGGTTATAGTTGGCTTTATATTTGCCCCTCTTCTGTTACTTGATGGATCTATTGCATAAGATAGTTTTTCTATACTATGCATAGTATAGTCTTTCTATACTATCCTTTTCCTTTGTTTGGGGTTTGTATTGATGTCATTGCTTTTTAAACACTTAAACTTTGCTTGTCATTGTGCCATTTCCTTACATCAGTTGTCCGGCTCCATTCCACCTGGTTCTGAATTAGGTGCATTTGAAGTGCTTGTCTATCCAGTGATTATTCAAGTAGCTATGGGATGCTGGGCACCCATTACCCTGAGGAGAGTTTTCAGCCTGCTGTCAACTCAGAAACAAAAATCATCTTAGGATTTTCAGACACATATAATCTCCTCAAGGTTAGTGCTGTGTAGGTGTCTTCTGGCCTGGAGGGAAAGGTGCCATCCTCGTGGCCTTTTACAGAATGAGAGTTCTTCACATCATATTCTAAGAACTTCTTTTTTTTTTTTTTTTTTTTTTTTTTTTTTTTTTTTTTTTAGCTGTTTTAGACTTTATTCCAGGTTGGTGGAGGAGAAAAAGGAAGACAACCCAAAAACTTGTCAAATAATTTAGTTCAATTAAATAATTCAGCTCAATTAAATCACTTTTCTGACCACTGATAACTGATACAATTAAAGTGATATGAAATACTGACACTAATTGATGGCTATGATTCAGTTGATAACAATTCAGGTTCTTCATCTTGTAACTTAGATGTTCACAAGCTGCTTAAACACCAGTGAACCCACTGATTTTCTTTTTTTTTTTTTTTTTTGTCTTCAAAACAAGATTTATTTTTTTTAACATGAAAATACATGGAAAATACATTGGTCTCTTATCTGTTACAAATAAGACTCAAATTATTAATCATAACAAGAAGTGTTTCTTGAGATATTTCCATCTACACAAAAGACTAACAGCTTATTATTTTTTTTAAAGATTTTAAACATTTTTTGCTTAAAATTATACATTTTTGTCAGTACTGTTTTTTCAGACATTAAAATAAATTTTACATAAAACCATGTGAATATGTTTTTTAGTCAGTACTTGATTTTTTTCAAGGGCTTGACAGTATGCATTGAAAACGTACTAGTTGCAATAAGCGTAAAGTACATGCAAAACAAAATGCAACATGGAAATAGTCAAAGTCTTCTTGTTTTGTGAATATATGTATAGTTTTTGTTTTCTTTATTTCTTGGACTTCATACAGTCTGAGAGTTGTTTCTGGGGGAGTGCAAGCCTCTGGGGTTAGCATCCCACTATCAGTGACTGCATATTATGTCTGTTCTTTTTTGACTGGGTTATCTCACTCAGGATGGTCTTCTCTAGATGCAGCCATTTTCTTAAGAATTTGGTTAAGTCATTGTTTCTGGTGGCTGAGTAGTATTCCATTGTGTATATGTACCACAATTTTTGTATCCATTCGTCTTCTGAAGGACATCTGGGTTCCTTCCAGCTTCTGGCTATTATAAATAAAGCCGCTATGAACATTGTGGTGCATATATCTTTGTTGTGTATTAAAGTGTCTCAGGGGTATATGCCCAGAAGTGGAATAGCTGGGTCTTCAGGTAGTACTATATCCAATTTTCTGAGGTATCGCCAGACAGATTTCCAGAGTGGTTGTATTAGCTTGCAACCCCACCAACAGTGAAGAAGTGTTCCTATTTCTTCACAGCCTCGCCAGCATCTGCTGTCATCTGAGTTTTGGATCTTGGCCAATCTGACTGGTGTGAGGTGGAATCTTAGGGTTGTTTTGATTTGCATTTCCCTGATGGCTAAGGATGTCAAGCACTTCCTCAGATGTTTCTCGGCCATTCGGTGTTCCTCAACTGAAAATGATTTGTTTAGCTCTGTACCCCATTTTTAATAGGGTTATTTGATTCTCTGGTGTCTAGCTTTTTGAGTTCCTTGTACACCTTGGATATTAGGCCTCTATCTGATGTGGTGTTGGTAAAGATCTTTTCCCATTCTGTTGGTTGCCGTTTTGTTTTCTTGACGATGTCCTTAGCCTTACAGAAACTTTGCAATCTCATTAAGTCCCATTTGTTAATCTTTGACCTTAGAGCTTGAGCCATTGGTGTTTTGTTCAGGAAATTTTCTCCTGTGCCTATGTTTTCTAAGGTTTTCCCTACTTTCTCATCTAATAGTTCCAGTGTATCTGGTTTAATGTGGAGATCTTTAATCCACTTACACTTGAGCTTTGTACAAGGAGATAAGAACGGGTCTATTTTCATTCTTTTGCATGTTGAGTGCCAGTTGGACCAGCACCATTTGTTGAATAGGCTGTCCTTTTTCCATTGAATGTTTACTGCTCCTTTGTCAAAAATCAGGTGACCATATACATGAGGGCTCATTTCTGGATCTTCTATTCTATTCCATTGATCCACTTGCCTATTTCTGTACCAGTACCATGCAGTTTTCAGCACAATTGCCTTATAATATAGCTTGAGGTCAGGGATAGTGATTCCCGCAGATGTTTTTTTGTTGTTGAGGATGGATTTCGCTATTCTAGGTCTTTTGTTATTCCATATGAAATTGCACAGTGATCTTTCCAATTCCATGAAGAACTGGGTTGGAATTTTGATGGGGATTGCATTGAATCTGTAGATTGCTTTTGGTAGGATGGCCATTTTTAAGATGTTGATCTTTCCAATCCATGAGCATGGGAGATCTTTCCATTTTCTGAGATCCTCCTCAATTTCTTTCTTTAGAGGTTTGAAGTTCTTGTCATACAGGTCCTTTACTTCCTTAGTTAGAGTCACACCAAGGTATTTCATAGTTTTTGTAACTATTGTGAAGGGTACCTTTTCCCTAATTTCTTTCTCCACATGTCTAAGAACTTCTTAAATACTGGAATGTTAAAATTTTCTTACTTTCTAAATGCCTTGACCATGTACTCTAATTTATTCATGCTGCAGACTCACCCAATGTTAATGATACTTGATACGCACTAAATTTATCCATGACAATGAAACATCTTGGGACTAGTGATAACAGGTGAAGTTTTGGGTGAGTGGGTACTTTTCTCTTTGCCATTATAGGAACTCTTTATCTTCTGAGAAAACAGAACATACTATTTTTATTTTAATTCAGAGTCTAACAGAAAATTTTATAGTTTCTTATAAGACCAGAATTATATTTAGAATCTGAGTAAATTCTACATATACACAGGTATATGTATCCGTAGTATATGTTCTCATTACTTGTCTTCTTAGTAAGATCTTCAGTAATAAGCTATATTAATTTATTAAGATCTGTTTGTTTCTTTTAAAATTTATGTAGTTTCTTCACTTCCTTTTTATAGCTGGACTGAATCCCGATTATCCTAAGGCCAGATAGTATTTTAAAGAAAAAATTTAAAAGCCCATGCCATGAGACTGAGGAGAGAGTATATAATTGGTAAAGAGTTTGCTGTAAAAACATGAGGCCCCAAGGTAGATAGATCTCTGATACCCAAGAAAGAGGAGGGATATTGGCATAAGCTTAGAACCAGTACTGAAGAAACAGGAACAGGAACATTGGTCCCTGAAGCTGGTGCTTCATCTATTCTAGCAAGATTGTTGAGTATTTTTCCTGTAAATAAGGGTGGAGAATAATTGAAGGAAACACGTGATAACCTCTGACCTTCACATGTATGCACACGCAAATTCATGCATGCTTGAGGACACAGACAAACACACATTCACACAAACTCACACTCTTGATCACATGCACATTAAGTTAAATATCAAACAACAATAAATGCTGTAGTTAAAGGAGAAAGAAATTTGGGCTCTTACCCACTGAGCAGTATCTCAGTATATCAGAGCCTATTGTGTTTTCCCATCCCGAGGCTGTTGGTCTTTGCAGTTAAGTGTTTTCCAAGCCTGGCATGCCCTTTGCTAATCTCTAAGTGTTCTTATTTTGATCTCAGCTCTGGCTATAGTCATATTTGTCCTAGCTACCAATTCTAGCCATCCATCTTTGCAGAGCCCAACTAGGTTCTATATCCATCGGGAAAGCCTTCCTGTACTAGCTCAGGCTCTCTTCCTGTCCCTCAGCCTGTGTTTTTCGTCACACAATGGGACATCATTCATGTGTTGTTTGTGTTTTCATCTTTGCTCCCTCATCTTTACATGTTGGGTTGAGAACTACTCTTCTCCTGTCTTTTACTAACCAGTTCTTTGCTATTTCCATAGTTTTATCCAGTTGAAATTAAGGGGAAAGCTTTATTTTCAATAAATCTCAGGAGATTCCATTCTTACCTAGACTACTCATCTGTTTTACAGAGATTAGTGAATCTCAGGGTGAGCCAAGGCATTATATACCTTTTTGAGAACTGTCTAGCCCACAGAAGAGAACAAACCACAGTCCTCCTGCAGTACAGCTAGGCTTCGGCCAACTGTGAGGAATACAGTGTTATCACAGCACACAGAGGTTTGCATATGGAAGTCAGTGGCAAGTGAAAAGAGAAGGGATTACTAGAAGTGATACGAAAGGTTTATACTGCACCAAGTGCTACCGTGGACACCCTGGCCATGGAGCCACCCCCAAGGGAAATAGTATCAAGCACTGAGAGAAAAGAAGTCACAGCTTTCCACAGCAAGACATGCTGCACATATAGTGGATGTGGAGCTCTTGCTATTCCCCCATTTGTTCTCAGCAAGATGCTCACTTCCACTTATCTTGCCTTCTCCCATGGGTAATGTACAATTCCGATCGCCAGCATTCGCTCTCGTTATCATCTTTCTTTCCCCTCTGCAGACAACCGTTTCTGAGTACATGTGTAAGTATGACTTTCTGTGGAATGTGATACTTGCTCACCTTCTATATCAAGTCTCGCAACCTTCTATATCAAGTCTCTTGGCCCACAGTATCTGTTTGTTTGCCTTTAAGAGTCTAGCTGTTTAAATGAAATAGAGGATCATTTAGTACTTATAGGCCAACGATGTCACCTGCAGGATTTATGAGAGAGGGTAGATAGAGTGGATGGTTGTAGAGAACTAAATATGGAGAAATAAAGGAATAGTATGTGATGGGTTTCACTGTCATAGTGACAACAAATTGTGTTTATTATCATGACACATTACGTGGCCACACAATGTTGCCTGCCTTACAGGCACAGCTGATTGCCTGCATGGGCCTCAGTATCTGCATCTCTACAATGGAAATAATCCCTCTCTGCTGACTAACAATGCTATGAGCATATATATATAATGTGCACAGAGTTCTCGCCACTCAATCTTAAACTATCTTAATTTCAGTTTAGCTCTAACCTGATATCACCACAAACTTAGAATTTACTTTTGTATTATATAAAAACCTACAGTTTAAATATTGTAAAAGTCTCACCAGATTTTACTCCCTGCCGCTGAGAAGCACTGGCCTCTAATTAGTGGTTGCTAACAGAATACACCGCTGAAGAGCCACTTGGAGATGTGCAAGAACTCTGTCCATGCTAAAGATAAACACTGTCTGAAATGCACCACTTACCTTTCCTTGACAGTTCAACTCTACCCTGAAATGTGGGCCATTTCAAAGTAAACATGTTCCTAAATGTTTAAGGTGCATTGAAAAAAAGTCATTTTACTGTGAGGAGGATATCAAGCCAATAACACAAGTATGGTACATTTTGTAGTTGCAGAGTATCTTATGTTAGAAAGATACGAACCTGAACTTGTACATAAATTTGTTATTGTGCTTGTGAAGAAAGGATATTGTCTGTAGGTTTGTCCCATGTGAAATAAAGCCACTAAGAAATGACTGAAGTGTACTTATTTCAGTGATCCACATTCCCAAGGCTATAACTTTCCCCTGTGTAAACATATCTACACATTGGATTTCTTTTTAAATCTGCATGTCCTCTCTGGCCATATTGAAGAACGTGCTTACTGTACTGTTTCATTAAACTGTCCTGTTATCAGGTAATTGTTTAAACATAATGCCATAGCACTATCAAAAGGAAAGGTGAGCTAACGGCATTTGCAAATGTCAGGGATTATCTTAACACTTTTATTATAGTTTATAAAAAGTAGGTTCAGGGCATTTCATGGCAATTATTTCTACAGAAATTGGTTATTTAAATAAATTGCTAATTATCTGAAGATGACAGTATTGAAAAAATGCTCCTAATGAGTTGTTTAATAAGTGTAGCTTGTGGTGGCCATCTACAGGTGGAAAAGAGAACACGCAGAAGGTGCCTAGGAGCTGCTCTGCTTTCTTTGTGGTAACCATTGCAAAGCTAGAACAACTTACCCTAAGGGTTCCACACAGTAAGGAGTTTCCAAGAGATTTGCCAGGGATGGTTTCTGTTTTAAGTCAGATTTCACTTGTCTTTTATAATTTATTTTTTCCTGTTTTTCTTTGATATAATTATGACTGTTTTTTAACTCCTATGGTGCCTGAATGTAGCCTCCCAACTGAGGTACTTCTCAGGTAAAAGAGAATGCCATTCCTAATCACATCAGACAATTACGAATCAGCACAGGTGTAATAAACAAGTACTCTCCTGGGAAAACTGGGCCATATGGTCACTCCCGTAGCAATTATGAACTGCGATAGCTCTAATTTAATTCCTATTCAACAATTAATCCATTGTTAATATTCTTGGTTTATCATACCTGGGTAATACATCTTTATTAGCTATAAAAATTAACTCATCTTTCTGTAACTTAATTTACATTTGGACACTTAAAATGAAGAAGCAATATAACATGGTGCTAATAATGGGGCAGAGGAAGAGTCGGGTGCACATGCTTTCAAATAATGCAACCACACATTCTGACAGAGTGAACTTGAGCATGTGATATTTATCCATCCACATTAAGTGTCATTTTGTATATTTGTAAAAATAAAGGCAGAAATACCCATCTCGCAGTGATGTCATCAGGACAATATATGCAAAGCTCAAATAAAAATATGTGACAACTATTAGAAATCGAATAGAATCTTTGTCTTCTGTTTCCTTGCTATAAAGGATGCAATGTGAATAACAGTTCTTTGCTCTCTAAGTTGACCACATTACTTGCATCTGCTGGGACCCTACAGAGCCTATAAAACCGCTAGTGAAACCACTGTGTCTAAGTTCACAGCACCCTCAGGGGTTGGATTTGGGAGATGCCTAATGTTTTCCTTAGTACAAAAATTCTTCTGTTCCATCTTAGTAGTACTAGCCCCACAGATGTTCGAGAGGTAGGCCTTCTCCACCAATGGCAGCTGATACTCTCCGAAAGAAAAGGGGTTTAGTGAACATTATTAATTATGTTTTTTCAAATAAAATGACTGGAACATTTTAGGTAGAAGTGTTGAATATTAATTGACTATGGGCATATTGAATAGTCTAAGAGGCAGATGAACATAGCTAAAAGGTATTAAGGCCTCAAAATGTATTTTAATAGCAACAAATATCAAGACATTTAATAAAAAATGTTTTTGTTTGGAAATTAATATAATAGCACCAACAATTTTGTATGCTGCTGGTTTTCCCCATTTCTCTCCTTTGATTTCACATCTTTGCTTATAAGCCAATCCTTTTAGTGCATTGGTTTCTGGTTGAATTATGATCATTTTCTTCGAAGATCTTAATCCATGTGTATAGATGTATTTTAAAATAGTTGTGATGCTCATATTTATCAGTATATTAGCTTCATTAACATCTTAAACTGGTTTTCATGAAGCAAAAATTTGCTGATACTTGATTTAAGTATATTTTATAAAAATCAGTCTTTCAACTCTTAAATCTTAGAAACTCCTGGTTGGCTCATATGTATTTTCCCTTCTGGCTGTTGTTAAAACTATTAACAATCAGATAGTTGAAATCCAATTTCTTGTGAATTTTTTAGCCACTTAATTCATTACATTTTAATTAATATAAGCAAATTAAGGCTGCATATTTCTTTTGTATGTGCAGTGAACACAATCAAATGTTACAACACAGCTTCCGCTTTATTGCCAGCTTGAGCTATTATCAGGGAGTTTATGTGGACTTAGGCCTATCAATTAATTGTGTAATCTTAGCTGTCCAAGGAGTCAAATGATTAGGGGGAAAAACAAACAGAATTAAACTCAATTATTTAAAACTCCAGTTATCCAGAATTAGCATACATTCCACACTATCTTGCCCATTAAAAATCCTTTTTTTTTTCTTCAATGATTCAGTCATGCGTAGTAAATCTCTCCCCCCTTTTCTCCAGGAAAACTTTACTTCTAACATCATTAAAAATCCTTTTATATTGGTTTAGTGCCTGAGTCTTTTTGTCATAAAAAGAAATTTTAATGTACTGATGTTGGACTCTAGGTTTTTACTTCTGAAGTCAAAGCGAACTGATCAGTATCATGGCACTGGCAAATAAGAGTTGTTAGGAGAAAAGGAAGAAGACATACCTGGTTTGCTTGGGAGACCAGAGTGTATTAAAGTCTACCGAGGTAGGCATCGTGCCTTGTCTTCTTAGTAAACATGTTTCATTGCATCATTAATGCAGAACAACACAAAAGGCAGCATGAAAGTGGACTCAGTGAATGCTTTCTCTGGAATCAGTGGTCCTCCAGAGACACTCAGGTTATATTCTCAAGCTTTGCTGTTGAGTTTATGTCTGGAAATATACTAAATTCACCCATAGAACAATCCTGTGGCAGTATTAAAATTTGCATTGTTTGGTTCATGCCAAAATTGAAGTTCAGCAACATAAAGGAATCTTTACAACCTATCACAGACTGCACAATGTGTAAACCAACAATGATTAGCTCCATAATTTGAAATTATTATAGACTGTAATTAATCTTCAATTTAATTTCTTGGTAAAATTCATATTAATAAAATATTTGATACCCAAAAGTTATGATTTTGTTTTCCAATGGCACATAATATTTAATAAAACATATACTTTGAAATACTGAAGTAAGAAAGGCTGCTATTTTGAGTACCATGAGTATTAAAATAAGATTCAAATTGGAAGAAAACATACAAGCTTGAAAATGTTTTTGGATACTTACTGAATAAAAGAATACTAAATAAAAATCTTGAGCCATAATGTGTTCTTATATGTGTACAAGAACAGTACTATAGCAAACAATTACTGTATTCATTTAAGCAGCATCTTTTAAAAGTAGATATTTTTAAGAGAAATCACCTTAATTAACATAATGCAAAGTCTTTCAACTATGGAAATGCTTTTCTAAAATATGCTCAATGGGGAAATGATCTGGAATCAATTCAAAGATTTAAATACACTGACTAACATTTGAACTTATGACCACAGAGAGGCCTTATTTATTATATCAGAATTATACTTCAGTCTAGAACTTCAGTGACTCCAGGAGGCACCGTTCATGCAAACCAGAGTAGTTGGTCAAATCCTGAAAACCACAGCTTTATTTCAGTTCTTCCTTCCTACCTTTCTTTCTTATTTCCCTCCTTTTGTCCTTTGCTCCCTCCTTTGCTCCCTCCCCTTTTCTTCCTTCTCTCCATTTTTCCTTTCCTTGAGCTTTAAAATTGTTTCAGAGACCTATGATGATTTGACATTTACTGGCCAATTCCACACAGTTGAAACAAAAATGGCTAGATGTTACTGGACTTTCTATCATGTTCCTCAAGCCACTCCACATAGATAAGAGCTTAATTTAAGTCTTATGATACCAGTCGTTGATTTCAGTAGAAGAGATTTGTTCTTTTACTTAAATCTAGATGCTTTTCTCAGGGATAAGTCTGTTTTATCTCTCCAGTTGTTGAACTAACTTCTTATCCTCTACGTTTTTGTTCTAGAAGCCATAATAATAAGAGTGTCAATGATTTAAAAACTATTATCTTAGCAGTTGGGATTCTGGAAGTTTCTGTTTAATTAGCACTTTTGAATGTACAGCATTTTTATATGGATGAATGTATATTATTCATATTGGATTTTAGTTTTTGTCTTGAATCTATCATTTCTCATCTGGAAACTATAAGGAAATTTTTACCTTATAGTTTAGCACATTTTCTATACTTTTTGTACTCTTCTTAATAATTTTCTTAATGGATTAAAATCATTTATAAAACCTACTTATCATAAATATGCTGAGGATAGATATGTTATATGACCTATTTAATCCATTATTTTTAATCGTTATTTTAATCGTTATTTTAAATATTTAAAAAGAGTTTATAATAATATTAATAAAAGATGACTCAATTCTTGCTCAACAACAGGAAGATCTATGTCTTCACCTTTGGTTCACATTTCCACAGAGAACATAATTCCTCTTAATTTACAAAATGGGAAGAAAAAGATGCCTTTATTAGTTTGAAAGGTTTTCATGTTCATTATGCACATTAGAAAAGTTTTAGAAATGGAAGAAAAACATGAAATAGAAAATGTCGTGTTGACCTAATTGAACTTTCTCAAATGCCAATGAGAATTTTGCTGGTGTTTTTAACACTTGTGTAATAATGTTGCCCTTTAAATGTAACTGGTTAAATTTTCAAAGCTGTGTCCTGGGATTTTGCCATTTGATGTCCATTAATATCAGTTGGAATATGCGGACAAATCCCTGTATACCACTTTGAAATTTTACCCCTTAGTGTTAATGATAGTCTTCTAACAGTGAAGTGAGAAATAAATTATTTATCTGATTAGTTCAAATTTCCTTCAGTCTCTTGAGTAAAATAAATAAGGGAAGAAAAAGAATACCAATATTTCTTTATTAATTCAAAGTAACATCTATATCAAGAGCCCATTGACTAACTATACATTGAACAGTGTGTTATGCAGTTAGCTCCATCTATCTGAATACTTATGCTATGGGTGTGCTTTTAGTTATATTCATAGTTAGATTTATTTCATCATACCTTCAGTATATAGTATTGTAGGCAATAGTTTATCTGCTATATTATCTTTTTATGGTTAAAATATGAAGGTAGCAAGGAACCATTAAGAAATATTTTGGCATAGAATTAAATCCTGATATCTAGTTTCTCTTTTGTCTAACTTAATAAATTGTCTTCTAAATACTTGTGTGAAATTCTGAAGTATCAGGATAGAATAATCAGTAAGAAGCTTTTAGATAACAGAGAAATAAAAAAGCATTCCCATACACACATTTAATGATAATAAGGAAGCATCTATTATGTACACATTTACTTTAATAAGAAACATATAAAACATCTCAAGTAAACAAAAATACTTCTCTGTAAGAGAACTTAGTACAAGCCATTTTCAGCTCATAGCAAAATTGAAAAGAAGGAAAAAAGGAACAAAGATTCTTCATGTACCAGAAACCACCTGCTACACACACACACACACACACACACACACACACACACACACACACACACACACACAAACACACACCAGCATTTTTTACCTGAATAGTATAACTGTTGACACATCAGTGTCATTATCACTGAAAGCACACTTTACACCAGGCTTCCCCCTCAGTGCCTTATGTTCTGTGGATGTGGATTAGTAGGTAACACGGTGCACCTGCCTTCATATTGCCTCTCTTCAGTTTCACTTAGAAATTCTTCTGGCTCTGCCTCCACATCCCTGATTTCCTTCTCCCCATTCTTCCAACCAGTGATTCTTTTTTTACTGTCGCCAATGCTTTGTCTTTTCCATATACACTTGACATCACTATATAGGAGGTAACACCTCAGATGAAAAGCCACTGGTTGCCAAGGACATTCTATGTATTTCCTAGAATATTGCCCCAACCCCATAAAACAGTTTAGGTTCCTATTGCTCACGTTGATGGTGGAAGTGATAATGTGGTCCTGAACTAATGGCATACTTCATTGTTTAGTGGACTTTGGTGTCAGAAATATTAAATTCGCTCATAATTAGAACTATCTTTAACTTAGAAAATGCTTGGAAGGCATCATTAACATGACTGTTTTCCAGAATATGAGAATTTGTTCCTCAGTTATAAAAGTTCTAGTTCACTCTGGGATGTAGCTGATGCTAGCTGCAAGGTAGATTTAATACAATATATTCCTATTTGAAATTACTACAGTCTGGTCTGTCCATTATGAAGTTTATATGTTTGTTAGATTAGGGAGGAAGAAACACTTGTGTGTGTGTGTGTGTGTGTGTGTGTGTGTGTGTGTGTGTGTGTGTGTGTGTCTGTGTGTCTCTGTGTGTGTCTTTGTGTCTGTGTGTGTATCTGTGTATGGTGAGTGTGTATGTGTGTGTGTGTCTGTATGTCTGTGTGGTGTGTGTGTGTGTGTGTGTGTGTGTGTCTGTAGTATGTGTCTGTGTGTCTGTAGTGTATATGTGTTTGTGTTTCTGTATATCTGTGTGTGGTGTTTATGTGTCTGTGTGTATGCCTGTATATGATGTGTGTGTCTGTATGTGTGTCTGTCTGTGTCTATGTCTCTCTGTATGTGTGTGTGTGTGCGCGCCTGTGTGTGCGCGTGTGCCTGGGGGGTGGTAGGCAGGGAGGAGAGACATGGGTATTCTAATTACAGGAGTCAAGTTAGTTCTCTTTAATTTTATTTGAATTTTCTAGAAGGTGAGATTATATCAGGCTTGCTGTGCATCTTCAAAGTGTGTAAAATACACATACAGAGCAATGTAAAGCATGCATGTTCGTCAGTGCTAGGGTTTCCAGCTTCTACCTTCATACCAGCTTGCTTGTGTTTGTGGGAAACTAACAGAGTTTTATGACTATCTTCATCCTCTATGTGATTGCTTTCTTTTTCAGAGCTTTTTGTTCCCTAGCTCTATTTAGAACAGGTGTTTGAATGCTCTGTACAATCTCACTTACACCTCAGTGCTTGTCAAATCATAATTTGTGTATATTTTATGTAAGAGTTCTAGGCTTTTCGTGCCTATTTTGTGACTTGTCTAGACTTGATAATGGCACCAAAGTTCTTAAATATGCATTCACTGGGAACCCAAAACACTTTGAAAACAGTTAACACGATTGTAAATTTGTCTAGAAAACTGCTGCTGTTGCTTAATGCTAAATACAAGACAACACAGGCCCAAGTCAGACTTTCCAACCTCATGGCTTCCTTATCTTCTGCAGGAACTGCCATCAGACCTATTGCTTTGAGAGCTGTGACGGCCATCGCCCGTGCTTTGCCTGGGTTTCCTATTTTGGCCACAGGTGGAATTGACTCAGCTGAAAGCGGACTTCAGTTTCTTCACAGTGGTGCATCGGTTCTGCAGGTAGGGCTTATTCCTTTCCTTGTAAACGTCATTTCCCAATGTGAGGTAAATCATGTGACAGATATGCATGCTTTGGAAACCTCCAAAGAAATAGGCAGTGGATAAGCAAAATGGTTGCACACATTGCTGTTTATATTTCAGTCTGAGAAAAACTAGAACTCACTCTGTACTATACGTGAATGTCTTTTGTTAGTATATTAGTCTAACTATCTGTCCTAGAATAAATGAGATGAGGTAACAGATGCATAATATGTACTGTCAGATAAAATTGCAATGTGAAAAAATGTATGCAAAATTGGATCTGTATGAAGAAATTAATAAAACACAAGATAAGGCTAACCCCTAGTAACAGGAGTACCTGAAGTTAGTACTTCACTCATCTCCTGACTTCTAGACAGACAGAGAAGTCATTGGCTTTCTGACATTCATTTTACAAAAAAATTAATTTGTTATTGAGTTTCTTATACTAAAAGTCTGAGGAAAGTTCCGCCAATGTTCTCACAAAGAGCTTTTTAACAACACTCACATGCATAATGCAACCAAACGATGAAAAACCTACATTACTTCAAGTAATTCCACATTATTATGGGGTTTGTTTTGTTTTGTTTTTTACCCAGAGATGATCAGAAAGGATGTCAACATTTGGAATGTAAATAAGTAAAATAATTTAATAAAAATTAGCAAACTGTAATATTACTTTAATTTGCTAGCAAAAACGTAGAGTTTAAATAGCTTATGTTTCTTATTCTTTGTATAAAACAATATCTGAAAGATGATATAAAGTTGAGCATGAAGTTTTATAAATCAGAATACAAATTAAGGTGCTATTCTTCCAATAAAATGTAACAGACTTATTTTACCCTCCAAACTCTACTAAATATAGCTAGACCCCTTGAGCATGAAGCTAAAGTAAACAGACTTTGGAAGATATACAGAAGGTTGGGAAGCTTTTAATGACT
Source organism: Micromys minutus (assembly GCF_963924665.1). Lineage (NCBI taxonomy): Eukaryota > Metazoa > Chordata > Mammalia > Rodentia > Muridae > Micromys > Micromys minutus. The sequence continues at coordinate 52,285,304 of NC_137973.1, forward strand.
ATTTCTATTTCCTTAAGGATTATGAGACTGTTTAGATAGTATGTCTGATCTTGATTTAACTTTGAAACTTGATATCTGTCTAGAAAAATTATTTATTTCATCTAGATTTTCCAGTTTTGTTGACTGTGGGCGTTTGTAGTAAGATCTGATGAGTCTTTTTAATTTCCTCAGTTTCTGTTATTATTACTTCCTTTTCATTTTTGATTTCCTTCATTTGGATACTGTTTCTGTGTCCTTTCGTTAGTTTGCCTAAGGGTTTATCTGTCATGTTGTTTTTCTCAAAGAACGAGCTTTTGGGTTTGTTGATTCTTTGTATAGTTTTGTTTGTTTCTACTTGGTTGATTTCATCCCTGAGTTCGATTATTTCCTGCCATCTACTCCTCTTGATCACGTTTGCTTCTAGAGCTTTCAGGTGTGCTTTTAAGTTACTAGCATAGAATCCCTTCAATTTCTTTACAAGGACACTTAGCTTTGGTTTTATTGTGTTCTATAAGTTCACATATGATGTGTCTTCATTTTCATTGAATTATATAAAGTCTTTGATTTATTCCTTTAATTCTTCTATGACCAAGATATCATTGAGTATAGAGTTATTCAGTTTCCATGGGTAGGTGGGCTTTATGTTGTTTTGTTTTATCTAAAGTCTAGCCTTAGTCTGTGGTAATCTGATAGGATGCATGGGGTTACCTCAAACTTTTTGTATCGGTTGAGGTTTGTTTTGTGAACAATTATATGGTCAATTATGGATAACGTATCATGAGGTACTGAAAAGAAGCTATCATTTTTTGTTTTATGGTGAAATGTTTTGTATTTACCTGGTAAATCCATTTGGTTTATAACTTATATTAGTTTCACTGTGTGTCTGTTAAGTTTCTGTTTCAATAACCTGTCCATTGGTTAGAATGAGGTGGTCAAGTCTCCCACTATTTTTATGTGAGGTTCAATGTGTGTTTTGAGTTTTAATAAAGTTTCTCTAATTAATGTGGGTGCCCTTGCATTTGTTTTATAGATGTTCAGAACTGAGACTTCATCCTGGTGGATTTTTTTCCTTGATAAGTATGAAGTGTCCTTCCCACTCTCTTTTGATAAGTTTTGGTTAAGAGTCTAATTTATTGAATATTAAAATGACTACTACATCTTGCTTTCTGGACCAATTGCTTAGAAAACTTCTCTCCAGCCTTTTACTCTGACGTAGTGTCTGACGTTGTCACAGAGGTGTGTTTCTTGTATGCACCAAAATTAGAGATCCCACTTGCTTATCCAGCCAGTTAGCGTGCATCTTTTTATTTGGGTATTGAGTATGTTGATGTTAAGATATATTAAAGGCACCTGATTTTTATGTTTGTTGTTGGATTACATGTGTGTGATTCTCTTCTTTTGGGCTTATTGTGGGATGTTTAATATCTTGGGTTTTGTTTTGTTTGTTTGGTTGGTTGGTTTTTGGTTTTGATACCCTCCTTATGTTGAAGATTTTCTTATACAATCCTGTGTAGGGCTAGATTGGTAGATAAACATTGATTTAATTAAATTTTATCATGAAATATTTTGTTTTTGTCATTTATGTTGATTGAGAATTTTGCTGGTTATAAAACCCTTAGCTGTCATTTCTGTTCTATTAGCATCTTCATGACATGGATCTTCTGGATTTGCTGTTTTGGTCCAGTTTATTTGTTGTTTACAAGGTTTCTTTTAGATTTATGGATAAATCTATCCCCTTTTATCCTTTTAATTAACAATTCCATTAATCGATGCCTCAAATGATATCCTATTTCCAGGTTACACTTCCATAAGCACCCCATCACACAATCTCTCTCCTCTCCTTTGTCTCCATGAGGATATTCCTCTACTCACCCACCCTCTCCTATCCCATCCCTATAGCATCCATCTACACTGGAGCATCAAACCTCCACAGGACCATGGGGCCTCCCCTCCCATGATGTCAGAAAAGGCCATCCTCTGCTACCTATGTCTCTGGAACCCTGGATTCTTCCCTGTAATCCCACCCCTTGATTGATAGTCTGATCTCTGGAAACACTGGGTGGTCTATCCAGCTGATGTTGTTCTTTCTATGGGATTGTAAGGAGGGGGTAAGAAATAAGGGGACAGTATCAAGTACTGGAGTGTATAGGAGAGAGGTACAGAGGGTCATGAAATTGAATAAAAATATGTAGAAAGGGAGTACGAAAAACTGGGGATAGCCACTGGAGGGTCCAAGATGGCTATCTCTTTTTTTATGTTGGGGAAGTTTATTTTTAAATGATATTGTTGAAGACATTTTATGGTCCTTTATGCTGGGAATCTTCACTCTCTTCTATTACTATAATTTTTAGGTTTGGTCTTCTCATTGTGTTCTCGATTTACTACATGATTTGATTAGAAGCTTTATAAGGTGTGTATTTTCTTTGACTATTGTGCCTATACTTTCTATGGTATCTTCTACACTTGAGATTCTCCTGTCTTATTTTCTGTTGGCAATGCTTGCATCAGTAGCTCCTGAACTCTTTCCTAGGTTTTCCATTTCCTGGGTTGCCAATTTTTTGTAACTTCTTTATTGTTTCTACTTCCAGTCAAAACAGAAGAATCTCAAATGGCCCAGAAGCACTGAAAGAAATGTTTGAGTCCTTTATCACCAGGGAAATACAAATCAAAACAATTCTAGATTCCACCTTATGCCAATCAGAGTGGCTGAGATCAAAAACTCAAGTGAAATTAGCAAGAATGTAGAAAAAGAGGAACATTTTTCCATTGCCAGTAGGTTTTCTAACTGGTATAACCACGCTGAAAATCAATGTGGAGGTTTCTCAGAAAATTGGAAATAGTTCTACATGAATACCAGGTTATACTATTCTTGGGGATATACTCAAAAGATGCCCTACAATACCAGAAGGTCATATGCTTCACTATGTTCATAGCAGCCTTGTTTGTAATAGCCAAAATTTGGAAACACCCCAGATGTCATTGAACCAAAGAATGGATACAGTAAATTAGTTTCAGTTACACAATGTAATACCATTCAGCTGTTAAGAAAAAGGGCATCATGAATTTTGCAGGCAAATAGGTGGAAATAGAAAATATCATCCTTAGTGAGTGTACTGGCTGGTTTTGTGTCAACTTGAGACAAGCTGGAGTTATCACAGAAAAAGAAGCCTCAGTTGGGAAAATGCCTTCATGAGATCCATCTGTAAAGCATTTTCTCAACTAGTGATCAAGGGCGAAGGACCTATTGTGAGTTGTGCCATTTCTGGGCTGGTAGACCTGGGTTCTATAAGAAAGCAGGCTGAGCAAGCTAGGTGAAAGCAAGCCAGTAAGTAACATCCCTCCATGGCCTCTGTATGAGCTCCTACTTCCTGATCTGCTTGAGTTTCAATCCTGACTTTCTTTGGTGATGAACAGCAATGTGAACAATGTAAGCTGAATAAACCCTTTCCTCCCCAACTTGCTTCTTAGTCATGATGTTTTGTGCAGGAATAGAAACCCTGACTAAGGCAGTGAGGTAACCCAGACCCAAAGTACATGCATGGTATGTACTCACTAATAAGTTTATATTAGCCCCAAAGTACAGAATACTTAGGATACAACAAAGACCATAAGAAGTTTAAAAGCAGAAAGTCCCACATGAGGATGCTTCAATCCTGCTTAAAGGGGGGGGGGAATAATCATTGGAGGGTAAGTGAGGCAAGGACCTCGAGGGTAGAGGAATATGGGGAAAGGATCAGGTGCTGTGGAGGGTGACTAAAGAGAAGCCTAAAGGACCAGCAGAATGAATGGAAATATGTAGCTTCAGGGGATGGGAGGTGAGTAGACCCTCTAGAAAACAGCAGAGACCAGGGAAGTGAGAGGCTCTCAGTATTCAACAGGGGTAACATTATTGAAATGACTAACATTGAGGAGAGAGAATACAAAGTGTTTACCTCCAGTAGATAGTTGGCATCAGGTGGAGGGATTGGGTTACTAAACCACAGTCAAATTTTCTGACCCAGAATTGTTCCTGTCTAAAAGAACTGCAGGGACAAACACGGGATAGAGAATGAGAGAAGGGATCCAAGTGACCGGCCAAACTTGGGACCCATCTTATTGAGGAGTACCAAAGCCTAGCACTATTACTGATGCTATGATGTGCTTATATACATGAGCCTAGCATGACTGTCTTCTGAGAGGACCTCCAGCTGCTGAGTGATACAGATGTAGATACTTACACTCAACCATTGGACTGAAGTTGGGGACCCCTATGGTTGAATTAGGGGATTGAAGAAGCTGAAGAGGAGGGGCAACTCAACTAACCTCAACTCTTAGGAGCTAACAAACAATGATCCACCAACCAGAAAACATATGTGAACTGGTCCAAGGCCCCCAGCACACATATAGCAGAGGATTGCCTAGTCTCAGAGATGGCTCATTATGGTAAAAGATCTCGGTGACACACTTCACAACCTGAGTTTGATCCCTGTAGGCCACTTAATGGAGGGAGAAAACTAACTTACACCAGTTATCTTCTGACCTCCACAAATATAATGGCCTGTATGTGTACATGCACTCACACACGCACACAAATGTGCACACACACACGTACATATACATACACAATGCAATTAAATTTTAAAAGAACGCACCTTAACACCTTAGAGCATCAGAAAGAAGGAACACTATGCTGTAGATTTTTCAAAAGAAGTCAGATATTTTGAACATGCCTGGGTTTTGGCCTCAGGAATTTAAATGTTTGTCAACTCTTTATACATACATCTCTATCTCTATCTCTATCTCTATCTCTATCTCTATCTCTATCTCTATCTCTATCTCTATCTCTATCTCTATCTATCTCTATCTCTATCTATCTCTATACCCTTACCTTTTTTTTCTTTGAGTTATTTTATCAGCACATGAATGCCATGCCCTCTGTTCACTTTACAAGGTGACCTTTCAACTCCTTGCTACCCAAAATGACAGACATTCAGCCCCTGTTCCTGGCATTTTCTTCAGGCAGCCTCGCCGTGTCTTTTCACATCAGGTCATGTCATAGCCATTGATCACCCATGCATATATTGACCATGCGATGTAGACAAGAAACATCGTGTGTTAGCTGTGCTTGAGTTATTTATTTTATGTAGTAAATCTCTGATCATGAATACAATCATTCACATGATTGGAAAAAAATGTCTCTTACTTTTCAGCTATGGCTGAGAATGTTGTAAATAATTTCCAACAAACTTCCACAAAACAATTTCCACAGTTATTGGTTTCCAAATAATTTTGTTGAAAATATAAAGTCTCCACCCATAGTAAATTACTGGCAGATAATTATAGATTTCTGTACAAATCTTACCATTATCTGAAATTAGACTATTATTCAGTCAGAAAATGTGTTTTTAAAAGTTTAGATAAAATTTGCAGAAATATCAGTAGCAAAATATTCTTTGGATGATCAGAATTTGAACATACTTGGAACTGGGCAGGGTGCTTCAGCTGGGTGGGGGTTAGATAATATAACTGCCTCTCATCTATAGTAACTGAAATCCACTCTATTGTACTCCTTAATCCTGGGTTAATATAACCTTTCATTTTCTATACTTCTAAACTGCTGAATATTACTAGAGAAATTCAAGCAACTCTGCCAATTGGATTTGCTCCAAATTCAGTGTTTAATGTCAGCTTGGCCTTCATCACTAGTCAAAATCTGATTTTAGTTATCCTTTTTCCTTTTTTAATTCTCTATAAATTCTCTCTGTCAAGCAGCTTTAATCTTTGGGAGACCTTCACCTCTCTACTTTATTGCCTGCCCATTTCCCTGATTATCTCTTCTTGTTGGCTCTTATTCACTGACTCTATCTCCATCTCTGGTTCTATGCATCATCAAATTAACTATTTACACTCCAAAGTGAAATATAGATTGGATCTCTACTGAAGAAAAAATATTTATACTTAAGCAGTAATTTCAAATATTACTTTGTATTTGGAAATTAGGATAGGATTTTGGGAAAGTATTTTCATTTCAAAAGTAAAAGCAAAATTACTTTTATCTGCTGTATGACAGAATATGCTGTCATTCTAAATCAACAGGTATCTCAAAAAATTGTCCACACATTCATATGCACAATATAATAAACACATACATACAGACACACACATATTAATTGTGAATTCAAGAAACCTAAGATCTGAAATTGTAAAATTCCAAGAAGCGAACATAAAGAGAATTTCCTTGAATGCTGTTGGCCATGGCTTGTTTTATAATAGGACACACAAAGACCATGCAGTAAAAACAAAAATAACCAAGTGAGAGTGATTCAGAATAATATGCTTCCTCATATCAGAAGAAATAAATAACAAAAGAAAAACTTGCTTGTAAGTAATAATGGATCAGTGTATATTATGCTTGCTGTGCATAATAGTTTGTGCTTAGCGCCAAATTTAATACCCAAAGCCTGGCCATCAGCAAGCCTAACTGAATCTGCAAGCTCCACGTTCCAGTGTCCAGATGCATACATATACATGAGCACACATATGAGCAATACACCCATGCACCCTATGCATATACATATACGGAAAGGAAAATCTGCATTTATGTTGAGGAAAATATTGGTAGGCTATGTATTTTCTAAAGAGCAAATTCCCAAAATAGATAAGGAGTTTATACAACTCTATAGGAAAATTTTACAAGTATTAAGAGAGAAGGGGGATGGAGCAAGTGTGTGATACAGAGAACAAACTAATTTCACATGGGCAAAAACACCTGAGTAGATATTACCCCAAAGAGGATCCATAAAGGTCCAACAAGTATATGAAGAAGGTGTCCATATAGTTTACTTTTAGGAAAACTCAAACTGTCAGTAAGATACCCCTTCATAACTATTGAAATAGCTGTGAGTTAAAAGGTCGAAGGTCACAAAGACAGCAGAAGCCTGTGAGAAAGCAGAGAAAAGGAGATGTTAGTACACTGTTGGGAGTGTAGATCTGCAAATCCATGGTAGAAAACAGTGAAACTGTTTCTCCCAAATCTTAGAAGCAGAAAATTCTTAGAATCCTAAAATATCTATATTGAGATACCCACAGAGAAATTAAAGTTTTACCTTGCATAGATATATGTGTTTTGTCTGAACAATGTGACCATCAATGAATGAATGAATAAAGAAACTGTAGGAGTTCTTTCTCTTCTTCCTTCTGTCTCTCCCTGTCCCTTTCTTCCTTCCTCCTCTCTGACTCTGTCTCTTCCCTCCCAGTGTGTGTGTGTATGTGTGTGTGTGTGTGTGTGTGTGTGTGTGTGTGTGTGTGTATTTTATGAGTATGCATAAACTGGAAGACTCAGTTAAAAGCATACTCCACGTTTTCACAGATCACCCTGAGGATTATTAATTGAGTTTCTTAAGCTATACAAAAATCAAGCTGCTTCCTGATACTCATCATATGTGGAGAGTAAACAAATAAAAGAGTTCATGTATGTGGGGGTTTCTGGCAGGGGGAAGCATGGAAGAATGACAGATGCAGTTTTGAGAAGGGAGGTATACTTTCTAAAGGACATTGTTACGTTTATGTGGGATGAAGATCTACAATGCAGGGGAGGATTTTAGCTATAATGCTGTATACTGAAAACCCACTGTGAGAACAATCTTGGGTTTCTCTTTTACAGCTTAAACAGTACTAATTAATAATAATAGAAATGTGTAAAATGATGGACGTATCAGTGAATTGCCAACCTAATTGCATGTCATAGTGTTATATACCATAAGTATATACAATCAACGATACATATCAAAGTGTCATATATACCAGTGTTTCAATGAATATAGACTATAAAATCTAAGAATGTAGTTCAGAAACACACTGAGTACAACAAATTGGTTCCCTGGTACAACACTGGAGTGAAAATTACTATTATAGAGGAACTTGCTATTGTACTCTGTCCTAGAAATAATGTTCAAAACCTATTCCGGGTTTATGTTCCTAGATAGTTACTCATACCTTTGTCAGTCAACCTAACTGACTTCTAATTTATTACAGTGAATTCCATGGCTTTGAAATCCCTGTTTTTTTTTTCATCTTATTTGACAGCCTTTCATTATAATATGCAAATCAATGCTATTAAGAGACTAGATGAAAATTATCAGTAAGTTCCAGGTACTAAAATTTATAAATACATCTCAGTTAAATTATATTCTCAAACTCATTGCAATTTCTTTGGAAGGCTATATTACAGTTGTGGCGCTTGCTTCCGTTACCAACCAATTGTTCATGAACAATACAATAAACTTAATCCTTCTGTAAAGAAGGTTGGAGAGAGAGTCTTAATACATTAAATTTGATCTTTCTTTTCTAATACCATCTGTATCAATCTATCTATCATCTATCATCAGTCTGTTTTTGTTTGTAGTATATGTCTTCCAGTTTCCACTCTAATTTTAAAACACATTGTCACTGAATGTATAGTGAATGGATAGCCAAGACCAGATGGCCATCAAGTTTCTGTGCTCCAGGGATCATCTGTCTTCTTCCCAGCAGAATCCCTCCTTCATTATTATACCTGTGTGCTTCTGCACCAAACTCAGTCATCTCTTCATGCTTGCATAGCAAGCACTATACTGCCTGAGCTCTCGCCCTAGCCTGGCTCTTGATTGATTTTGATTGTGAGTCCAGGATCATGCCTTCCTACTGAGTCATATATCAACTTCCTCCAATTTAAGCATTGGTCTATAATTTCTGCTAAAGTGTTGTTCGGTTCTTTGTATCTCAGCCTAAACTCAGCCTGCCCCTACTTTAAGTGATAGTCATCCTCACAAAATGCTCATTCCCATGAAAAGCTCTGCCAGACTCTGACAAATACAGAGGCAGATGCTCACAGCCAACCATTGGACTGAGAACAAGGTCCCAAATAGAGGGGTTAAAGAAAGAACTGAAGGAGCTGAAGGGTTTTGCAACCCATAGGAAGAACAACAATATCAACCACCCCCACCCAGAGCTCCCAGGGACTAAACTACCAATCAAAGAGTAGACATGGAGGGACCCATGGCTTCAGCCACAAATGTAGCAGAGGATGGTCTTGTCACACATCAATGGGAGAAGAGGCCCTTGGTTCTGGGAAGGCTCAATGCCTAAGTGTAGGCAAATGCCAGGGCAGGGAAGCAGGAATTTGGCAGGAGGGGCATCATAGAAGCAGGGTGAGGGAGGTTCGGATTTGGTGTTTCCAGAATGGAAACCGGGAAAGAAGATAACATTTAATATGTAAATAAAATAAAATATCAAATAAAAAATGCTCATTCCCCACTATTGCTTATAGACAGAGTATATAGAAAAGAGTAACTTCTTTCAACTGAATTTCAATTTACGTAGTTCAGTTTAATGACGTTGGCATTATGGTTCAATCTTCACTCGGGATGTAGGGAAACCATCAAGGCATGTGTGTATAGATATGAACTGTACTTTCAGTAATTGGTATGGTTGATTTTTACATTCCACCTTTGTATGAACAGGGTGGTCACTGATGTTAAAAAAGAGAATCAAGAAATACAGTAGAGCAAGAGAGCTTGACAGCCAGTCACCCCATAGAAAAATCATAACAGGAAAGTTATAACTTTATTAAAACTACTGAATAAAGGATTAACTGGAAAAGGAGGATGCATCTGTTTCCACATAGGTGCTGACATTGTTGGCTTTTTTTTTTTACTTATAATGTACATGGAGATTTATGAATCCAAGTTTTATTGATGGGCACCATTGGGTTATCTAAAAATAATGATACACAATAATGCAAATTTTAAGTGAGTACTTGAAAAGTGGCTTATTCAATGATTCTTTATATTTTTTCCTATGGTTATTCACTTTATAGCCAGAGTGTGGTAGATGAAGAATTCTTGGTACCAAAGTCATTTGTAAATGTTATCAGAACTATTTTGTATAACTAGTGAAGATAGACACATTTTAATTTCCATTATGCAGTTTCCTATTGCCTTGCTTTAATAGGTATTTAATGTACAATTTAAAGAGTAAAATGTAAGTAGATACATAAAAGACAGAATATAGAGATATTCTTTCAATAACATATAAGGAAAATATAGCCTTAGTATTCCATTCAATGAAGTTCTAATTACTGTGTCAATTATTACATTATTTTAAATGACTTTAATGGAAGACTGTTTTCAAGAGGTTGTAATTTTTAAAAAGCATCTTGATTCCAGGGCAACAAATGTTGTTTATAAGCAAAGGAAAGAAATTAAATGGAAACCCACTGGGCCTTCAAGTGATGGCATATTCTCCACTTGACAGAAGCATTAACATCTAGAGTCAATGGAAATTAATGGAAATTAAATCTAATATTTTTGAAAGAGAAATTTACTATAAAAAACAATATTGTCACAAGATGGCCATTTTCTATTGCAAAATAATGATGCATTAACTGCCATTCTAGCAGATGGAGTGGCATGTAGTTTTGATTATTGTTGTTTTATAAATGCCATTTGGCTGACTCCCTTGTTGACCTTGACCCCAAAGCTTTATGTTATCTGACCCTTTATATTATATATACAGATAACTCTTTACTGCATGTTTTATTTCCTGGTATTCATATGTTTGACCAAAATCCTGAACAATGATTTGCTTTGCTTTTCTACTTCAAAAGCTAAAATTATATTTTAGGTATTTCAAAGTTTATGCCCCATGCTATTTTGTAAGCATCTACTTTCTGTATTGTTTTTCTCTAGTTCCTATTTACTAGTCTCACTAAAATTGTTCTCTGGCTCACTGTTAATGAGTTTTACCAAATTCTATTGTAGTGTATTCATTCCAAATGCTTATGAGAAATGGGCAACAGAAAGGGGGCAAGTTTTTAAAATATTATCACTAATTAATTTTGTATTTAAGAACTTATTTAATTTCCTATCCACAGTCCTAAAGAAATCTAAATAAAGAGTTGTATTTTAAATTGAGCTAAAATTGCCTTCCTACTGTCAGTTTAGAAATTGCATTCAGTAAAAATCTTGAAATGCAGTCTTAAGACAAAATTAATGCAAACAAGCCAGTAACCTTCCTCTACTCAAAAAATAAACAGGCCAAAAAAGAAATTAGAGAAATGATACCCTTCACAATAATATAAAATACCTTGGAGAGACTGTAACCAAGCAAATAAAAAATTTGTATGTAAAGAACTTTAGTCTCTGGAGAAAGAAATTGAAGAAGATCTCAGAAGATGGAAAAACCTCCCATGCTCATGGATTGGAAAGATTAACATATATATATATATATATATATATATATATATATATATATATATATATATATATATATATATATATATATATATATAACCATATTGCCAAAAGCAATCTACAGTTTCAGTGCAATCTCCATCAAAATTTGAACTCAATTATTAATAGAGTGAGAAATAACAATTTTCAAATTTATTTGAAATAACAAAAAGCCCGGGATAGCAAAAAAATATTTTCAACAATAAGAGAACTTCTGGGGTAATCATCATCCCTGATCTCAAGCTGTATGACAGACCAAACATGATAAAAAATAACTGCATGGGTTTTGGAACAAAGACATACAGATAGAAAAATGGAATAGAATTAAATACCCAGAAATGAATCAATATACCTATAGTCAATTGATTTTTATAAAAAAGAAGCTAAAAACATCCAATGGAAAAAAGACAGCATTTTAAACAAGTGGTTATGGTTCAACTGCCATTTAGAATGTAGAATAATGCAAATTATCCTACTTTATCTTCTTGTACAAAGCTCAAGTCCAAGTGTATCAAAGACCTCCACATAAAACCAAACAAACTGAAACTAATAGAAAAGAAAGTAGGGAAAATCCTCAGACACATAGACATGGGGGAAATTTCTGAAAATTTCTGAACAAATGGGACCTTGTAAAATTGCAAGGCTTCGAACTCCATTGTAGGGGAATTCAGGACGAGGAGGTGGGATTGGGTGGTTGGTAGTATGAGAATCTTCGTAGAAGAAAGGGAAGAGGGAGGAGGTAGGGGAGGAAATAGAGGTAATAACATCTGAAATGAAAATACTTATGATATACAATAAAGTTTAAAAATTGCAAAAATTCTGTAAGGCAAAGGAAACTATCAATAGGACAAAGCAGCAACTAACAGATTGGGAAAAGTTTCTTTACAATTCTACATCTGCTAGAGTGCTAACATCCAATATATACAAAGAACTCAAGAAGTTAGACTACAGAGAATCAAATAATTTATTTTTAAAGAATGGGGTACAGAACTAAACAAAAAATTCTCATCTGAAAAATACCCAATGGTTGAGAAGTACCTAAAAAATGTTCAATATACTTAGTCATCAGGGAAATACAAATCAAAACAACACTGAAAGTACACCTCACATCAGTCAGAATGGCTCAGATCAAAAACTCAGGTGACAGCGATGCTGGCGAGGATATAAAATAAGAGGAATACTCCTCCACTCTTGGTGGGATTGCAAACTGGTACAACCACTCTGGAAATCATTCTGGTGGTTCCTCAGTAAATTGCACATAGTACTACTTAAGGACCCAGCTATAACCACTCCTGGGCATATATGCAAGACATGATCCAACATATGACAAGGACACATGCTCCACTATATTCATACATCCTTATTATAATAGCTAGAAGCTAAAAAGAACCCAGTTGTCTTCAACAAAAGGATGGATACTGAAAATGTGATACATTTATACAATGGAGTACTACTCAGCTATTAAAAACAATTATTTCATAAAATTCTTTGTCAATGGGTGGAACTAGAAAATATTATTCTGAGTAAGGTGACCCAGTCACAAATATAACATACTGTATGTACTCAGTGATAAGTTGATACTAGCCCAAAAGCTCAGAATACCCAACAAACAATTCACAGACCATATAAAGTTCAAGAAGAAGGAAGATCAAAATGTGGATGCTTTATTCCTCAGAAAGCAGAACAAAATATTCCTGGGAGAAATACAGGGACAAATAGAGAAGCAGGGATTGAAGAAAAGATCATCCAATGAATGCCTCACCAAGGGATTCATCCCATACACAGTCACCAGACTCAGTCACTATTGCTGATTCCAAGAAGTTCTTACTGACAGGAGCCTGATATGAATGTCTCCCGAGAAACTCTGCTAGAGCCTTACTGATACTGATGAGGATGCTTGCGCTAACCATCAGACTGAGCACAGGGATCACAAAGGAAGACTCAGATAAAATACTGAAGGAGATGAAGGCGTTTGCAGTCCCGTAGGAAGAACAACGATGTCTACTAAACAAACACCCCAGAGCTCCACAGACAAAATCTGAAACTAGTGAGTTCATGTGGAAGAATCCAGGGCTCCAACTGCATAGCAGAGAATGGCATTTTTTTGGTATCAATAAGAGAAGAAGCCCTTGGCCCTGTAAAGGTTTGTATCCCCAGCGTAAAGGAATACTGGGTAGTGAGGTGGAAGTAAATAAGTGGGAGTAGGAGCATCTTCAAAGAAGGAGGAGGAGGGGGTCAATGAAGAGGGTGAAAAGTTGATAACATTTGAAATGTAAATACATAAAATTTCCAATAAAACATAATTACAATATATTTTGTGAGGAAAAACAATGTATTTTCAATAAGTGGAAAATGAATGTGTGGAAATAATAAAAAGACAGGATTTTGAGCAGTACCAACAAATGAGGACATTCCTCTGACAGGGGCAATACCCAAAGAAGGAGACAAATACCACCTTGCCAGTGCAAAAATTCAGCTTGTATTTTCATGATATTGTGCTTGCTCATTTGGAGACCTGCATACATAAGCGCCACAGCTCATCTCTCCAACTCCCAATTCACTCTTAAATTTGTGATCTCTTATTGTTTATTACTCTGCAATATACATATGTGTGTATTTTTATGTATTTATGTTTGTGTAACTGTAGGTGCGTACACATACAAACACATACACATGTTTATATATACATATATATATCTATATATGTATGTATGAGTCTATTTAATGTGGCTTACATGAACAACTGTCCAAAACTGCCCACTTCTATTGGAGAACCTATGCAGGAGCCCAACTGCTTCTTCTTCTCTCAGCAGCCTTTGAGTACTGGAGTTAGGATCTTCTGGAATTTTCTCTGTCCTCATTGTCAAATCAGCTAGAGTTGTCATTATGCCAATTTTGTTTAGGCAATCATGGTCAAAATTCCAAGGATGTGTTTTCTCTATCACTTCTAGAGGACACTATGTATCCACAAGTTTCCTGTTCTTCTGGCTCTCCTCCCTCTTTCATGTTTTTCCCTAATGCAGATGCATCCATTGGGAGTTAACTAGATATGGTTCTCTAGCAATATTTTTCTATGAAAAAATAAAGGAGCTACTTTGATAAGGGTCAGGAGCTACACTCATCTGTGGGTTTAAGGACAAGTGGTTACTTCATTTAGAAATTACATTGGTTACAAAAATTTCAGTAGCATATTTTCCTCAAGGATTTATAACCCCTCCAGCTATGTACAGTTAGCTAGTTTTATAGTATTAGGCATGAACTGCATCTCATTTTGTGATCCTTAAGTCATAATAACAACTATAAATTATTCCAAAGACAAAAATACTTGGTCGGTCATTGTTAATTACTTTTAAGCTTTCCATTTGGTCACAATTACCAATTGTTCCCTCAGCATGTCTTATAGCACTTTCTGATGCTATGAGATCCAGTCCTTGGGAGTGAAATTTTCACATCATCTCCAACTAAATTCTGAGTAGTGTATAGTATCTTCAACAATAAGGACTTATGGTCAGGTGCTGAAAAACAGCCAGGGTTACAGCCAACATCCTATATCATTTGGGAAACTTCTATTCCTTCAAATAACAACTAGGAATGAGATTTCCCATGTGTGACACTCAGGTTTTGTTAGATAGTACATGGCCTTTGAGGGAAGCACCATCACATCATGTGGCATAAATACATGTATGAATAGACATATACATATATGTTGAATATGTCTATTTAGTAGGCTTATAAATAATGTTTCCTATGGCTTTTTCCAAACTTTTTATTATTCTAGTGTTATTTATCTTTTTCTTTCCTCTACCCTTTTATACCCTTATATATTATTCAATTTTAATTGCTTGTTTTAATTCTTCATGATTTTAATTCTCTCAAGATCTATTAACAACCATCTTTAGATTCAATTAGCTGTCTGCAAATAGTTTTGACTATCCTCTTAAAATATGTGTTTCTTAACACAAAACCTTTACTTGTAGAGGAAACACATTCTCGAGTATGTGTTATGCTAATGATAAAACATCATCATCTATATTCAATACAAAGAAAAACATTATTAAATATTCATCCCCAAACAGAGTGATACAGATTCCCTTCTTAAAGCATGCATTTTTATCATGTGCCTAATATATTTTATAAATTCCCTGAGGTTTTAGATCAGAATTTCTCTTGTAACTGAGATGAAAACTTACCACAAAAAATGTATTTCACAGTTGGATCCTTCTGAATGCTTACCTCTGTTAGAGTTTCTGATCATGACACTCAATTTTTACCCTGCCATTCTGTATCAGCTGATGTAATCCCTTATTATTTTTCATAATTACATTTTCAAACAATCCTGAATCATTAACTCATTGTACAAATGAAGCCCATGTGTAATAGCCACTTTTCTTCATGCTCACTCTTTTTATCCTGATGCATCCAAATTACATTTGCGTTTTCAGAAGCAATTTGGTTATTTTTATTTAAACACACATTTGAATGTATGAGAAGCAATTACTCTTTGCAATAATAATAAGCTGAAACTTTCATCTTTTATTGTGCTGTCCTGCACCCATATGTGCAATTCTGTTTCTAGTAGGGATTACATTTGGTCACCATGTCCACAATGCATCCACAAACAATGCCGCCCAGGCATTGCTATTTGTTGCACTGTAGCATGACATTCTCCATGCCTCCTTATTTCCCACTCTGCAGTCTTCCTTCATTTCCTGTTAGTAAATGGCTGCCTGTCTTCTGAGGTCATTGGTATGCATCAGGATTAACAAGTTCTCCTTCCTTCCTAGATTAAAAAATGTGAGGATTGGCTTATTTCGTGTTTGATTTTGAATCCTGAACGTATATAAAGTTTGAAAAGTAATGCAGAAGAGATGAGGAAAAGATACAGGTAAAATGCTACTAGATTACAGGCCACGTATATCTTGAAACTAAAAACCGTATCAAATGCACCCAAGCTTGGAGACCCACCTGTAATAGCTCTGGTTCATGAGGTGAAATTGAAGCTGGACCATTCTATTTCTGTGCCTCTTTGCCTCTATGTCTCTGTCTAACATAAGAAGTGACTTTGATATTGATTTCTATTTTGTCAAATAATAATCTTAAAGGTTCCCTTCTGAATAGACTTACACAAAAGTACATTGACTATAGCACAGTACAATATTTTAGTTCATTCTTTCCTTTCAACCTCTTCACAATGTGTGGGTGCTGTGGTCATGTGTCCTGGTAGACACATGTATATTCACTGCAAAGAAGACAGAGCTCTAAGCTTCAATATTCTTTATATAGCATCTGGCTTTACTATTATTATCTAGATTAACACTGATTTATTATTATTTAGCCCACAAACCTTAGTTTATTTATTTATAAAGCAGAAGTTAGATTGTCTTTCTCTTTCAGATGCTAGAAGGGAAAGTGAACTTTAGTGTGTTAAATACAGAATCGCAATTCAGAGTCCTTGTTCCCTGGATGTCTTTCTCAAGCTCCAGCCACCTGGTCCCATCAACCCTCTCATTATCCAGCAATGATTGGCATGTCAGGGAGTCTTCAGCACTGTGGTCCAGCTCTCAGTCTGCTTGTAAAATGAATATCAACTCTGATTGTTTCTGCCTCTAATTAATTATAAACTCCTAGAGAAAAGAAGAGAACAAGGATTATACAATTCTAGTCATGCAGCTGACATTTATTAAAGGTTTTCCTGGTGACAATGATAATGATTTACCAGGGAATAAAAAAAAATCAAATAATTTGGGGACAGGTTTTATTTTACAGTATTAATTGTGTCTCTTGCTAGAAACAGGAATGATAGTAAACTAAGAAAATTCTTGTGAGCATAAAAATAGTGTTTAAAAATTTTTTGCTGGAAATCACAATAATGGCTTACAAATCTTATGGAAGTACATAAATGTATAAGTTTAATGGCTAAAAAAAGGAATTAATGGAATTGCTCAAAATATCTCTGTGTTTCCATTGACTTCCAATTCATAATTCAGAGGTCAAGGTTATCCACATGACCTTATGACTCTAGTCTATACCAGTCAAAGAATCGGGCTTTGTTGAAATGCATGATTTTGACCATATAAAAAGTAATTACAGATTGAATTTTGATACAAGTGCTGATTAGATGGTTTGTTAAGCCTAAAGACCTGGATTACATTCCTGACACCTCCATAGCAGAAAAAAAAATTAACTGCTGTAAGTTGTCTTCTTACCTTCACATGTGTATTGTGTATTTGCACACACATGTGCACACAGATATTTAACAAACACTTTTGACACATGCATAAGAAAATATTAATATGTACATAATCAACAGTTGTTTGTGTGAAGATATGCATAGATATTTACCCTATGAGGTTGTTGACTCTTCTTTCTCATACCATTTTTTGTTTGTAAAATAAACTATAAATATGTTTAAAGTTTATTCCTAAGAGGGAAGTGATTTCATCCAAATTCCTAAGACAGCATGCTTTTAAAGGAAACTTTCAAATATTTTGCTGCAGGCTTCTCAACAAACTGCCATTTTTATTTCTAAAGGACCAAATGGAATTTTAGTATATCTAAGTAAAAAACAGTCATTCAAAAGCATGACACTCTCGAAATATGAACCTATGCATCATATATGAGGTTTGTGCTTCAAGTTACAGTTCAGTAAATTTCTAAAAATGTTTTATGATACAGAACATGAATTTTTGTGGCTTCTAATTACAGGTTAGAAATGATCTCACTCTGGGATGTTAAAAACTTAGAGAAAAATCATATGTAAAAGAAAAATGCATTATTGAAAAAGTAAGCAAAGCTAACATAGAAATGCGTATTCCCCAAACTCAAGAAAATATAATTTACTTCTCAGGAGTCCTGATTTTTCCATTGTAGATCAATAGTGTACAGTTAATACATTACCAAGAGAGCTTTAATTTTCAATTATCACAGGTGATCTGATCCCCTGTTCTGTCCATTGACACATGAATGACATTTTTTTTAGAGTCTGCAGTCATTATTTTAAATAGAGCCACAGAAATGAAAAATAGAGGTCATTTTCTGTCATCAATATCCAGACCACATAAAGTGGGAACCTTTGTACTTATCCCCCAAATAGTCACGGTGGCACATAATAAGGAGCCTGTGCATAAAGATGTCCTATTGTATGCAGAACAAATGTGCTAGAAACTCTGTGGTGGGAGAGGGAATGATGCTCAACAAATCAAAATGTTCTGAATCAAATAGAAAGAGAAGCATATCCTTTAGTGCCCTCTATAATGGGAGAGATGTACTTTCCTAGAGAATGGAGAGAGACTGGTTAAACTGAGTGTATTTTGAAATGCTTCATCTTGAACATCCAAGATGAACTGCCTGGGCGGTAGAGACTGGTGCCACACATTTCTAAGGGAGTAGATCTCTACTGTCTCGGCACCCAACCTCTTCATATGCTGTGTTTCAAAGATTCGTGTAGTTCATTCCAGAGTCAGTCACTCATGCAGTGACACGAGTATTGGAATTGCCAAATAGCAACAGGAAGCCTCTGAGCACTCTCCCTTATGCATGGAAACTTCAAACACAAATGAAAACGCATCAGATATGCTGGGATTTAACTTTAGCTTTACTGGTCATCAGCTATAATGTGGGCCTGGTATACATAAGAATATTTTTTAATTAATTTTGTTTTAATGTGTAAATATTAATGCCTAGTATTATACATGTCATGCTTAAGTGTGACTATATAAAAAGACTATCAGAGAAAACATGGAAGAAAATAAGAAGACTACTGATACCAGATATCATGCAGTAGCAGCAGCAATAGCATTAGTCATCAGCAGATTTATACACTGACACACAGCTTTATACTAAAATTATTAGTCCTCTATTCTAACTTTTCTCTTTATTCTTTTATTGATATTCTAAATTTACATTTCAAATATTATCCCCTTTCCTAGTTTTCCTTATGGAAACCCCCTATGCCATCCCCGCTCCCCCTGCTCCTCTGACGGTGCTCCCTTTCCACCCACTCCCTCCTGCCTCTCCTCCCTGGAATTACCCTACACTGGGGCATTGATCATTCATATGACCAAGGGCCCCTCCTCCCACTGATGCCAGACAAGGCCATCTTCTGCTACATATGCATTGAATCCTTGGGTCCAACTATTTGTACTCTTTTGATAGTGGTTTAGTCTCCGGGAGCTCTGATTGGTTGGTATTGTTCTTCCTATGGATTTCAAACCCTTTTAGCTCTTTAAGCCCTTTCTCTAACTCCTCCATTGGGGACCCCATGAGCAGTCCAATGGTTGGCTGTGAGCATCTGCCTCTGTATTTGTCAGGCTCTGGCAGAGCCTCTTAGGTGACAGCTATATCAGATTCCTATCAGCATGTACTTTTTGGCATCCTCAATATTGCCTGGGTTTGGTGACTGTATATGGAATGGATCTCCAGGTGGGGCAGTTTCTGAATGACCTTTCCTTCAGTCTCTGCTTCACCCATATTTTATCCTGTGAATATTTTCAGTACCATATGTCAGCTTATTTTATATAATACAACCCAAGGAGAAGGTTAAATATAACTGTGTTTATAGAGAATAAAGCCCATGATACAAGAAAATGTAGAATTGAGGAGTTGAAAGAGAGGGGAGGTGATATATAGAACATTTACAATTGGTATATTCTTGCTTCCCTACTTATAAAGACAACCAACTGAACACATCTTAACCATTAAAAGAAAGTCAGGAATAAATTTTTTGTTCACTTTATTTTCTACATAAATTTTATCCTTCTGTAGCAGAGAGGGGGCCTTTCCCAGCCTTAAAGATTTTATCATCTGGTGAAAGGCCATTTTATACCCTAAGGCACAGTATAGGTATATAGATAAAAATTAATACTTGTATGATAATTAGTTAATAGGATAAGCCATCTCTGTCTCATGTTTTGGGAGGCCTAATTCTCTGAATAATTGCTTTATAAGCAAATAAATTCTAATATTTTCTTAGGAATGAAAAATTTGAGAAAACCTTATATACCAGAAATAGTTGAATAACATGTCTCTAAACCTTTGCATGGTTACAAGGAAATGAAGGCAGCATCCAGTGTTATAATGACACTTTTGCCATATCGTAACCTAGACTTAGTTTTTTTCCTTTAATGAGGTTCCAAATATGAAGATGATAGGTGCTGTGAAGTAAAACATGACATGCTATTAGAAGATTCCATTGAAATCTCAACACTTGTAACTAAAAGAGATTAGGAAGCAGTAACTACACATAGAAAGATGAATACTGATTGCAGCTAGACTCATCTGGAACATGCTCTAAAATTCTTTCAGGGGTAGGTTTAAAAAAATAATAATCAGCATGACTGCAGAGCTTCCTCTCTGGCTGTCAATCAGGGGAGACATGAGAAAGATGGGGCAAGGTTAGAGGAATTTGTGTGTTTCTAGAAAAGGGGTCTAAAATGGGGGAAAATGGCTTCAGGAGGAATATCAGCCCTTTGAAGCTTTTTCCTAGTTGCTCTTTACTTCTGTGAACCAGTTGTTTATTGGATACCATGCCAGTGCATACTGAAGTACACAGACAAGGAAACAAACAGATGTCACAATGAGGAGAAGGCAAACAGTCCTTATGTTCAAGTAATTGACAGTGTAAAAACACAGAAACATCCTGTGGCAGTTTCCTTATTTTCTGGATGGTATAGTTGAAGGCTCAAATAGACCTCTGTTCACAAGCTGTCACCAAACTCATGATTAGCAGTAGTTTGGTGGGTTTACCTGGTGTTTTCAAGTCTTCAGTATATGTATGATCTTTCATTTGACTTTAAAAGAACATGTCATTCTAGTAACCAGATTTGAAAATTTACTTGAGTAGTTGAAGTAATATCATGTAAGACATACCCATTGAGAGGATTTAACAGGGTATGGCAGAATATCTCAATAGGAAAACATGACTGGACCCAAATCGGTGACCTGGGTTCACTCCCTGAGCCTACATGGAAGAAAGACAAAACTGAGCCTTGAAAGTTGTTGACTGAACACATGTCTGCATGTAAAAATACACACACACACACACACACACACACACACACACATATGTATATACACATACACAGAATAAACAATAAAAGAAAAATTTTGGATAAGAACATGAAAAATCTCCTCGAACTAACTACAATACTCAACTGGCTAAGTATGTTAAAACTTCGCAAACTACAATGATAAAATGAAAATAGCTCATCTTCTTCATGTAGAATTTTCTACATGACAGATGCTTTTATATGTTAAACTATATTAATACATCAATACTTCAAATAATTCTGTAAGGTAGCTCTTGTTACTAACTGCCCCTTTTCAATGCTTTGATTCAAATCCTGTGCTATAATGTAATTTTATCAACAGATAATTTCACGAATTAAAGAGGAATGTTTTCATAAATGGGATTAATTTATTCATAGAAGAAACTTCAGAGAACTTAATCTTCTCCCATTTGAAGATGTCTTGAGAGTAAAGTTCTTGGTTCATCTCATCATACATTTGATTGCACTTTGACCAAGGACTTCCCAGGCTCCAAATTGAAAAATAGCATTTGCTATTTAAGCCACCCAATATTCATCTTATAGCAGCCCTCCTAGACTATGTCAGTGCCATTATGTGGACCAAAAACATGAATAAGGTACATCATGGTCAGATGGCAGAGCTACATCTAAGTTCAAACTGTTTGCACTAGAGTCTGTTATTTTAATACATCATGTTTAGGTATATTGTATTGTCATTTCTGTTCAATAGAATGATGGTGTCACTAGATACCCTTTCAAAAGTCACATAAGCATGTGAACAAATATGAGACTCCATGCATTATCTATTGAAAAGTAAAGGAATGTCACTACAAACTGGCCAGAAATCACTCTTCTTTATTTAACATATGAAAAAGAACCATATATCAACAAAAATGACTTATATACTTATATATCAACAATATTTCAAATATCAAAAAAATTGAAGACAATTCAAGTCCCTTCCATGGTAAGTGGATAAGTGTAGTACTGTGCACCATAGATATTATTCTGTGGAACATGGGCTGGCACTATAATAATAGAGATTGTTTGATCATGTATAAAAAATGAGTGAAAGCAAACAAACAAAGATCTGTTGGATACATGAAATGTAGGGCATATTTGTTTTATAAAACTGAATGATTAGAAGTGTCAATTCTTTCAACACAGAAGACAAGTCATTAGAAAAGTGGTAGAGATCACCTCCCAAAAAGCACAAGGTCATTCTTCATAACAAGTCTATAATAATTGTTGCAAAGCTCTCAAAATTTCTCCAAGGCCTTGGCCTATAAACTCATCACGTGTAAACTTTATGGCACACCATGCTACAACACAGTGGCATTTGTAAAGAATTATGACAACATATTCTATAAATAGATGTTACTTAAAAACAAAGGTTTAAAATTTGAATTGAGACATATTCATGTCAGTATACATCCTGAAATGTGGCCTAACATTTTGTCACATAACTTTAATACCAGCATTCAGGGAGCACAGATAGGTAGATCTCTGAGAGTTCTAGGCTAGCCTGGTCTATAGTTGTAGTTCCAGGCTAGTGAAGGCTATATAGTAAGTACCTGTCTAAGGGGAGAAACAGAAAAACAACCAGAAGGTGAACAAATTAGAGACTAGCAATACTTGAAGTCTGCATTGTTTTTGTGGCTAGTTTTGTTTTGTTTCTCATTTCTTTTTATTTTTCTTTTCTCTTTTTTGATGTATTTGTGGAAATTCATATGAGTTCTTTATTTAGTGATCTATTCATACTATAATCTCAAGTGGAATAAATTAATTATTATGATTTTTATAAAATGTACAAAATAAGTACATTTAACTAAGTCTGACTATGTAGAGTTTCTTCAGTAGAGGTAGGCAAAGATTTTTCCAAGTGTGCTATGTGCATTCAATTATTATGATTAGAAGGATTTCTCACAAAGATACTCTGATAACATTTCTTATAAATGCTTATGATTGAAGAAAGCTTTTACTTTCAAACTATGTATGATTCAGGAAAAGCTAAGTTGATTCTGTAAAGGTTTGCCTCAAATATATCAACAAATAATACTAGCTGAAAATTTCAGGTATGAAGTTTATATCAAAGTGTGAAATATCAATTCGGTAGCTATAATCTGAGTTCATTCAACCAATTGTTATTAAACATAACAGGTATGAGGCAAAGTAATGTGTGGTAACCCAGACTCAGTGAGATACAAACTGCATTGCATCCCCCCCTCTCTCCCAGATATGCATATCCTGTGTGATCTGAGAATTCCTGGGACCACTGATTCATTATCATCCCTGAGTCTCCAGAATAACATAAAAAGTATTTGAAATTCCTGAGAAACTTGCTTCTTTCTCTACTGGATGTTATAAATCTAAAATATATTATTGTTTCTAAATAAATGTACTTTAAAGGCTGAAATGAATGAAACACGCAAGAACAATTTCAGATTACATTGTCTATTATAGAGCAAATTTAAGTTAGACAATGTGATAATAGTGACTGGATGGCTTGGTTGGGCAAGTCCTCATAAGTGACAATGAAACAGAAAATTGAATGAAAAGACTCACTCAGCTAAATGATAATATGAGGAAGAACACTGCAGTGAGACATGGTATAACTCCCAAGACAAAAATTAAATAAAAATAAACTTGTTGTCATATAGGAAGGGCTATGAAGGAGGAGCAGACCACACAGCGCTTGTGTAAATGCTTCACTTTTCTAAGTGTGGCAAGACATGGATGGACTTCAGTAGGAGTAAGCTCAGATCTTGTTAATATTTCAAATAGTGATTGTGGCAGTTGCACTCCTAACTCACTTCAGGAAGGCTAATGCTCAGAAGAGGAATCTGTGTAAAAAGTTCAGATAAAGAGACGATAGTGGGCTTCAGGATGAGGACATCACATTATGCATCTGTTCCTCAAGACTGCTGAAAGACCAGGTGTTTATAGACAGAAAAAAAAGGAAGAAAGCATTATTTGTAGTTTTTCAAGTAAGGGAATAAAAAACTGGAAGGCTCTCTAGCTTTAGCCTCATTAAGATTTCTACTGACTTAAATAAAACATGATCAAAATGGCATCAGGTGAAAGATGTTATTTCATGTCAAATAATTTATAGTCCAAGAAGTTAGAGTGGGAATCCAAGGCTGGAACCTGGAGGTGAGAACTGATAAAGGGGTCATTGAAAAACTCCTCATGGCTTGTCAGTTTCCTTTCTTATATCAGTCTCCCATGAAGAAAATATACTAACTATAAGCTTGCCTACAGGCTTATCTTATTGGGCTATTCCCCAACTGAGAGCCACCCTATAAAAATTAATCTAGCTTGTGTCAACCTGTAAAAGCATTAGCCAGCACAGTAAGGATGGAGAAAGAAGGTGCTTGATGAAGATGCTAGATAGAAAGATGCATCTCTTTTGTTTGGTACTTTGGAAAAATGTATATACCAAGCCTGGAAGTATATGTATAACTTAGTGCTAATAAATGAATGCATGTCTAACCCATAAGACAGCATACATTGTATTTTCATATCTTAGGATATATCACAGAGGTTATAATAACATTTGCAAATACACACATATGGATACTAAAAGAAGACAATGGCTGGCTGGTTTTCTAGGTAAGTAAGTGTTTAAGTATAGTCAGTTAGTGACCATATATTAAATAGGACATAGGTAATTATCTATAATCTCAAGCATGTGACCACCTAAGACACTGGTTTTGGCCAGGTTTACAGTATCATACATGAGTTGTTGCAAAAGGAACAGTGCCCATATACAATCAGAAAGTTGTTTACTTCATATCATGCATACCTCTAATGTACCAATCACTGAGTTATCAGAGCTAGTCCTGAAGCTTTAGAAGATTATAATTTTGTGAGGGAAATATTAGAAAAACATAATCTATAAATTAAAATATCATAGAAAAAAATCCTTTCCAAAGAGTGATAGGTCTGTTTACTATCCTTACCAATATACTCATCCATTCATGTCTAAGTATTTTGATACTTTAAAATACTAAAAAATCCCATTGATTTCTTATTGTATTTAGCCGATCAAATTGCCCACATATTGAATGTGCATGGGTACAGGTGTACATGTGTATTTATATGTTCTACTTGTTGAAACTTTCAAACCAGGGTCTCATGCTAAAAACATAAATGCTATCAATTAAACACCATTCTTTCTGCATTGTGTCTCACATAATCAGAAAAAAGAACTGTGCTATTGACTACTTTTATTTAAGGTGAGAGAGCTAAATCATGAGAACATACTAATACTTCTTGGAATTAAAACTAAAGGCATGGAAATATAAACCTCCATCATTCCCAAATCAATTATTCAGAGTTTGTAAGACAAAAGAAGATAATGTTTCTAAGGATCAAAATATCAAACCAATGTTTCAGATAGCTGGTTTAATCCCACAGTGATAGACATGTCAGATATTATAATATTTAACATATTTCTTCATGTGGAAAATGATAGGATTTCAGATGTCAGGCTTTAAGGGCATGAGCCACAATCTCATTATTGTCTTCCTTAAATTACTCATTACACCATGGATATTAACTCTATCTGAATAATAATCGATGTGGGGATGTGGCTTATAATGTGAGAGAAAATTTCTATGATTCATTACTGGCTCAAAAACAATGTAAGAAGAAGAAATAATCCATGTGATCATCAGAACTCATCATGACCAAGTACATGACCACACTTCGGGTATGTAGCTCTACATAACAATATGAAGAGGAGCTGCAATAAAGCCTACAAAATAAACATGAGGAATTTAGAAAACATATCAGAACCATCCAATTTCAAGTTAAAAAATATATAATTAGGTAATATTTGTTAGAATAGTTTCAAAATTATAAACAGTAGTCTTGCAAGTATTTCAAATTTTTAGTTAGATGGCCACATATATTCTACGACAATATCATGATGTCAAAGGGTGGGGCATGCACAGAAGTTTTCCATTTTATAAATATGGCTGAAATATGAACCATAAAGAATTCAGTTTAATTTCATATAACTTATATTTTCCTTTAGCCTAATTTCTATTTAGTAATTGACTTGAAGTCTGTAGTATTGTGTAGGCCATGTCTAATATTTGCCTATGGATCCTGAAATTGTTTCCATCAGTTGCTGAAGAAAGTCTCTCTGATGAGGATTGGCTTAGGCGCTGATCTATAGCAGAATATCATTTGACATCATTTCATTGACTTTTTTGTAAGTGATATTTGGTTCTATCTTAGGTCTTTGAACTACCCAGCCTCGGGTTCCTGGCTATCTAAACAGTGTTTACCATGGGCCTTCTCTCATGATGTGGGTCTCAAGTTTGACAAGTCATTCGTTAGCTACTCTCACAAGTTCTGTGTCACCATTACCCCACTACATCTTGTAGACAGGACAGATTGAAGGTTAAAGTTTTTGTGACTGGGTTAGGATCACAGAGACTGAAGTGATAATTACAAAGTCTGCATGGGTTTAATCTAGGTCCTCTATATGTATGTTATGTAGCTTGGAGTTCTGATAGAACTCCTAAACATGGGGAGAGTGTGTACATGTCTTATGTCTCTGACTTTTTTACCTGCTCCTTTGTTGGCTCTTTTCTCTTGGATGATTTTGTGCCTAATCTTGTAACTTGTTATACCATATTCAGTTGATATCCCTGGGAGGCATGCTCTTTTCTGAAGGGATGCAGAAGAAAATGGATCTGTGGGACTGGGGAGGTCAGCAGGTGGGAGTGAAATGATAACTGCAGTTGAGATGTAATTTTTGAGAGAAAAATAAAAATGTCTAATATAATGGTTCATTGATGGAATAGTAATTCAATTTATTTAGCTCATACTCTTTAAGCATGATTTAATTGGTACTCAGTCCTTTCTGGGTATTATTACTCTTTAAGGTAGTATGTGTGTGTGTGTGTGTGTGTGTGTGTGTGTGTGTGTGTTATGAAGCCTTTTAAAACATGCACATCATCATTTTATCTATTGGTCTCTAAGAAAGAACTTATCTTAAGAGTTTAGTTTGCATGAGGAAAATAATATACTTCATTCTAAATAATATAGTCAACTCTAGTTGTTTATTAAGGTGCAAAATTCCCTATGTAAACAGGTGTCTTTTTCTCTGACTAACATATATACCTATGATGCCTTGTGATAAAGAGCACTAATTCTTGTGTGTGTGTGTGTGTGTGTTTCATATTTTTTCTTGTTTTTAATTAGATATTTTCTGTATTTACATTTCTGGGTCTATCCCCTTTCTGCCAATCCTATCCACCCTCCCCATCCCATTGCCTCCATAAAGGTGCTCCCTCTCCCAAACTCCGTCTTTTACCTCAGCGTCTTGTGAGAGAAGAGGACTTAGATCCAGTGAAGGCTCATTTTCCTAATGTAGGGGAATGCAGTTTCTAATTCTTATCTCACACCAGCTCTGCACAGAAGGTGCATCCCCTCAAATAGAGAGCAAGCAGCATCCCTCTGTGATGCTATAGTCGTAGGGAAATTGAGTCAGATGCTCAATAATAGGGTATGGTAGAAATCAATTAGTACACAGATTAGGATTTCTTCCGTGAAAGAATGAAGGGTGGGAAATATTTTAGGAAATAGGACAAGATTTTTCTTTAAAGAAATGATGATTTTTAAGAATTTGTCTTCTAATCAGAGTGTAAAATAATGCCTTAAATATCTACAGTAGTTTGAAGGAAAATGACCCACATAGACCCAAATGGAGTGGCAATATGAGGAGATATGGCCTTATTGGAATAGGTGTGGCCTTGATGAAGGAGGTGAGGGAGGTCTTGTTGGAAGAAGGGTGCCAGTAGGAGGTGGGCTTAGAAGGTTTCAAAAGCAGGAGTTAAGTCTAGTGTGTCTCACTCTCTTCCTGATGCCTATAGATCCTAGTTGAAGCCCCCACTCCTTTTTCAGAACCATTTGGGCCTGAATGACACCATAATTCCCTCCATGATAATAGACTAAACCTCTAAACATGTAAGCCAGAATTAATTAAATGTTGTTCTTTATAATAATTGCCAAGATCGTGGTGTCCTTTCAGAACAGTCAAAACCATGTCTACAACAATATTCATGACTACCTCTCTAGCAAAAACAGAGAGTTAGTCCTTGTTGTACAGATAAAATGATTTTACACACATGGATTAGATGAGAAGAGAGGATTTTGAATGTCATTTTTTACACAAATGTACTAATTAATACATGTGATCAGTTACCTTGAATTATTTATTTAAGTAATAAATTTATCTAAAGAAGGAACTAGAAATTATTAAGGATAAAATGTTATTTATAATAAAATTGCATTTTTGATTATAAGAGAAAACTAGAATGACTTGGATATATCTGTGATACAGAACCCCAAATACTAGAGAATCCAGAAGCTAAAGAAGATATTAAAGTTTTCCTCAGCTTCTTGGGGCTCCATTTTACCTATGATAGCACATTTGATTTCCACCAATTTACACAGATATATAGTAAATGTAAGTATATTGTCATATGAATGGCTAGACATATATATTTCTATATGCGGAGAATGATAGTTTTGAATACTACCACTTTTGTATTTGGTGATATTAGCTCAGCAAATGCTAATATCATCTTCATAGAATTCAGTGGTACAAACCCATTTATGTTATCCTTAAGAAAATAAAGATAAATAACAATTGCTGTCAAAGTTTGGGTCTCTAGACTGAGAGCACTACGTGATAAAGTCTCCTCATATAAGCTTTGTTTAGTGTGACTGTGGTTAATAAAAGATTGAATATCAAGAAAAATGGAAAAGGAAAGTTGATTCTTACATTTGGAAACATGTCAGTGGATTCAAGTAATAGTTAAGTAAGAAAATAAGTTACGGTTTAAGTGTCATGATAAAGAATATAAAAGTTAAATATAGTTCAAGTCAAAAGAAAAGCATTCAATGTACAATTCTGTGGATTCTATGATATCTGAATAGCAAGGTATAGATGTGCTTTTAATAGAAATGATAAAATAGTTTGCATTTACTAACACTATGTTTATATCATTCTGTTTATTTTAAAGATATAATTATTTTACTTTATGTGTGTAAATGTTTTGTCCATGCTTATGTATGTATATCACAATCATACAGAGGCCAGAGAAGTGTTTTGGGTGCCCTGAAAATGGAACAGAGATGGCTGTGAGGCACCACCTTGGTGTCAGTAAAAGAACAAGTTTCTCCCCAAAAGCTGCAAGTGCTACTAACCACTCACCCATCTCTCTAGCCCATATTTCAGCATCTTTATTATCTTTCATTGATTATGTACTGCACCCTGATCTTTGTATGCTAAGCACTGGTTATACATCAGTGAGAAAAATACAGTCTTTGCTTTTCTTCTATGCCTCTAAAATCTGACATATAAGCTCTAAAACTATCTCTCATGTATAATATTTGGGGCAATATATATGGGAACTATATGTTTATGTACATTTTTAGTTATTATAATGATTTTAGAAACTCTGTGAGACAAAGTTTCCAGCCAGACACTTATATAACGTTTAAGCATACTTTATTGGGTTCTTATAATCTACCCTTTTTCCAAACCAAAACCCTCACCACACTAAGGGTAATGAGTAAAGTTTTCATGAAATGCGGCTTTGTGGCTCAAGTATATTAAAGTATTGTAAAATAATTTGTATTTATTTATTTTTTGTTTGAGAGAGCATTGGGCTGTGCATGTCACAGCATACATGTGAATATCAGAGCACAATGACAAGAATCAGTTTTCTTTATCTAATTAATTGAGGCAGGACCTCTTTTATTGTTTCTTTTGTGCTCTGTACTTAAGGCTACATACCTCTCTAGACATCCAGACAATACTTTGTTTCTACCTAAGTCAGTTCTTCTACAGAACCTATGGCCTGTCTAACACAGATTCTTTTGTCTGACAATAGTGACAGATAAAGATTGCATCCTGTGGACCTGAAATTAAATCCAAAAAGATAATTCTTGGTTGCACCCAAGATGCCCATGTCACTATTGCACTAGTGGGCATTTGTAGCACTAGTGTGCATTTCTTGAAGGCCAGACATTCTTGTTACCCAAAGGGTTCACAGGTGGGTTAGGCTAATGATTGTACCTTTTATTTTTGTACTATACATTGCTGTTTCCTGCACACAGAAAACTAGCCAGTGAGTATTGTGTTTCTGCGTGGTTTCTCTATGTTTTGTGACTCAAATGTACTAATTTTAGTAACAGGATTTCAGAACATCAAAGTACCATTATGTTCTAAAGGTAACCAAGAGCACTGGCAATAGCCTAATGTTGTAGGCTTGATGAGATTTTATTGACCAACAACTTGAATTGAACTTATATTTATTCCCTTTGTTGATTAAAAAGGGCATGTTTACCTTTTTAACAGGATAAATCCATTCAAATTATGTTTATATATACATACACATCTATATGACTTTTAAACAGGTAAATACATAAACAAACCAATGTATATAAACAATTTAATTTAATTTATTCAATTGAATTGAATTCAGTGGTGAATTAAAGAAAGCTATGAGAAACAGTGAGCTATGAAGAAACTCTAAGTGCATAATGCTAAGTAAAAGAGAATTATGAAAAGGCTATATATTATTTGATTTTCATTATAGGGCATTTAGGAAAAGGTAAAAATATTGGGAATAAAAACATGGTTAATGAAGAATTAGGGTGAGAAAGTGATAAATAAATGGAGCACAGGAGATTTTTGGAAGGACAATGAAACTGTTCTGTAAAAAATTAATTATTAATACCGCCTTCTTGGATTTATCAAGAGCTATGTGAGGATTTTACATTAAAATGAGCCTTAATATGAGTCATGCTGTATATATAAAATCTTTCTATAAACAAAGTCTATTAATTGTTTCTATAAAAAGTGGAGGTCACAGGGACAGTTCACCTCAAGAATTATCCAGTCAATTCTCATGATTCTAAAGGCCACACTAAGAAATAGCTTCACTTTGAACTTAGTTCAGTGTTAACATGGGAGACATGCAAATGTATCAAAAGGGACAAACAGATGTCAGATCCTTGTACAAGACACTTCAAGAGAGTATATGAAAATTCCCCTTCAACCCAGTGAGATGCCAAATATGAGGATTATAGATACCATTGTGCTTGAGGATCATTCCAGATTGTCATTTACTCTGGAAATTTCTTTGATAGCTTCCTATTTGCTCACAAGTGTCTTTTTGGATGGAAAAAATCATATATCCTGCTCTAAACATCTTCCTAAAAGCTTCAGCAATGAATGTTCACTAGGAATTCTAAACTTCAAATTAATTACTTAGCTCATGAATAATAAAACACATTCCCTTCTGATGAGAAATGCACGGGGCGAACTGCTCTTTGGACTTTGTATCACTTCTGTGTACCACATCCTAACAGGTCTGTGTGTGGAAGTTAAAGACTAATTAGATACTTGATCTTTATTAAAACAAATGACAACAAAACCTAACATACAGTTTCTTTCCCTGGTTTATTTCCACTACAAAACAGCAAGCTTTGTGCTCCTGTAATTTATCTATATAGTGAAGCCCTTAAGAATAATTCTTTCATATATCGCCAAAGTGTTCTATAAAGATATAGAAATTCCACCACTTTGCTTTTACAGTTGTAGTAAAAATATGCATTGTTTATATTAACTTTTGTGTTACTGACAACTCAGCCAAGATTGTTGCCTCCATCCATGACATCAGCATAATATTTTTTCAGCAAAGTTTCCTCTCTTTTTTCTTTAATGTAGACTATATGACTAACGCACTACTGAGTTGTGAGTAAACTGAGTCAAAAGGAGGTTAGTGTGCTTTGAAATATTGCTTGCACGATACTGTTTCTTGCTGTAAGCAAATCTCAAAACCTTGAATACCTGCTCATGTTGTCTTGTGACCATGTACCTATACTTATTTTCGTGGCAAAATAAATTAATAAAATACAGATAATAAACCCATGAGCTCATTATTCTCATACACATTTTCTCTTGAGGCATTTTGACTTGTTTTCCTTCTCTGATCAACACACTATGTGATGTTTTAGCAAATGATATGATAAATCAACTCACCCCAGCTGTGTTGACTTTGCTGAGAAAGAGAGATTGCCTAAAATTACAGAGTTTAGTCATATGGTAGCTATTGTGTGGCTGTGTAGTTCCCTTTGCTTGCTCTACTTCCATCGTGAGAGGAGCTGAGTATAACCAGTAGTCCAGGTGGACCCTCTAACCACAACACGTCACTAAAGAGTGGCGAATACATGTGGTTAATGATGCTACACTGTGATGTGACCCAGAAAGATGAGAAATCATGTTACTAGAAATTTCTACTGCCCATGGAATACTCAAACTTCTATAAACTACAATCACAGCCATGACCAAAGAATGATGCTCCCAGGAGCCTGTTGGTTTAGGAACTCTGGGGCCACTGTACTTTTTTTTAAGAACCATATTTTTGTTCATAGGAAGTTGAAGCTATCAACAGTACTGTCTCTGGAGATGTGAAAGAGCATTCACCATCCTTTGGCAATATATGTCAAGGTAGACTCACCCAATTTACCTTTAGACTCACATGACATGCTAGAGGTGCTATCTCTATATGAATCCTTATCACCACCGCCACCAAAATCATCATCATCACTATCACCACCACCACCAAAACAATCATCATCAACATTAACCACCACTATCACCGTCATCATTATCATCACATTTTGTGAGATCTGAATTCAATAAGAACTTAATTTGTAATGAACAGATACAGGAAAGGGGGAAAAGGAGGCTTGCCTTATAGCATGCAGCCTTTTGAGAAATGAGTGAAGACCATTAAATCACGTCATCAACAAGGGACAGTGGAACTCAGTTCTGCAAAGGCACTTCTGTATGGCATTTGGATTGGTACCTGCTACCCCTGAATAATTTTATTCTTACTGGTCAAATGTGATTTAGATCTGAGTAAGACATATTTTAAAAATACTTTATTCTCTTCATCCTCACTTTAGTTGAACTTGGACTAAAAATTACCTAGAAAAAGAATAGTCACAAATTGACATTAAAAGATGGATGTTTGAGATTCACAAAGTCCTTTCCTGATTGGGTAGGAAAGAGTTCATGTGCTCTGAGTTTGTCATACATGCTATAATTTAAGAAGTTACATAATATGATAAACAAAGTCAGGGTAGAAAACTCTTGATACACTGAAATAAACCCAGATAAGTCACTCTATACTGTTAGAATTTATCAGTGAGTCATGGTGTTTAAAAGAAAATACGTTAAAATATTTAATAAGTAAAACACTCTTCCATCGGGTCTTTACCCTGAGTTGAACCTTCAAAAAAATCTCTGTCTGCAGGGCTATTGTTCTTTTCCCTCCAATCCAGTTTGCTGTGGTCAGAATAGAGAAAAGTGAACTCAAAGGTGGATTTCTTAATAGAGTGAAACTTGGACAACTATTTTACTTAGTGATCCAGTGCAGTTTAGAAGCAACGCTGAAATAAGCCTTCTCATTTTGGAGAAAGTAAGATGGCATTGTGCTGAATGCTAGAATTTTATCATTTTGTGGGGGACGGGACAGCTTGAGAGACCTAAGAATATAAAGGCATTTGAGATCTCAGAAGGAGTTTAAATCAATGCACTACCACAGTTACCGAGCAGATGAAAGAGCCTGCTGTCTCAATTGCCAAGAATCTACTTAGAAACCCTCAGTTTGATATCTTCAGGTTGTCTGCTGCATTACTGCTAAATGGAATATAGAAGGACATCATGACTTTGATGTTGTAAAGTTTCAAAAAATGGAAACTAAGACATTAGAACAACGAAGAGATCTGGCTCTATGTGAATATACAAATACATCTCTATCCAGCTCCCCACATAATATGTATCTGTAGGGGCTGCCTTTTTACTTATATTTTCATAAAATTATAATTCAGTGTTTTTATTCATGAATTCTTGTAAACAATGTCATGTTTATATAGTGCCAGAAGCTCACAAGAGGATATTGTTATCAATTTTATTATTTTAACAATATGTATTATTTACCACTTTTAAAAGTATGCCTGTCAGTACTGGTCAATACACAATTCTATGAGAGAAATTACTAATCTTATGCCACTGGAAAATATGATGTTATTGATCAGTGGATAGGGACAGTTGGAATTGAATATTCTATTTCTTTCAGCATGACAGAGTTTGAGTAGGGAACATTTAAGTGGGTCATACAAATACTGAAATTTAATATATATATGTATATATATATGTATATATATATAGTGTGTAATAAATTACCTATCAATAAATTTGGAATCATTTTGCAATAAAATTCTTCTGATGAAAAATATTAATAAATGCAAGACATACGTCATATTGAAAACCGATGCTTTCCTAAATAAGAATCCATAATAATATCTAAGGAAATCAGGAGCTCTAAGAACTGTTGAACCTGGCCCTTACTACCATGGGATTTGGGGTTGGTATTCAGTGTTTGTTTGGATTTCATCACTTACCAATAGGACATCATGATTTTTAGTTACCACCTTTAAATTCCTGTGATAAGACATCATGACTGAAGCAACCAGTAGAAATAAGAATTTATTTGAAGCTTAGAGATTCAGAGGATTAGAGTCCAGGACCATCTTGGAGTTGGGGCATTGCAGCTGGCAGGCAGGCATGGTGCTACAGCAGGAACTGAGAAGTCCCAGCTAATGACACTGCCAGATATAAAGGTGGGACGTGGACGGGACAACCAGGAGACAAAGAGAAATCTAACACAAAATGCCCGAATCCTTTTGAAACTACAGAGCCCACCCCTATCCAGAGTGACACGCTTTCTCCAACAAGACCAAGCCTGCGAATGCTTCTCAAACAATACTACCAACTGGGGATTGAGTATTCAAATACATGAGCCCATGAGGATTATTCTCATTCAAGCATATCACCATTCTTCCACTCAGAACAGATGTGTAGACTAAATACAAAACTCCATGGGATTTACTGCCACTGCACAAAGCAACTTGAGACAGTGTGGGAGTCGGTGCTGCCCTTGACCAAGAGCAGAACCTTAACCATTCTGCACTCTGAATCTTAAAGTTAGATGTACAAAAATAAAACAACACCCACAAAAATCCTGTTATATACTTTTAAGCACATTTTGGAAAATAAATCACAACATAAATAATTCTGGCTTGTTAGTATAATTCTTTGGAAGCTAAAGCACTTGGTAAAGTATTTTAGATGTTTAACATAGTTTTTACAAATTTAATCTATTAGTGTTTAATTTTTTAAGATTTAAAGTTTCAAAGATTAGTGCTGAATCTTTAATGGATTAGTAAAGAAAGATTGTTTTATTCCTGAGAAATCCTTAAAGATAGACCAGCTCAAAGTCTGAAAAATTTGCTCAGTGGTTAACATACTGATATAGCAGAGAAACTGAGTTCGGTTCCCAGCAACTACATCAGACGCCTGGCTCAGATACCACCTTCTCACCTCTTCAAAGACTGCATGTGCATGTGCATATTAACATAGAGAAAATGTGCATAATTAAGTCTCTTTTAAATTTTGTTTTTAAAAATTGATTGTTACTTTTTCATTCATATTTTATGGGTACACTGTATTTGTGGGGTGATTTTGGAATCCTTGGTATCTAAGTAACAGTTTGCATTACTGTAGATAGAAATATGAGGATCATTGTAGCATTTACACATTTTTTATTGGATAGTTTATATATTTACATTTTAAATCTTATCCCCTTTCCCTGTTTTCCCATATCCCATCTCTCCTCCCCATCCTTCTATGAGGATGTTCCCCCACCCACCCACTCCTACCTCAATATCCTGTCATTAACCTACACTGGGAAAGTTAGCCTTCACTGGACCAAGGGCTTCTCCTCCTATTGATGCCAGACAATGCCATCCTTTGCTACATATTCAGCTGGAGCCATGGATACCCCCCATATATACTCCTTGGTTGGTGGTTTTGTCCCTGAGTGCTCTGGGGGTCTGGTTGGTTAATATTGTTGTTTTACTTATGGGGTTGTAAACTCTCTCAGCTTATTCAGTTCTTTCTTGAACTTCTCCATTGGAGACCCGTATACTAAGTCTGATAGTTAGCGGCAAGCATCTTAAATCTGTATCAGTAAGGTCCTGACAGAGCCTCTCAGGAGACATCCATATTAGGCTCTTATCAGCAAGCACTTCTATTTTGTTTCATACAACTTTATTTTTAAAAAAGAGAGATACATGTACAGATTTTTAAACACATTTTGGCATAAAACTATATGAATTTGTTTTTGTCAGTACTTGATTTTTTTTTTAAAGGTTTGATAGTGTGCATTGAAATCTTACTAGTTACCATAAGCATAAAGAACATGTAAAACAAAAAAACGTGACATGGAAATAGTCAAAGATTTCTTAGTGTGTATAGCTTAAACATAATGATTTTGAAATACTAAAAATTTTCACAAGGCTATTTTCTTAGCTCTTGAGCTTTAATGATTTAAGTTCTAGGTGTACCACACTTTGAGTGGGCAGCAAGCATTTCTTGGCGTTAGCAATAGTGACTAGGTTTGGTGGCTGCATATAAAATGGATCCACAGGTGGGGCAGTCTCTGCTCCAGTCTCTGTCACTGTATTGCTTCCCTGCATGCATTCTTATTTGAATATACTTACTCTCTAATGTTCCTTTCCTGCCTAAGCTGGTAGGAACTTTGAGAGTACTTGAAATTTGAATTGTAAATGCGTATCTTACTAGCAAGGTGCCTGAAGGTATGGATTTCTAAGAACTGGATGGTAGTTTTTCTGCCTCTGTGATAAGAAATAAAAGAAGGTTAATTATGGTCCTAGGTTTATCTATGTTATATTCCATGGGTTAAGATGTTCGTTTTAGAACTTTAGCACATTTCAAACTCTCATTTGACAAATGTGTTGATTTCTTAAAGCAAACCTACATGTGTGTCAGGGTGTTCTGCTTTTGTAGTTTTTCTTTGCCAAATTGCTTCCCTGGGACCATACTTTAGAATTAGATTTGATGACTTCTTAATAAATTGTTCTGAGCATTTCAAAGGAAATAGGAAGTTTTTAGATTAAGCAAAACAATTTTCATTTGAACATGTCTAGGTGCTTTAAATTCTACATTGCTGAACCTGCACAAAGACAATCTCATGCCAATCTGTCAGTCTGACTTTCTAGCTTCCACACACACCAACAAAAGCCAAGTGAATGCTCACAGGTAGAAGTGTTCATCTATGTGACTTAGGATGGCAAGAAAAGGACAGACTGAGACAAAGAATGACAATTCAGTCAACACAGCTCATGGTAAGAACTGTGTCTCACATATAAACTGACTGACCAAGCCCAGAGATTTTATTTCTTTATTTATTTTTTTACTTAAAAAAATAAAAATGGTCCATGACCTTCTTCTATTACATTAAACCAATTATTTTTAAATTTAAAAATGTATCCAGTCTAATTTGTATCTAATTTACTAAGCAAAGCTATTGCTTTAAACATTTCAGCATATTGCCTTGAGTCTGGGCAAACTATTTAATCTGTGAATAAAGTTAATAACAAATATGCATCTAAGAATTCATTTGAACTTGAGTTGTTTACTCTGCTTTTATATATTGCTATTTTGTTTGATTTTGTTTCTGTGTCTTGCCAGGCTGGTCTTTAAACACATTATGTATAAGATACTGGCCTTGAACTAAAGATTATTTTGTGTCAACCTCACAAGTGCTAGGATGTCAGATGCTTACAGATACATGTCAGCATGCCTGGCTTCTATGTTCTACTTTCTTCACCATCTAAGTCAATATGTCAGAAACAGTAGGTTTGACTTTAAGAAACGGTACTTTAAATCCAATCTCTTTCCAGTTTTAAGGAAAGGCTATTGCCTTCTTCTCTGGCTAAATGGGTTTGATTCTGAGTACTGAAAGAGATAGAGCGTGGAAAGGATCTTCTTAAAGACATACATCTCATCAATGCTTAATTTACTATTAATTTAATTTCACATGAAGAAACATTGTGGAAACGGAATGGCCCCCTAAGCTCTCTGTCTCTTCCCAGGTATACTGTATCTGCACATACAAGCCTTTGATAAAATGTGCCTTCACCCAGATTAAAAACAAAAAACAAAAAACTAGGGCACCATGTCAGCCCCCCAGAGGAGTCTGCTGATGCAGAAAAAGCTTTATGACATACCTCAAACCACATTATACAGACAGCTACCACCTACCTGCTAGGCACCCACATGGGCCTGGTCTTAACTAAAAAACTTACAGTCCCTATTTAAAATGGCTCGCTATAGGAACACTGGCACATATAAAAGTAATTGAAGGTGGCAATGATCTTCATAACAGCACCTGATGCCCTCCTGTGAAGAAAGATATACCATGAAGACACCACCCATTACACTAAACAAACATGAGTGTAGCTATTAATCAAAGCGGCTAAACTATCAATTAAAGCATGTCACATAAAATATACTCATTTAGGCACAGCAGCTAAACTTTGGCATTTTAATCACTTGCCCACCATAGAGTGTAAAGCTGACACATACACACCTTTTTGAACACTTCCAGTTTCTGAGATCACAACCATGGATGACACTCAGTTCTTAACGATAAACCCTCGGGCTTATTTTTCTCTTATTTTTATGTAATCTAAAAAAAAAATTTGTCCCTCCTGTCACAGTAACTGATAAATAACATTTTATTTTAAGGGGTGTGAAGATATTAATATGACTAAGAGTGAAAAACGGGAAAATGGATCATTAAGAAGAAATTTGTTTTGCAGATAGAATTTTGGATTTAGATAATATTGACCTTTACCAGTGCTCCAAACTAATCTAAGTGAAGTCCAAAACATTGGAGAAAATCGTTACCAATGACTTCACTCCGGTATTCCACTAACAAGCTGCACAGTCTTTGTTCTAAGGAGATCCCAAGATATGCTCATGTGTATTAAGTTTTTGTTTAATACACCAGAATTTGTTCTGTGCCAAGAAAATGCCTACCACTACTTATAACTCAAACCTAAATATTTTAAAGAAAATATCAATGTGCAAAATTCTACTGTCTGGAAATTTCTCAAGAAAAATAGAGTTTTCAAACTTATGGGACTGGAGAAATGAAATAGATCCCTTAGGAAATTAAGATGCATAGTGTGAACATTGCTGTGTGTGTGTGTGTGTGTGCGCACATGTGCACGCCCTCTCCTGGTCTTCCTCCCATAATTCCTCATCCCATTCCTCTTCCCCATTGCTCCCAATAAGGTGCTCCAACTAACCAGAACTCCCCATTGCATGGAGCCTCGAGTCTTTCTAGGATTAAGCATATCTTCTCACACCTGAGACCAGACCAGGCAGACCTCTGCTATATATGTGCCAGGAGGCTTGGACCTGCCGTTATATGTTTCTGCTTGGTGGCTCAGTCTCTGGGAGCCCCCTAGGGTCTGTGTTAATTGAGACTACTGATTTTCCTATGGGATCTCTCTCACTTTCAACTTCTTCAATCCTTCCCCTAGTTCAACAATAGCGGTTCTTGACTTCTGTCCAATAAATAGTTGGTTGTCTCAGTCAACTGCTGATATAGCTTCTCAGAGAACAAACATGCCAGGCTTTTGTCCGTAGTTATATTAAAGCATCAGTAATAGAGTCAGGCATTGGTGATATCTCATGAGATGGATCCTAAGTTTGGCCAGTCATTGGACCACCTTTCCTTCAGTCTCTTCTCCATTTTTATCTCTGCAGTTCTTTGAGACAGGAATAATTCTGGGTCAGAAATGTTTACTGTGGGTTAGTAAACCAATGCCTCCACTTGATGCCCTGTCTATCTACTGGAAGTTGACTAATGAGTTCCCTCTCCCCAATGTTGGGCTTTTTGTCAAAGGTGCCCACATTGAATCCTGAGAGTCTTTTGCCTCCTGGGTGTCTGGTACTTTCTAGAGGCCGCATTCCATTCACCAACTACTTATTTCTATTCATTCACCTTACCCTCTGAGTTTCTCTTCTGTTTTCTTCTCACACTTG
Source organism: Micromys minutus (assembly GCF_963924665.1). Classification (NCBI taxonomy): domain Eukaryota; kingdom Metazoa; phylum Chordata; class Mammalia; order Rodentia; family Muridae; genus Micromys; species Micromys minutus. The sequence continues at coordinate 52,325,578 of NC_137973.1, forward strand.
ATCCTCTTTACATTTTATCCTTTAGCTCCTCTTATGATCTTTTTTTAAACTTTATTTTAAAAAACAGAGATAAAAAAAAACATTTAAACATTTTTGCATAAATGTATAAAATACAATTGTGTCAGTGCTTGTTTTTTTTTTTTTTTTTTTCTTTTTTACAAGGTTTGATACTCTGCATTAAGGTCTTACTAGGTACAATGAGCAAAAAGTACAAGTAAAACAAGATAAAACACGGAATTAGTCAACGTTTTCTTGGTGTGTAAGGATTGAGCATGACATTTTTGTTTTTTGTTTTGTTTTGTTTTATTTTGTTTTTCTTGAACTTCACACAGTCTGTGAGTTGTTTCTGGGGCAGTCCGAGCCTCTGGGGTTAGCATCCCAATATCAGTGACTGTATATTTTATCTGTTTTTTTGTGACTGGGTTATCTCACTCAGGATGATATTCTCTAGATGCAACCATTTTCTTAAGATTTTGGTTAAGTCATTGTTTCTGATGGCTGAGTAGATATCCATTGTGTAAATGTACCACAATTTCTGTATCCATTCATCTACTGAAGGACATCTGGGTTCTTTCCAGCTTCTGACTATTATAAATAGAGCTGCTATGGACATTGTAGTGCATGTATCTTTGTTGTGTATTGGAGTGTCTCTGGGGTGTATGCTCAGAAGTGGAATAGCTGGATCTTCAGATAGTACTATGTCCAATTTTCTGAGGAATCACCAGACTGATTTCCAGTTTACAACCCCATCAAGAGTGGAGAAGTGTTCCTCTTTCTCTGCAACCTAGCCAGCATCTGCTGTCATCTGAATTTTGGATCTTGGCCAATCTGACTGGTGTGAGGTAGAATCTCAGGGTTGTTTTGCTTTGCATTTGCCTGATGGCTAAGGATGTCGAGCACTTCCTTAGATGTTTGTCAGCCATTTAATATTCCTCAATTGAGAATGTTTTGTTTAGCTCTGTACTCCTTTTTTTAATAGGACTGTTTGATTCTCTGGTATCTAGCTTTTTGAGTTCTTTGTAAACATTGGATATTAGGCTTCTATCTGATGTGGAGTTAGTAAAGAACTTTTCCCATTCTGTTGGCTGCCATTTTGTTTTCTTGACAATGTCTTTAGCCTTACAGAAATCTTTGCTATCATTTAACAGAGTGTTGTTTAGTTTCCCTGTGTATGTGGGCTTTTTGTTGTCTTTGTTGTTGTTAAAGACCAGTCTTAGACCATAGTGATCTGAGAGGATGCATGGGAGTATTTCAATCTTCTTATATCGATTGAGGCTGGTTCTGTGTCGAATTATGTGGTCAATTTTCGAGAAGGTGACATGGGGTGCTGAGAAGAAGGTGTATTCTTTTACTTTAGGATGATATGTTCTGTAGATATCTATTAATTCCAGTTGGTTCATAGTCTCTGCTAGTTTTACAGTGTCCGTGTTCAGTTTCTGTTTCCATGATCTGTCCATTGGTGACAGTGGGGTATTAAAGTCTCCCACTATTATTGTGTGGGGTGAAATGTATTTTTAGAGTTTTATTAGGGTTTCCTTTATGAATGTGGGTGCTTTAGTATTTGGAGCTTATGTTAAGGATTGAGAGTTCCTCCTGACAGATTTCCCCGGTAATGTGTAAAAAGTGTCCTTCTTTATCTTTTTTGATAACTTTTGGTGGAAATTTACTTTACTCAATATTAGAATAGCCACTCCAGCTTGCTTTTTGGGGCTGTTTGCTTGGAAGTGTTTTTCCCAACCATTTACTCTGAGATATTGTCTATCTTTGTCTCTGAGAGGAGTTTCCTGTATGTAGCAAAATGCTGGGTTTTGTTTATGTATCCAGTCTGATAGGCTCTGTCTCTTTATTGGGGAGTTGAGACCATTTATGTAAATAGATATCAAGGAATAGTGGTTGCTGTTTCCTGCTATTATTGCTTTTGTAGGTTGAGTTGTGTCTGTATCTCTTTCTTCTTTTTGTTTTCTTGCTTAGGAGTTTTCTTGTTTTTACTAGGATGTAGTTCCCCTCCTTGTATTGGGTTTTCCACCTATAATTCGTTGTAGTGCTGGGTTTGTGGTCAGATATTGTGTAAATTTAGATTTGTCTTGAAATATCTTCATCTCTCCATCTATGATGATTGATAGTTTTGCTGGGTATAGCAGCTTGGGCTGGCACTTGTGCTCTCTTAAGGAGTGCATGATGTCTGTCCAGGCTCTTCTAGCTTTCATAGTCTCTGTTGAGAAGTTGGGTGTGAGTCTGATTGGTCTGCCTTTATATGTTACATGACCTTTTTCCCTTACTGCTTTTAGTATTCTTTCTTTGCTTTGGGCACTTGGTGTTTTGACTATTATGTGTCGGGAGGAATTTCATTTCTGTTCCAACCTATTTGGAGTTCTGAAGGCTTCTTTTATGCTCGAGGTCATCTCATTCTTTAGGGTAGGGAAGTTTTCTTCTACAATTTTGTTGAAGATATTTACTGTGCCTCTTAGTTGATATTCTTCTCCCTCTTCTATTCCTTTTATCCTTAGGTTTGGTCTTCTCATTGTGTCCTGGATCTCCTGGACATTTTGGGTTAGGAGCTTTTTGTTTTTTGAATCTTCTCTGCCTGTTTTGTTTATCTTTACAATGTTGCCTTTGGCCCCTGAGATTCTCTCTTCCATCTCTTGTAGTCTATTGGAAATGCTTGCTTCTGTGACTCCTCATTTCTTTTTTAGTTGTTCTACCTCTAGGGTTATCTCTTTTAGTGTTTTCTTTATTGTGTCAATTTCCGTTTTACATTCCTTCTTCCATTCCTTCATCTCTTTGGTTCTGTTTTCCTCTAGTTCTTTGAGTTATTTGAGTGATTTTCTTGTTTCCTCTTTAAAAGCTTCTAATTTTTTTTTGTTTTTCCTCCCGTTCTTGTTTAAGGATCTCTATCATCGTCTTGAGGTATGATTTCAGGTCTGCTTCTTCTTTTTCTGGAGTGTTTGTCATTCCAATGTTTGCTGTGATGGGAGAGCTAGGTACTGGTATTGCCAGGTTGTCTTGGTTTCCTTGGGATATGCTCTTTCACTTTCCTCTAGCCATCTTGTTGTCAGTGATATGTTCTTGCAATTCCCTTGTACCTGGTCTGTGTCCCTGGATCTCCACTGGTACAGGTGGTGGATGGTACGAGCCCTGTTCTGCGCCCCAAAGCTACTGGGTGGGAACAGAGGTCCCAATGCTGGGTTCATGGTTTTTGGATCAGGCAGGGCAGTGACGTGCTTTCCATGCTCACTCAGCAGAAATCTCTCTGCCTCCTGGCTTCTCGGATCTCCTACTCACCAAGCCTTAAACTTTGCTAACTGCTGGCCCAGATGGCAGATGGACTGAGCCCTGTTCTGAGCCCCAAATCCACCGGGTGGGAACAGAGGTCTCCTCTTCTGCTCTTAAGTCTTTCCCTCTTTCTGCTTCTCATGATTATCTTCTTCCATCTTCTAAGTGAACTGAAGAATTCATGTGCATTTCTTCTGAAGGTCTGTGAGATGTGTCCTATGTATTCTGCACAATTGGGCTAATTTCGACATATCATTAAGTACATTTCAGCCATCAGCCATGTACATTTAGGTCTGAGTTACCTTACTCAGGATGATATTTTTTATTTCCATTCATTTGCCTGCAAAATTCATGATGTCCTTGTTTTTAATACCTGAATAGTATTCCATGTGTAAATGAACTACATTATATATTGTTTATATGACATCTGGATTGTTTCCAGCTTCTGTCTATTACAAATAAGGCTGCTATAAATTCGGTGGAGCATGTGTCTTTGTGATATGATGGGTATATTCTTTGAGTATATGCCCAACATGTTATAGCTAGATCTTCATGTATAACTACTTCCAATTTTCTGAGTAACTACCAAATTGATTTCCAGATTGCTTGTAATATATTGAAATGCCACCATCATTGGAGGTGTGTTCCTTTTTCTCCACATCCTTGTTAACATATGCTGTCACCTGAGTTTTTTATCTTGGCCATTCTGCTTGGTGTTGGTAGAGTCTCAGGGTTGTTTGATTTGCACTTCTCTGATGACTAAAAATTCTGAACATTTCTTTCAGTGCTTCTTGGCCATTTGAGCGTCTTCTGTTGAGAATTCTGTTTAGCTCTCTACCCCTGTTTTAGTTGGGTTATGTAAATTTTTGAATATCACCTTCTTGTTTTCTTTATATATTTTGTATACTAAGTCTATGTGAGATGTATGAGTAGTAAAGATTTTTTTCCCTATCTGTATGTTGCCAAGTTGTCTCATTAAAGTTGACTTTTGCCTTACAGAAGCTTTTCAGTTTCATGAGGTCTCATTTATCAATTGTTGATCTTAGAGACTGGGCCATTTTTGTACACTTCAGGAAATTTCCCTTTGTGCAAATGAGTTCTAGGTTTCTTTCCACTGTCTCTTCTATTTGATTCAGTATATCTGGTGTTACATTGAGGTAGTAGGATCAGACGATTTTTTTTTAATTTACTCATTTTCTGTTGTTATATCTCCCTTTTTGTTTCTGATTTTGGATATTGTCTCAGAGTCCTTTAGTTAGTTTGCTTAAGAGCTTATCTATCAAAGAACCAGCTTTTGGTTTTGTGTCATCATCATCATCATCATCATCATCATCATCATCATCATCATTAGCAACAGCAGCAGCAGCAGCAGCAGCAGCAGCAGCAGCCATTCTCTTAGTTTCTGAGTGGATGATTTCAGCCCTAAGTTTTGCTATTTCCTGCCTTCCACTACTCTAGGGTATGTTTCTTTTTGTTCTAGAGCTTTCAGTGTGTTGCTAAATTGCTTGAATGGAATCTCTCTAATTTCTTTTGAAGGCATTTAGTGTATGAATTTTTCTCTTAGCACTCCTTTTATGTGTCTCATAATTTTGGGTATGATGTGTCTTTATTTTCATTCAATTCTACATAGAGTTTGGTTCTATTTCTTATTTCTTTCCTGAAGAAAAGTAGGCTTCCATGAGTATGTGAGTTCACAGTTTTCCTTAAAGCTTTTAATATTCTTTCTTTGTTCTGTGCATTTAGTGTTTTGATTATTATGGGACAAGAGGATTTTGTTTTCTGGTCCAGTGTATTTGGTGTCCTGTACACTTCTTGTTCATTTAAGACCATCTCTTTCTTTAGGTTAGGAAAGTTTTCTTCTGTGATTTTGTTGAAGATGTTTTCTGGCCTTTGAGCTGAAATTCTTTACCCTCTACTTTTCCTATTATTCTTAAGTTTTATCTTTTATAACCTGAATTTCCTGGATATTTTAAATTAGGATCTTTGAACACTTTGTATTTTCTTTGACTCGTGTGTCAATATCTTCTATGATATCTCCTATGACTTAGATTCATTCTTCCATCTTTTTTATTCTGTTGGTGATGCTTGGATCTGTACCTGCTTATCTCTTTCCAAAGTTTTCCATTCAAGGTTAGGCCCCCTTTGTTTTGTTTTTTTTTTTTTTTTTTTCTTTATTTTATTTTTTATGTTTCCATTTTAATTTTTAGTTCTTGGACCATTTTCTTTGATTTTTTCATCTGCTTAATTGTATTTTTCCTATATTTATTTAAATTTTCTTTAAAAGCATCTACCTGCTTTTTTGTGTTTTCCTGTATTTCTTTAAAGGTGTTCTTTATAGCCTTGGTTATTCAGTGCTTGCTCTGGTGGGAGAACTGGTTCTGATTGTGTCAAATTTTACTGGGTTCTATCACTTATGATCTTGTGCTTGTGTATGGCCATCTTGTTGTCTTTGGTGTAAACTGGCATGGGTGTCTTCAATTGGAGCAGGCCTCCTTGGAGGCAGGTAGTGCTGTCTCTGGTTTTGGTGGACCTCCTGTGTCCCTGGTTACTGTGGACCTCCTGGGAAGCAGACAGGTTGTAGAGTGTGGAATGGTATCAGACCTGGTCATCTGGGTGGAGAACAGGACTAGAAGGAAGGTGGAGCTTGGTACACTGGGTAGGTTCTATGTCAGTTGGACTCTATATTAGGACAAGATTCTCACCTGTGTCTTTGGTTTCTACAGTGAAATGATTTTTTTTGAAAAACATCAGAGTTCTTCTGTGCATGTGCTATGACTATAGTAAAAGTATATACCATAAAATAGAATATTAATGCAACCAAAATAGATCAGAGAAAAAAACTGGTTGCTTTCTACTGTTAAATCAAATGAAATCACATGGAGGAAATCATGATGGTCTTAAAAGTTTTCTTAAAAATTTCATCAACACTGAGAAAGCTTAATGCTCTGCCTGAAAAGTTCATTGTTAAATTTTCCTCTACCTTATAGCAACAAAACACATTTCAATATTGAAAATTAAGACCTTTTATTTCTGCTTTATTAAGAGCTTGATGTGTCATTATTTTCATTCTTACTCACCCTCTAGAAGACAAATAAAAGTGTTGATTGTTGTCATCCAGAAGCATGAATTTTCTTTTGAAAGTAGCCATGTTGGTTTTGAAGATAAAATGTTTCTAAACACCCTTTTCTGGTTCTTGAAACAGTTGAAGGAATCATGATTATTGTAACTTTAAAATGACTTCTTCTGTCTCTCTTTATATCTACCTCACTTTTATTGCCTACAGCAGTTCCACGCAGCCACATGTTTTATGTGGGCCTGGGTCCTACATATACTCATCAGCCTGTGTTAGATTGAGTGCTACATGGTCAGGACTACCTTATGACAATGAGTGCCTTATATTCATAAGTTCTGGATCTCAAACTCTCAAGCCAAGTGTTCCCTTCAGTCTATAATTCAACCTTTTCTAAGATCTGGTTTTCTTATCTGCACCCAGATGGTTAAAAATGAGTCTGCTTTTTAGGATTATGTTTAGGAATAAATGAGACCATTAAAAGCTGTTGACCAGAGAGCCAGACCCATGTTAACTCCTGTCATGTTTAAGTGGTTTTGTCTTATCTCATTGCCATTCTGGTCATCTTAACCAACTTTCAATGCTTAGACTTCATTCTGTCTTTTTGAGAATATAAAATAGCCATATTCTCATAAAACATAGTTTAAGTAAAAAGCAAAGCATTGGATAAAATATACGCTCTTCTCCCTAACAAAAGCTAAATGTCCTATAAGCATACCTTCAGTTCTCAGTCTTTGTCCATTCTTCAGCCCCCAAAAATTATTGTAGCTCTGGGGAAGACCCTCTTCTCTATGAATATAACTATCTATATTGTTGTTATTGTTAAATCTAAGGATCATTTTTCAGTTTTGAGTTTCGTAATAATTTTCTGCAACACTAGACTTAATCCCTTGGCAACTTTGTACTTAGTGTCTTTCAAGATCTATTTCCATATCCTTCCTTGTAAGCATTGTAGTATTCAGAAGCATCTACCAAGTGGTTGCCTGTTACACAGGCATCATAAACACACTGGACTCTTAACTAACAATATATATGTAGATTCTTTTTGCTGTCCTGTCTTTTCCTGATTTGCTCTGTCCTACCTTCCCTTGAATTACGCTCTCCTCCTTCCTCATTCCCTCTCTCCCCAACTACTACATGGCCTTTCTCTTATTTATTCAGTGGCCTAGAAGGTTTTTGAAGGTCTTGAAATAGAATCTTATTAATTTATACACTTGGGTAAATTTTCATTCAAATTTCCCTCATGCTTTTCTACCAGCTACTATTGTCAGCACATTAATATCTATACCCTTCACTTTATACTGTAGATTCTCTATAAAGTTCTTAAATTGATCAGAGATACAAAATATAGTCAAAACAGTTACAATTGTCCTGGGTATTGATAGACAGTCTTTCTCCAAATGAAAAAAAAAAAAGGTGACACTCAGAACATCCGCCACTAGGAAGAGCGGAGACCCACACACACAGGATTGGCTAGAAGCGGGTGAGAACAGATTCCGACTAGCCAGGGGGCAGAGAGATCTCAGCGGAGCACGCAGAAAGTGTGTGCCTGCCCGGCTTGGTCCAGGGACACAGGAATCCGTGACATTGTACCCTCTCTTCTCAGTTGGTGGCTTTTGGGGTGCATAACAGGCACTTGGACCATCCGCCACCAGGAACAGCAAAGATCCAGGAACACAGACCAGGTACAAGGGAAAGGCTAGAACATATCACTGACAACAAGATGGCAAGAGGAAAGCGAAAGAACGTACCCCAGGGAAACCAAGAAAACCTAGCAACACTAGAACCCAGCTCTCCCATCACAGCAAATAGCAGAATGCCAAACACTCCAGAAAAAGAAGACTAAGACACAATATCATACCTCAAGATGATGATAGATATCCTTAAACAAGAACAGGAGGAAAAGCATAAAATATTAGAAGCTTTTAAAGAAGAAACAAGAAAATCACTCAAAGAACTCAAAGAACTAGAAGAAAACAGAACCAAAGAGATAAAGTTAATGGAAGAAGGAATTTAAAAGGGAAATGGACACAATAAAGAAAACACTAAAAGAGACAAACCTAGAGGTAGAAATCCTAAAAAAAGAAATCAGGAGTCACAGATGCAAGCACTTCCAACAGATTATAAGAGATGGAAGAGAGAATCTCAGGGGCTGAAGAAACATTGAAAACATAGACAAAACAGTTAGAGAAGATGCAAAAACCAAATAGCTCCTAACCCAAAATGTGCAGGAGATCCAGGACACATTGAGAAGACCAAGGCTAATAGGAATAGAAGAGGGTGAAAAATATCAACTAAGAGGTACAGTAAATATCTTCAACAAAATCCTGGAAGAAAACTTCCCTGCTCTTAAAAATGAGATGGCCACAAGCATAAGAGAAGCCTACAGAACTCCAAATAGGTTGGACCAGAAAACAAATTCACCCCGACAAATAATAGTCAAAACACCAAATGCCCAAAGCAAAGAAAGAATACTAAAAGCAGTAAGGGAAAAAGGTCAGGTAACATACAAAGGCAGACCAATCAGGATCACACCCGATTTCTCAACAGAGACTATGAAAGCTAGAAGAGCCTGGAAATACATCATGCAGACCCTAAGAAATCACAAGTGCCAGCCCAAGCTTCTATACCTAGCAAAACTACCAATCACCATAGTTGGCCAGACAAAGATATTCCAAGAAAAAACTAAATTCACACAATATATGACCACAAACCCAGCACTACAACGAATTATAGGTGGAAAACCCTATACAATGAGGGGAACCACCTCATAATAAAAACAAGAAAACTTACAGGCAAGAACACCAAAAATTAAAAGACACACAGGCACAATTCAATCTACCAAAGCAACAATAGCAGGAAACAGCAACCTCTATTCCTTGATATCTATTAACATAAATGGACTCAACTCCCCACTAAAAAGATATAGGCTATCAGACTGGATACATAAACAAAATCCAGCATTTTGCTGCATACAGGAAACTCATCTCAGAGACAAAGACAGACAATATCTCAGAATAAAAGGTTTGGAAAAAACATTCCAAGCAAATGGCCCCAAGAAGCAAGCTGGAGTGGCCATTCTAATATCAAATCAAGTAGATTTTAAATAAAAAGTTATCAAAAAAGATAAGGAAGGATACTTTTTATTCATTACAGGGGAAATTTGTCAGGAGGAACTCTCAATTCTTAACATATATGCTCCAAATACAAAAGCACCCATATTCATAAAAGAAACCCTTCTAAAGCTCAAAAAATACATTTTTCCCCACACAATAATAGTGGGAGACTTTAATACCCTACTCTCTCCATTGGACAGATCATGGAAACAGAAACTGAACAAGGATACTGTAAAACTAGCAGAGACTATGAACCAACTGGATTTAATAGATATCTATAGAAAATATCATCCCAAAACAAAAGAATACAGCCTCTTCTCCGAACCTCACAGCACCCTCTCAAAAATTGACCACATAATTGGACACAGAATGAGCCTCAATCGATACAAGAACATCGAAAAACTCCCATGCATCCTTTCAAATCACCATTTTTTAAGGCTGGTCTTTAATAACAACAATAAGCCCATATACTCATGGAAACTAAACAATGCTCTATTAAACAATAGCAAAACCAAAGAAGAAATTAAGAATTTTCTAGAATTCAATGAAAACATGACATACTTACACCCATGGGATGCAATGAAAGCACTACTGAGAGGAAATCTTATAGTTCTGAGTGCTTCTATAAAGAAACTGGAGAGAGCATACACTAGCAATGTGACAGCACAGTTGAAAGCTCTAGAACAAAAGGAAGCAGATACACCCAAGCGGAGTAGACGCCAAGAAATAATCAAACATAGGGCATAAATAGACCAAATAGAAAAAACAAAAGAAAACATTGAAAGAATCAACAAAACCAAGAGCTGGTTCTTTGAGAAAATTAACAAGATTGATAAATCCTTAGCCAGACTAACTAGAGGACAAAGAGAAAGTATCCAAATTAACAAAATCAGAATGGAAAGTGAAGAAATAACAACAGAAACTGAGGAATTTCAAGAAATCATCAGATTGTACTGCAAAAAGCCTATACTCAAAAAAGCTAGAAAGTCTGGAGGAAATGGAGGAATTCCTAGACAGATACAAGATACCAAAGCTAAGCCAGGACCAGGTATACCATCTAAATAATCTCATAAGACCTAAAGAAATAGAAGCAGTCATCAAAAGCCTCCCAACCAAAAAAAGTCCAGGTCCAGAGGGGTTCAGTGCAGAGTTTTATCAGACATTTATTGATGAACTAATACCAATAGTCTCCAAACTATTCCACAAAATAGAATCTGGTGGAATACTACCTAACTCATTTTTTGAAGCTACAAGAACCCTCGTTCCTAAACCACACAAAGACCCTACAAGGATAGAGAACTTCAGACCAAACTCACTTATGAACATTGATGCAAAAATACTCAACGAAATTCTTATAAAATGAATACAAGAACACATCAAAACAATTCACCTTGATCAAGTAGGCTTCATCCCTGGGATGCAGGTCTGGTTTAATATAAGGAAATCCATCAATGTAATCCACCATATAAACAAACTCAAAGAAAAAAACCACATGGTTATCTCACTAGATTCTGAGAAAGCATTTGACAAAATCTAACACCACTTCATGTTAAAAGTCTTGGAAAGAACAGGAATCCAAGGCCCATACCTAAATATAACAAAAGCAATATACAGCAAACCAACAGCCAACATCAAACTTAATGGTGGGAAACATGAAGCAATCCCACTAAAATCAGGGACTCCACAAGGCTGCCCATTCTCCCCCTACCTATTCAACATAGTACTGGTAGTCCTGTCCAGAGCAATTAGACAGCAAAAAGAATTCAAAGAGATACAAATTGGAAAGGAAAAAATAAAAACATCACTATTTGCAGATGACATAATAGTGTACTTAAGCGACCCCACAACTTCCACTAGAGAACGACAGCTGATAAACAAGTTCAGCAAAGTGGCTGGTTATAAAATTAATTCAAACAAATCTGTAGCCTTACTATATTCAAAGGCCAAACGTGGAGAAAGAAATTAGGGAAAAGATACCCTTCACAATAGTCATAAAAACTATTAAATACCTTGGTTTGATTCTCACTAAGCAAGTGAAAGAACTGTATTACAAGAACTTCAAACCTCGAAAGAAGGAAATTGAGGATGATCTCAGAAAATGGAAAGAACTCCCATGCTCATGGATGGAAAGGATCAACATTTTAAAAATGGCCATCTTACCAAAAGCAATCTACAGATTCAATGCAATCCCCATCAAAATTCTAACCCAGTTCTTCATTGAGTTGGAAAGAGCAATGTGCAATTTCATATGGAATAACAAAAGACCTAGAATAGCGAAATCCATCCTCAACAACAAGAAAACATCTTCGGGAATCACTATCCCTGTCCTCAAGCTACATTACAAGGCAATTGTGCTGAAAACTGCATGGTATTGGTAGAGAAATAGGCACGTGGATCAATGGAATAGACTAGAAGATCCAGAAATGAGCCCTCAAGTATATGGTCACCTGATTTTTGACACAGGGGCTGTAAACATTCAGTGGAAAAAGGACAGCCTATTCAACAATTAGTGTTGGTCCAACAGGCACTCAGCATACAGAAGAATGAAAATAGACCCTTTCTTATCTCCTTGTACAAAGCTCAAGTGTAAGTGGATCAAAGATCTCCACATTAAACCAGGTACACTGAAACTATTAGATGAGAAAGTGGGGAAAACCTTAGAACATATAGGCACAGGAGAAAATTTCCTGAACAAAACACCAATGCCTCGTGCTCTAAGGTCTCACAACAGTGAGATTAACCAAGTTCCAAAATTCAGATGACAACAGATGGTGGCAAGGATGTGGAGTAAGAGGAACACTTCTCTACTGTTGGTGGGGTTGTAAACTGATACAACCACTCTGAAAATCAGTCTGGCGGTTCCTCAAAAATATGGACATAGTAATACCTGAAGACCCAGTTATTCCACTTCTGGGCATTTATCCCAGAGATGCTCCAGCATACAACAAAGATACATACACCACAATGTTCATTGCAGCTCTATTTATAATTGCCAGAAGCTGGAAAGAACCCAGATGTCCTTCAATAGATGAATGGATACAAAAATTTTGGTTCATTTACACAATGGAATACTACTCAGCTATCAGAAACAATGACTTAACCAAATTCTTAAGAAAATGGATGCATCTAGAGAATGTCATCCTGAGTGAGATAACCCAGTCACAAAAGAACAGACATAATATGCAATCACTGATAATGGGATACTAACCCCAGAAAGCTCCGAACACCCCAGAAACAACTCACAGACTGTGTGAAGTTCAACAAAAAATATATTTTAAATAAAATAGTACTGTATCACATCCCCCTTTTCTCCCTACAGCCCCTCCTAGTCTCTATGCTATCCCCTTAAATAAATGGCCTCTTTTCCTTTATTATTGTTACTTATATACATATGTGTATGTATATGTACCCACAAATTCTTAATTACAACCTTAAAAATGTATTCATATACTTTTATGCAAAAATGCTGGAAATTTGTACATTTATCTTTTTTTAAATAAGGTAAAAAAAAGAGAAAAAAAGCTGAACAACAGTTTATATAGTATTTACACTGTCTTGACTATAGTAAACTATCTGGAGTTGGTTTAAAGTCTGCTGAAAAATGATCAAGCCCTTTCAATTTTATATGTACAACTTGAACATCTGCAGATGCGGTTATCTGCTAGAGTACACTAGAATATCTGGTCCAGTGGGCCCCATACATATTAGTCAGCCAATGTAGGTATTCAACATCTGGAAAATATAAAATAGAAGAAAGTTGGACCTTTCTTAATTTTATTTGTTTTATTGCTTTTCTGGGTATATTTGAATACAGGTTAGAAAGGTTGTTCATTTCCATGTTGAATATTCTAAAATTGGAGTAATACTGGGATATGTGGTAAAAGAGTCATTAGAATTTGCAAGTCTTTCTGTGGAGTCTATATGTGTTATCAAATTGAAGAAATAACTGGAAATTGTGCATGAGCGAGCACACATACACACACATACAAATAAAATGAATGCATAAATAAATGTAATAAAATATTTTAAAAATATTAATCACAATCACAAAACTCACAGTATATTTTTATTTAGAAAGAGCATATTGTCTCTGATCCAATCTTCTTTAACTTTTAGATGACTTACTTGTGTTTTATAATGTGGTCACTTAAGTGTTTTCTTAACAATCATTCATTTGAATCATTGAGTTCAGACTAAGTGACAAATTCTGTGGTGGTTGTTGGAATTAATATAGTGATCAAAATAAATATGTTTTCTTTTTCTAAGACTCAATAAAACTAAGGACTGAGCTGCCAAGCATATAATCATACATTAATTATAAATCATGGAAGCTATATGTAAAGGAAGGCCTAGCCTGCTCTGAGATACTGGAGCCTCATTAAAATGGTGACAATCAAGAGATTGAGGACTAGTTGGTTGCTACTTGGATGCAGACAGGAAAAAACTGAAGATTTCCTTTTTACACAAAGCCCTCAGCAGTGTGCCTATCCCACATACAGCAAAAGACAGCTGTGAATTAATCCCAACACAAACATAAAACATTAGGAGAATATTTCTCTGTCCTATTTTTGTTTCCTTTTGGTACTTCAATGTGCATTTCTCAAGCATCAACTTGTAGATGAAATCTGTCAATTGGTTGGACACAAACAAAGCAAAGGTAGTTTTATCACTTCTAGACTTGAGAGCAACTCTTTGGTTGTCAGTGTTGTCAGGGGAGGGAAAGCGAGAGAACTGAGGTGTCTATGTTATACCAAAATTCAACCATAGGAGTCAGTGTTTAACAACTATATGGAAATTTACTTGGCATACTGAAGCCAGCACATGTTTACAATATGCGGCTTCCTGTGTTTTGCAGTGTGTGCATATCTGTGAGAATGTCAATATGTCAAATTGAACGAAGCCTTTACCACTCCCAGGGGTTCCTTCAGATATCTTGTGTCTATCTTACTTGTTACCTCCCACCCCTATTCCCAACTACCTTTTGCTTTGTTTTGCTTACAACCTATCTGACATAAAAACATTACTTTATCTGAATAGATTGATTTGGGTTTGATGTTCTTCCATTTTATCATCCCTAGGTATGCAGCGCTATTCAGAATCAGGACTTCACTGTGATTGAAGATTACTGCACTGGTCTCAAAGCATTGCTTTATCTGAAGAGCATTGAAGAGTTAGCGGACTGGGATGGACAAAGTCCCCCCATTTTGAGTCATCAGAAAGGGAAACCGGTTCCACGCATTGCTGAGATTGTGGGACAGGTATGCGCTTGTTTCCCCTGTGTCAACCAGAAAGAACTGTTTACTTTTATTTTTGTTCAGGTCTTTTGCTTTTCTACACACCCTCAAAGGCAAATCCTGTTTGATGTTGAATTTTTTTACAGTAGAATCGTTCTGAAGCAGGCTTGATTACAGCTATACTATAGGTCTCCCAGTTACTGTCTGATAAAACACAAGCTCATATAAAAGGAAAAGATTGAAGTTTGCAATGTGAAGTGGCTCTGAGTTCTTGCTGGCTGTGCTGATGACTAGCATTCTTTCCAGAGAGAATCTAGGGATTTCTTTATTCTTTAACAAGCTCTAGAGTTTATAACATTACCTTTCTATTTTCAAGACAATCAAACCACTGGAGTCCTGAATAATATAATGCCATTTTTAAAATTAAAATCTAATCAGTATCTTTTGTAACTGCCACTGCCATGTGGTTAAACCTGGGCTCCAAAGGTTGCAGGCATACTTTCTCTCTAACTGCTATCTTCTGAGAAATATACACTACATTTACATTTTGTATAATACAGTGATTTCAGCAACTCTTTTCTAAAACAACCTTCCACATTGCGCCTTTGTGTTTCCTTTGTATTATTCTAAATAGACAACCATTGTCAGAAGATATTTCTTGAGTCCTGAACGAGGGGAGAAAAAAAATTACAATTCTTAGTCTTTTCAGGTTGTCGCTACATCAATAATTAACTTTAAAAAAAAGAGGGGAAGGCAGTATGAAAAGATTCTTTAAGGAAGCATTTAATAATTCACATGAGTTTTAACTTGAAACAGGTCACATGAAAAAGAATGGAAAACAAAAACCCTGGGTGTGCCGTCTTGGATGCCGGTGAGAGGCTGGGCAAAACCAAAGGATGTACCATATAAGTGGACAGTGCTTCTGAGTGATATCACTGTCCTTAGCCTAACAGATAGCCAAGAATAAAGACTTCTTGAAGAATAATGTGTGTGATTGCAAGTTCTGTCATGAGAAAAAAAGAAAGAAAGAAAATGTACAAAGTAGGTTCCAGGAAAATATCATGATGAATGACTCCAGGAGTGGCAATCAAACAGAAAGGCTGTGACATTAATATTTATAATATTGTAATTAGGAAACAGAGTCTAAGCAGCATTATTAGTGTAACTAATCATATTATCATAGACTGAGCCTTCAGTATTCATAGAGGGTTCTTGGCTTTATCAATGATCAGCAATACACTAAGGCTGTTTATAACTAAAAAAAAAATATAGATGACATTACACATATTTAACGTAAAAATGTCTCAAGGAAGTTGTTTCTGACATGGTAGTTTATGACTATCTATAAACTCAGATATGTGACATGTGAGCTGAAATGTAAGTAGCTGCTCCAAGCTGTGGCGTTTTGTCTTTTGAAGGGTAACCAGCATCACGTCTCCAGATCCATATTCAAAGGCATCATGGATCAGGAAGAGGACATCTTTGTTTATGACATAACTGGAAATCGATTTTCTCATATTCTAGATTTAGACTTTTATTTTGGTAAGAACAGACTTCTACAGGACCATTAGTATAATTTTCACTGTTAGTGATTATTTTTTTTAAAGATTGCTGAATTATTTCATAAAGATAAAACAAGAAACAAGCAGATGGTCTGGTAATGTACTCTGGGTTCTCTGTTACAAATGGGTATGACTTAAACAACAGGAGACATTCCCTTTAGCTTAACATCCTGTATAGTGAGACTAAGTACACTGGATTCACATTTCAGATGACTTCCTGTCTATTTCTTATTGGTGTACGAATGTGTGTGTGTGTGTGTGTGTGTGTGTGTTTGCAACTTATTAGCATATTGTAACCTGCCTTCTATGACACCTTAACTTTTGGTTCTTTCATGCCGTAGGGAAAATGCAGATCATTGTCAGAAAAACCTATATGAATTAGCTAGGTCTCATTTGAAAAGTACAAGTGTTATTCTCCTTAAGCTTTCTCTTTCATAAGTCATGTGAGATTACAATAGAATTTGAGAAAAAGATAAAAAAAAATATGTAAGTTAGAGAAAGAGACAGACAGAAAGAGAGAGAAAGAGAGACAGAGAGAGAGAGAGAGAGAGAGAGAGAGAGAGAGAGAGAGAGAGAGAGAGAGAGAGAGAGAGAGAAAGAAAGAGAGAGAGAAAATAAGTAAGGCCTTAGCTAGGGAAAGAACTTGACTAAATGAGATATGCTACTTTTCAAGGTATAAATAAACTTAATGTTAGTATTTGGCCTTTGGGGGCATAGGCACTAATAATGATGAAATTATTAGTTTGGGAAACATAAAGATATTGGATTATCTAAATTGAGGTTCAAACTTTGTGATCAGAAAGACACTGAAATAAGTGTCCTTCCTGTTCACTATTGGAGCAGGGAGCAGAACTACTGAGCAAGTCCCAATGTACCATGGAAGAAAACTGTAACAGGCCAATTCTTCTGTGGAGTTGGAGCTCTTCACCTTCTCACATGTTGTTCTCGGCCTCTGGAGCAGCTTTCTTATCCAACAAGCAAAACTTCTCAAGTATTACCATCTCACATTATGTTATGACTTCTACACCAGGACCAGTTTCTCCTTTTCATCCTCTAGAAGCTGAGTCCCAACAGATACCACAAAACTGTATAAAACCCTTAATTGTGCTACAAAGGCCCCAGTCATATGGTCATACCCACCTTCACATCCCTGTCATATCCAACCTTACATCCCTGTCAGATCCATCCTTGCATTCAAACATGGGCTGTTGAATATTGGGTCAGCAGCTGGCCAGGTGTTAGAATTCAGTGTGGAGCCAGAAGGTGGAAGTGGTAATCACCATGTGTATCTGGAAATAACTCTATTACAGTACAAATGAAGAGTAGGAGAGATAATGACCTTTAGTTCTGATATTTAAATGTGCAATGCCCACCATGGGTTCATGTGTTTGGACACTTGGACCTCAGCTGGTGCCACTATTAGGAAGAATTGTGGGACATTTAGGATATGGAGACTAACTGGGGATATGAGTCACTGGGGGCAGGCCTGGAAGCTTAATATTTTAGTAACATTTCCCACACATGCTGTCTCCTGAGTGTGGTGGTTTGAATTAGAATGGCCCCCATAAGTTTATATATTAGAATAGTCTCCATTAAGTAAGACTGTTTAGAAGGTGTGGTCTTATTGAATTAGGTGCAACATTTTTAGAGACAGTGCATCACTGGGGATGTTTCAAAAGCTCATGCCAAGATCCAATTTCTCCCTCTGGGTCTGCACATCAGTATGTGGATCTCAATGACTGCTCAGGTTCTGTAATCAGCCATGCTGCCTGCCAGAATTAAGAATTCAATCTTTGAAACTGTAAGCCAGCCCCAGTTAAGTGCTTTCCTTTATAAGAGTTGCTTTGGTCATGGAGTCTTGTCATAGCAATAGAATAGTGACTAAGACACTGAATGTGAATAGAGTTTGGCCAACCAGCCTCCCACCACTTCTATAATGTCTTTTCTGCCATGACAGAGTGGACTTTTCTGATACCATCAGAAAAAAAAAATAAGCTTTCTCCATCCATGTTTCTATTGTCAGGGTATTTCAATCAAAACAATGAAAAGGCAACAAAAACAAACCTGCATGTCTCATCTTACTAGTCTACTTTCGCAAAAACAAGGTGGAAAAAAAGCCAGAAAAAATAATGAAGTAGGCAGATGAGTAACTCTTAAGGATTTCTTGCCTTGGCAAATATACCACTGCTATGATAAGCTTCTTGAGTGCCAAGATCTACTTACCAGTGTCTGCAAGAGTCTCCATCATGTAGTAGTGTGGAAGAGTGGTTGTCATAAATGGGATATATATTGCTATAAGAGATGCCATGACTATGGCTTCTCTTATAAAAACCAACTTTAATAGAAGCCGGCATATAGTTTCAGAGGTTTGGTGGGAAAGACGGCTACACACAGACAGACATGTTGCTCAAGAAGCTGAGGACATTACATCATGATACACCTTCTAATAGTGCTAATCTCTACCAGCCTATGGGGACCATACTTATTCAAACCACCACAAAGTTCAATTGCTGGGTGAATACAATGGTTACTCACTTATTTTCAAATATACCTTGAGTTTCCTTTCCTTTGTGAAGCCATTTCATGCTTTCCTTTCTCATTGGGAAATACAAATCACTTCCTCTAAAGACTTGTTCACACAGTTAGCGAGCTTAGCATATCTTCTAGTCCTGTGTCTACTTGTCCATTGCTACAGCTTATTATAAGCATTTTGAGACTCTATACCAGATCTGCTTTATCTGTGAGTTTCCAAGCATCTGAAGCAATGCTGCATGTTTGTAAAATTAAACTATACAGTCTGTGGTATTCTTCTTCAGAAGAAACATAGAAAGCCAATTTGTAATTAAAATTCCGGCTTGGTTCTTTCAGGAATAGCAGGCATTTATAAGAAAGAGTAAAAGTGCCAAATTACTTTCAGCAGGTATTAAACCATGATGAAATACATATCAGCGATATTAATAAGTGAACCTAATCTATGCTCATTAAGGGGCTCTCATTAAGATGAGATCAGAAACTCTGCAGTGGAACTTGTAGAGCAGCCAGGACAAGAAACCAAAGATGTAAGCACACGGCCGCCTGCAACTTTTTGTTATTTAAAAAACAAAATAACACAGTGTCAGATCATTATGAGAAGGGTATGGTAACTTTACATGCTGATGACTGAATGCTCAGTTCTGTCAATTTTCAAAGAGAGGAATATATGTATGTGTGTGTGTGTGTGTGTGTGTGCGTGTGTGTGTGAGCACGCATGCTTGTATGTAATATATATAAAATATATTTTGTATTTTATAATTATAATATATGTTATATGATATATTTTATATATATTGATAAATATAAATATATAAATATGTATAACTATTTAATATATAGTATATTATATATATATATATATATATATCCTGCCCTCTTTAGAAAACTATCAGAAATGAGGCCTCAGATATATTATATATCATGCATAATAATATATGTATATATATTTATACACACACATGTGTATATGAGTGTGTCTGTGTGTTTCTGTATGTGTGTGGGCAGGGAGGGTGTAATCAATAGATAGCATGGCCATGAAAGAAGTAATATTGGGAGTAGCCACCAGAAAATAATACTGTTTTCTAATTGCAGCTTTAAAGTTTTATTTTAATTGCACTGTGATTGTAGCTAAGTGGTAAAAGGCCTGTCTGGTGACCACAAATCCCTTATATTCAGTGCTTAGTAATAAACAAAAAACTACTTGTTTGACATATATTACTTGTTTTTTTCTAACACTAGCATAATATTTTCATATAGAAAGAATACCTAAATCAAAAATGGAGTATTTGATAAATGAATAGAGACATTTATCATGGCCCTGATTTGACTAAAATGTATAACATAGCCACACCTGAGGATGTTTGTGTGTATGTCCCCAGCTATCATCCCTTTCCAACCTCCACCAGGAAGAAACACCATCTAGTTTCTATGAGCCAAGAATAGTTTGCTCATACTCTTCTGCATTTTAAGTAGAAGTCCACAGAATGTGTGTGGGAGGGTCTGTGTATGACAACTCTCCTTCTCACTGAAGTGTTTTATGCATACTATTAGTTTATTATTGGTAATTATATTCTGATTTATAAATATGCTATAAAGTGCTTGTTCATTCAAAACAGTGGTTTTGTTTGTTCTGGTATCTGGAATGCATTCTTGTATTACTTGTTTTATGCACATATGTATTTCCATATATTTTGAATAATATGTAGTATGCTAATCTCTTGGTCCAAAAATGACTATATAGTTTTGCAGGAAACCTTTAAACACAGCTCCAACGTAATTTAAACATTTTACATCATGCCACTGTAGATATGTAAATTTAATTTTGCATTCAGTACAACATTTAAGAGTAAGCCATTTTTATTTGAGCTACATTACTATATGCATATTAACATAATTACTGTACTTTTGATTTTTATAACTGATAATATTATATTTTGGTGTTCTTTTATCCATATGTCATTTGTCAGTCAAATACCTATTTATCTATCTTTCTTTTTATTATTTAATTATATTTTTATTATTTAGCAGTTTCAATATATTGGATATAAGTCATTACCTCCGTCAAAATCTTATTTAACAAAACGCAACATCCATTCATAATGAATCTATACCATAAGGAATCTATACAGATTGTGCAGCTTTAATAATATTTAATATTGGAAGAATATATTGTTTCTTTTAAGATCAACAACTGAACAGGAATTCTTTTTCCTCTATTCCATAGTATTAGAGGTGGAATAGGACTTGAGAGTAATAAAAGAAATGAATGGTGACTAGCTTTAGAAGAAGTGCTTAGACTCTTCTGTTTTCAGTACTAAGACTCTTCAGATGAAAATAAAAAGAATTTACAGAAATGAGATTAAAATAATAAGTGAATTTGGCAAAGTTTCATGACACAAAAACAATATACAGAAGTCAATCATGTCCCTCTGTGAATAACTGGGATAAAAAACATCAGTAGAAACCAATTGAAAATAACATTACCACAGCAAAATGTATGAACTACCTTAGAACCAGTTAAAGCGTATGCAACATCTCCCCACTGAAAATGGCACCAGATTATGAAAGAAAACTAAAGCAATTTTAGATCACCGATGAAATGTAGAAAGATGTCAGTTATTTTCAAATTGAAATGTCTGAACATTATGATCCCAATCAACATTCTGACATATGTTTTTAAAGTTGACACATTGATGTCAAAATACATTGAATCTGAGAGAGCAGAATAGCCAAAATAGTTCATAAAATAGAACAAAGTTGAAAGACTTTGACTATCTGCCTTCATTGTAAAGTCAAGCAAGTGTGCTTCAGTGTTGAGACAGACAAACAGATCAAGGAGACCAATGAAAAGACCAGAAATAAACTCACAAATATGCATTGAATTGATAGTCAACAAATACCCATGAACAATTTAGTAGAGAAAGTATAATCTAACTAAGAATTTTTTAATAGAACTCATGCCTCATAACACACATATTGAGGTGGAGAGGGTGACTGGGAAGAGAACACCTTCATGGAAACAAGTTGAGAGGGAGAAGAGAGGGGAATGGGAGTGAAGGGTGTAACATTTGAAATGTAAATACATAGAATATCCAATAAAGTTTTAAAAACACACATATTTAAACATATTTTGTGTGTAAAATATAAGTCTAATAAAATCTTAAAATTTAGAGCAAACTTAGGTCCAAAACTGAGCTGAGAAGACATATACATCCTGTCCCAGTGGACTTAAACTTTTTACATTTTTAATTGATTCATGTTGCTTTAGTGAATGAGTGTTTTATCTGCCTGTGGCTTTATCACAAGTATGCCCTACCCATGAAGGTCAGAAGAGGGAGACAGTCAGGGAACTACAATTACAATGTGGGTGCTGGGAACTAAACCTTCATGTCTGTAAGAACACCATTAAGCCATTTATTTGCCTTTATTTTTTTAAAGAAAACAAAAAAAATTATGTGTTGATTTTAAGTGCAAGTAACAATTTCTTGAAATACCCATGCCAGAAAACATTGATGATATATTTCATTACAAATTAACCTGTACTCATCAGGAGTCAGTTTACAAAATTAAAACTCAAATTTCTGAATGGGGGGTGGTCTGAAACATGAATCAGAATAAAAAAAGCTATACATCATACTTTACAAGCCATGCTTGGTTAATTGGAAACAGTATAACCTGTTTGATCAGGACTTCATAAAGATTTATAAAAAATGAAGAATCTGCTGTGAAGAGCTTGTTTGTAGGAAAACTTTGTAAAGGTAACTTGCTTTGTTTTTCCTTTTTCTAATGAAGTTTTCATAACTTGCCAGTGAAGAAGAAAATGTGTACTGCTGAGGGTGTTGGATGAAAGCCAATCATCTGGCATTCACTTTAAAGTTTTGAGGTCCTTCTTCATACTATCTTCTCTGACAGCTATGGTTCTGGACCTGAACTTCATTTCCTTTGAACTACCAGATGGTCTCATATAATGCTAAAGCATTCTTAATGGCTTTATATTTCTGTCTGTTACATAGGCAATGACTAAAATTAAAACATTGTGGAACTAATTTTGTCAGACTATAGACAAATTACATGAGGTTAAATTGTAGTTTGTTGATCATTTCTATCATGGCACAAGAAAAATTACAACAAGAACTAATTCCAGGTTGCATCCTGTTTTACATGTACTTTGTGCTCATTGTAGCTGGTGAGATCTTAATGCACACTATCAAACCTTAAAAAAAAAAAAAAAAAGATCCAAGCACTGAACGAAATGTATTCGTATACTTTTATGAAAAAATGCTTAAAATTTGTACATTTATCTTTGTTTTTTTTTAAATAAAGTTCTTCAATTTAAAAAAAAGGACCAGTCTCACAGAGAAAGTCCTCAAATCCCTCAATTACCAGGTCCGAATACCCTACACAAATATCAGGGTCCTTCATCTACCAATATTAACAACATTCTATAGTTAGAAAATATCTGTTCTAGTGTGTAAAATTGTCCAGGGCCCTGTGATAATAGGACAGATGTCTCTTTTATAAAGGATAGCTATTAGTATTTAAAAGAAAAAAATGTTTTTGAATGAAATTCTACAAACTCATTTATAATTCTGAGCTTCTGTTCATCTTACCAATATTCCATATCCAGTGGTATGCACCATAAAGAGTAATACAACCGAGATATTAGGGGACTCAAAGTTTTAAATTCTAGTCTAGAATTCTGGGAGTTTGGGTCAGAGACATTAATCCTTTAGTCTTCCATTTGCACAAAGGCAAAATAAGTTAGTGTTATTTCTCAGAGACACTTCATGAAAAACAGAAATTATGTATCATGAGTGTCTAGCAATGAGTAGGCAATTAATACAGTACTTAGGGTTATAATTTATAATAAATAGTGAAATAGGTTGATTGATTAACTTATTTCAGAGTAATGTTGGATATAACCTTATCTAAAATAGATGGATAACATTAGGAAAAATATAAATATTTTAGAGATACATTAATAATTTATTTCATCATTTGTGTAGCTTTTCAAATAATACTTGCACCTTATTTTTATGTTTTCTTAACCTATTATAGCATATTCTTAATAAATTTTATTTTATCTGGCCAAAGGTTAGTATATTTTTTCTTGATGCACACTCTTTTGTGAAAAAAGATTGTCCACATTTTGCAAGCATTCACTTTAAACATGTTGAGCAATAAATCTTCATAAGCAGTTCATCATTATTCCTAAAACAAGCAGAAGGGAGGAGCTCACCACTGTTGCCAGATCAGAATCTACTACCTGAATCTAGCACAAACCACTTTGCAGAGGAATGGGTATAAGTCCTTCACCTATGGGAAGAGGTCATTTCATATTGCTTATTGTCAGAATCATAATTACTATAACCCTCTCTGCTCCATTGCTCCTACACCAGGGGCTAGTTGATTTCCCTTCACAAAGAGCTGTGATCATTTAGTAATTCCTGCCAGGAACTCTGTGTCCCAGGATCTCTGTGTCAAAGCCCCTGTGAAACATAGGCAAATCAAGAAGTATGTGATCAGTTGTTGTTGTTTATGTGGACTTGCCATAGGATGAGATGTTGCAGAATTCAACTTTTCATTCTCAAATTGGAGAAGAGTACCAGGTTAACTGGCCCAGAGACATCAGAAGCAATAGTTTTCCCATTTCTCCATAGCTCCTTTCCTTTGTCCAATATACATATAAGAAAATGTGATTTCTAATTTTTTCTTACCATCTAAAATTAAAATATAATTATCAACCACAGAGTAATTATTTTCTTTGTCATCCATGAAAGTAAGTGCTTAACTGTAGTTTCTCATACTTCATCCAATATAACTACTTTAATCAGAATGTACCTTATTAATATTAATTATATACTTAGAACTTGTGCAAAATGCTTTTCATCTTCAGCACAACTTACATTAATTCTCGTCTGACTTTTAAGTACCAGGAAATAAAAACTAGATTGTTTTTATTTGGCATTGAGATTGGGAAGTTTTTATTGCAATACCTATGAGCAGGTTAATTAAAGCTTGAGTTCATAGTCTATCAAGTAATCCCCCACACATTTGTGAGCTGTGGTCATGAGGATCTTCCTGAGGAAAACATGGTTTTCCTCGGTCTTACCTGTTGCCATGTATAAATGAAATATGAAGTTAAGGGATGATCTTCAGGAAATCATAGGAGTCAAATGAGTTTTCCTGATATGTGAAACTCAACAGAGAGTTCAACTATACTGAGCTTCCTGCCATCTATCTAAGCCTACGAGTTGAAAATAAAATTAGATTTACCATATTAGAAAAAGAAATAAAACTATTATTTAATCCATAAAACATCAAACAAAACAAAACAAAATTACATTTAGTTTTGTTATTGAAAAATGACATGTCTAATCTGTGGAGGGTGGCTTAGCTCTCAAAGATCAACCCTGGGGAAGGACAGGGAAAGCAAAACTCTGAGTTCAGAGATAGCCTACACAAATGAGAGAGTATGACTCAAACAAAACAAGATGTCATGAGCTGGAGAGATGACTCAGCTCAGCGGTTAAGAGCAACTGACTGCTCTTCCAGAGGTCCTGAGTTCAATTCTCAGCAACCACATGGTGGCTCACAAACCATCTGTAATAGGATCTGATGTGCCATCACCTGGTGTATCTGAAGACAGCCACACTGTACTCATATACATAAAATAAATAAATATTTAAAGAAAATAAATAAACTGATGCTTCATTTAAAAAGATGTAATAAATGCTATAAAACTTGTTTTTTTGAATTTTAGGGAAGATAATCCAAGACATGCTTATTGGCATGATTAGCATCTCATATGTGACAAAACAGATTTGTGTAATCAGCTAAATTATATAGTCTCTTGGGGAACCTAATTATTTTGAATTCTATATTGACCTAGTTAGCCATGTAATCCCAAATACCCAATTTTGTGTTATATAATCTGATAAGGAAACGCTGTTATTACAATAGTACTATGCTTTGTAGTTACTGATGACCTAATGGAAATGGGTCTGAGATAGTGGAATAAACCCTACACAAAGAATGTGACTAATGCTGCTTTGAGTCCTTAGATTTGAAGCTTCAGGCACTGTTTGTGAAGTTCCCTAGCCAACCCAAGTTGCTCCCAAGTCTTTGCTCCCAGCCCTCACACCTTGTAGCCACACAGTCCTGAAATTAACCAGCAAACAAGAGGCAACCCTTTGAAGATTTTCAACAGCAAATCTCTAAAATCACTTCTTCTGTGCTTATGATCTTCTATCAAAATATAATACCCTTCTCTCAGGTCACTGTTGGTCATTCTTCAGTCTCTCTGAGCTGCAGAGTGCCCCTGTTGATTTCCCAACTCTTATTCTTGCATCTTTCATACCTCAGTGGCTACCAAATGATTGGGATCTCAAGTGAAGCCTACCAAAGGAACCCAAACATCTTGAGCAGATAAAAATTATTCTAATTCTACAGTACTTCATCACCATCACTAAGAAATACAATAATCCTGGGACGCCCCTGTGTCTATTCTTTGATTGGTTTTGGTAGATATTTTGCAATTGTTACTGTGCAATCCTTGGATTAGGTGCTTGGTACTTTTGCTCAAAATACTGACATTTAAAAAAAAAAAACTAATGGAGGATTTACTTAGGCTCAGAGTTTTCAGGGATACAGCTCATAATGACACAAAAGTCGTGACAGTTGCTGTGTGACACAAATGATCCCCTCCACCCACATGAAAGGAATGCTTCAGTTTGTAGAAAAATGCTACACAACAGCATTTCTTGACTTACCTTGTATTTGTGGATTCAGACACTCAGAAAATAGTGTATGTACTCATAGAGCAGCAGAGAGAATGAAAACAGATTTCTTTGCCCTTCCCAGGTCAGGTTCTAATACACATAGGCACTATTCACTGCTTCTTCCAACTCACTTAGCTTTTTAACATCAACAACCCAAAGCTAAATGTTTAGTCAGGCCACTCCCCAAATTCCTCAACATGTTTTTGGTAAAGTTATCAGTTATTTAATATACATCTATTCAGTAGACTCTCCAAGTACTCATTTTGGTAGATGTGTGTTTTGTACTATATTTTACAGCTGACCTTTCCTGACTATTTGAAGTTTCTTTTGGTATTTAACTATTTCCTCCTGGTTTCTTCATAATAGTATAAGCACTTATTATATTCAAGGATTACTATACCACCCTATTCTTTAAAGATATCAAATGTGAGCATGGGCATTAGACTAAAGCTCATCTGTAACTGTGTATTTTGTTCCACTGTTGGAAATATGTAGAAAAAAACAGAAGTAAAGGTTTTACAGAATAACCTCCAAAGTATACAGTAAGAGTGGAATCAATGCCCCAGTCTAAGGCACAAAACACAAACAAGAGATAAACAGTATTTGTATGTACCCAGAAACTTTTTGGTTTTGTTTTGGAGACTATTTCACTTTGTAGCCCAAGCTGATTTCAAACTTCTTACAAGTCTTCTGCCTCAGCTTCTTGAGTTCTTGTGTTCTAGAGATAAATATGGCACTCAGCCTGAAGAAAATTTCTCAAGTTACTCATTTAAAGCATTCTTAAACTATCAGTATTTGTTTTCTTGTCCCTTAAGCACTTGTGTCCTAATGTCTTGTCTCTTGCTCTCACATGGCTGTATATATTCATTTGACCCAGTTAACCAACTTTAGCCTTCATGTTGTTAGCTTCCAAATCTGTCCTCTGATCAAGAGACCTCTTATTTGGATCCTATACAACGATCAATTCAGCTTTCTCATGAACTTTGCCACTCAATAGATCTGGTCACTGCTCTTGCTACATCCTAGGAATAAAACAATAGTAGCAATTATCCCCAACAATTACATAAGCATTTCATAATTTCCAAAGCACTTTGGCATACATTATCTCACCAGCTGGTTTCTTAATGTAATAGCAGCAGTGGGCAAAAGCCATGTCACTGATGACAGCTCTTTTCTGACCTTGGACTCCCAGCCCCACCTACTGAAAACACCAGAACAGCTGGATGAGAGCTTATTAGAGGCTGGAAGCTGACCTTGTGTGGGGAGCCGGGGCATGTAACAGCAGTAGGTGCCACCTCCACCTTCTCTATCTCCAAGGGGGCAATGCATCCAGCAAGAGGGTTCATGGCAGACCTCGGGAGGCTGTGCAGAGCTGCAGAAAGAATTCTCATGACCTACAGAGCCATAGGCTGAATGGTGGCAGGCATTAGCCTGTGGGTGGTTAAGCTTATCTGCTCTCTGCTTCCAACCCCCACACCCCTCCTATTTCTCATTTCTCCCATGCATTAGCCATCATTTTGAAAGTTTCAGTGGGTTAATTAAATATTTCTAGTGTTGATGGTTAGAAAGTAGAAACATTTTCAACTGGGATTGACACTACTCAAGACACAGGCTTCAGTGGTGTTTGTTCTGTAACACTCCGATATGTCACAGGATTGTTGTGAGAACATCTGAGAGCTATAATGAGCTAAAAGTCAAGCACAGGGGAAAATGTGTTCCAGACTACTGCAGATGTTCTCAAATCAAATCATATTTCTGTGAAATGCCATATAGAATATTCAGCTGTTGCAAGATGAAATATGAGAGAACAGTTCCACTGATTTGCCCTGTGCTTAACATTTTTTAGTTAGCCCAAATCATATGGAATATAAGTTTTCTCTCATCTTTGAATCAATGAATAACAGAGTCATTTAACACTAATAAATTGTATGAAAGAATTTTCTGGGCTGAAAGGGATGAATTTTAATGATTTTAGTAGCACTTATAACCTGGAAAAGCCATTGGTTGACTACAAGGAACAGGTAGAGAAGAAGAGAGCTGACCTACATGGAAACTACAGTGCCCTTTCCCCTTTGTTTCCCCTTTGGCACCAAATTTAGAAGAGCTCTCTATTGAATTCATTCATTACGATACTGAAAATGTCTCTGTAATATTATGTTGTCTGGTTGGTTCTTCTTCTATTCCACCTCTGAAAATCTAGAGGAAGTTCAGCAGATGATGGAAAGGAAAGATCTATGTCAATGAAGCTTTCCTACAGCATCTTAGACTCTATCCCTCAGCTGCTCTGACACATGTCCATACACCTGGTAGCCTACCCTCATATTCAAATCTTATCCTCTTGAGTAAATAATATCGCTATGTAGAAATTGACAACCCATTACCAAAACTGAGATAAAAATTTTGAAGTGGCATTAGAAAGTTCAACAGAAATCTTAATTTCACATTGACTAAAAATACTAAAATTAACAAGGTGATGATATTAAATGCTAGTAAGAATACAGAAAAATAAAAAAAGTAATAGCTTACTAAACAATAGAATAATATATTAAGCACTCTTTTGATTTGTTTCCTTTTATATCCAATAGTGTACTCTATACTTTTAGGTATTCAAGAAAAATAGAAGTACATGTTCACTTTTAAAATAGAGCACAGAGCCATTTTTAAGAGATACTTTACACAAGGCATGAAACAGAACTCTGAAATCTCAACAAAATCTAAACCAGACTTGAACAATGATGACATTAATTGACATTCCAACATGGGAAGAAGAAATAACAAAAACAAAAAGGCACCACCCTTAAAGAAAGAGTGCCAGGTAATTAATGACTGCTGAAAAAGAGAGAAAAACCAGTCTGCTCCAGGGATGAGCCCCCTGACCAGTTATCCAGTTCCATGTGGTCAACCCTAAAAGCTTCTACATATGAGCAACACCAAATAGACTCATTAGGTTGTGTTTATATATCTCTATGTATGTGTACATGTGTTGATAATAATAGAGAAAAGAAACAGAAATGAAAAATATGAGAACATTAAAATAAAAAAGCCAGATGTAAAGAAATACAATAAACAATTTTATTTAATGTGGATTTTAAAAGGTAAAGAAATCTATGCTATTTGAAATCAAGACAAGGATAGGAGAATGACCAGAGAGAGACAGAATGGGATGTTCTAGAGTGATATTTTTATTCTCTTGGTGGTGAGGGTTGGCTAGACATACATATTTGTGTAAATTCCTCTAATTACATATGTAGGAGTCTGCACATTTCATTATATACATAGGCATGTGTGTGTATGTGTGTATGTGAAGGTAATTTTTAAAAGTAGTACAAAACAACTTACTCTGAAACCAGCAGGTGACCATTTCATAAGATTGTAAGATTTATAAACAAACATATATTTTAAGAAATATAAAAAAAGACAGTCTCGAATTCCAAATGACTTTTAATCAGGTAGCCTTTGGGAACTAAAACCCTTGTGAAGTTAACCACTGGAAAACAGTGACTGGTGTCTGTTAAAAATCTTAGCTGGAAACCAGCGCCAAGAAATAAATTGCTGGGGGCATAAACAAACACATTTCCCTGTGCCCCCTTTACCAGCAGCTGGGTGTGGAGCAGAAATACTGGAGGCCTTTCACATCAGGGAGGCCAGCCAGGCTTAGAAACCAAGCCGGGGAAACATCTGGCCCCTGGAGGAGCGTTGGGCATCGGACAAGGCATCCAGATTCAGATGAGAAAGAAGGAGAATTTGATTAGGTCCTTTGGTAGACCTTCAACGGGCTTTGCTTTGTGGGATCAGCCTGTGCCTGCAGCCTCGGTTAACAAAAGCTGGCCTTGCCTGAGGCCAAAACTTCCAGAACACAATCTTAAATTGATTGCTGATAGTGTGTTACATACAGGGCTGGGCTCTTTGGCCCTTGTGTCCTCCCTTGACACAAACAAAAACCACTGGGAGATATGTCTGTAAATTTTAATTCCTTAACATTATTCATTGATAGTCTGTTTTGGAGTAGCACTCTTAATAACCCGTAATAAGATCATAACATTACAGAACTAAAGGCAAACCAAGAGTTGAATTCCCATTCACTCTGGGTACAGCTTGTACATATTTTGTACAAAGAAACAAATGTTTGCGGAGTCAAAAACTATATTTTGATTCAGATGTTTTTATATTGAAGTTTCTGCCTTTGCACTGTCCAAGATCCATCTCCCAGAACATGATAACTAAAAATATGTATCACACATCTTTTCTGAAATTACTGAGTTTTTGTGACAGATCTGAATTTTGGTACTAATTAGATTTTCACATTATCTCTGCCATACACAGAAACCTTGAGTTTATATTTTAATGATTTAAATAGATGTCTGTTCATCCAAGAGTGTAGGCATAGTTGTTATGCGTTGTGCTGTGCAAAAGACAATTAAGACTGAGCAATGAACCCAGATAAATCTTACAATGATGCAAAAATGGTCACTCAGATAACACATATTAATTGGGTAAAACTCTCTCCATGTTTTCCAGAATTGTTTATGAATGCACATATCTCAAATAAAGATGAAACGTAGCTACATCCCCATTTTACAAAGGTGAAAAATGAGGATAAAATAGGTTTAACTGTGAACATTATTGAGTCAAGATGCAAACCTAATTATGTTTGTACATTTAACCCCTTGAGCGCACCTCCTTTCAACACTAGTGCTATTATGCTGTCAGAATTAAAGAAACCAAACTCAAATTTCCACATCAACCTGGGGGATTGAAAGCTTTTGGGAAGAGACATATTAACTCGGTCCTGAGGGGTGAAAACAATATAGGATTTATGTAAATGTGCTCATTAATTCCATTCCATAGGCGACAGCCCTGGATAAGTAATCATTTGTGAAGACTGATGCATTTGTATTTATAGTTCAGTAAGAGTTACATGTCTGGTGGATAATTAATTCTATCCCCTGATAAAGTACAGGCTTCAGTCTCGGTTTGTGCTCTTAGGTGGCATTGTCTTTTAGCATAAGTCCCATCAAATCTTTTTTTGAGTTTTGCTTCTACATTTCCTTCAACTGTGACGGGAAGGGTCTATTAACTACTCCAGCACCTTCCATTAAAGTGTACAAGTTCCAACTGCCAGGAAGGGATAATGAAGTGATAAATTTAATTTGCTACCAAAATATGTAAGGCAGAGATATCTAAGTGAATTTGTAGTATTAGTTATGTCTTTCCTGTTTAAATGAAACAAAAGTTTTATGGCAGGTTATCAAAATCCGTATGAGAAAAACAAACTCATATGAATTTCCACATAGGGAAATGAGCTCTGTATGTTCTGTGTCACAGTATCTACGCCATTCCTCCTCTTAGCGTTCCAGAGTTCCTTGGAAACTAACACAATCCATTTTAGGTGTTTTATTACTAGAGGATAGCAAAAACTATACACTAGCCTAAGAAACAGTAGGTACCTATGTGTATACATACATGTATATATATATGTGTGTGTGTGTGTGTGTGTGTGTGTGTGTGTGTGTGTGTGTAAATGGAGGTTTTATATACATACTCCAAAGATTACAAAATCTGTCTTGCTTTCAACTCTGAAAGGTATGAAGTCAAATGAAAAAAAAATAAACACTCCATGATCCTCTATGTAGGATTGTGACCTGTGGGATCTGTGTACTACAGAATAAACTTCCAGCTACTTTCTTAACCCTTTGGATCATGCTCATAAACATAACTATCCCTTATATAGTAGCATCTTCATTTTTTCAGATACTGTCTTACCCACTTCCAGGAATTCTCTGCTCTGGTGATTTTTCTCTATCAGGGTCTTAAGTACAGTTAGTCTTACTGTAGTAGAAGGTCAACAGTACTTCTAAACTTCTATTCAGGGAACACACATCCAGGCAAATTCTGCTTCTACCATCCACTGAGATGTTATTAATTCATATTACAGACCCCACAAAGCTAATAGAATCTGTTCTTGGGTATGAGGCTATTTGCCCAAAGGAACATAGAATTTGTAATCATGGCAATGATAAAAAAAAAAAAATAGCCTTGCAATGGCTGTTATTTAGCATTGTTTGGAGAGCTTTTTTTATGTTTTGACATTAATCCTTATAATAATGTATATCATTATTCCTTCTTTCTTCTGTCCTATTGAAAAATTGAAGGTCCAAGGCTAGTGAGAGCAGAGGCAGCAGCATTCTGTCCCTAGACCACTTGTGTACTATGTGTCTCTGTGTCACAGTGAGCAAAGATCATCATTATTTCTTATGCTTGAGATTTGATGCTCAGCTGGCAGATATCAGATGAGCTTTCAATGAAATCTTGAGCAAAAAGTCAAGATCAGTGAGCCCCCACCTTCCTCTCCATCCCCTGCAGTACTCAATTGCAGTGGGAATAATCTGGACTGAGCTCACCAGTCCGTGAACTCATACTCAACCGTCGCTTTTTGCAGATGTGTATTGTGCTTTCCTCAGGCCTTTGCCACTGGCATCAAGTGCACTGCTGTCCTGCCCACTCACTGGGCTGATGCTCACCATGCAACTCTGTTTGCTGATGCAGGTCAAGGGTCCATCTCTTTCTCCTTCTGTTTTATGCCTCTTTATGTTGAATTTCTTGACTTTCAACTCTTCCACAACAAAATCAGCTTTGGTTATCACTTTGTATATTTATTTATATGCATATATTCTCCCACCAATTACCTTAATGAACCTAGTCCTTCTGGCCTGGCGATTCATGCCTTTGAAAGCATTTGGAGATAAAGGGAACCAGGGAGTAGAAGAGAGAGAGCCAGCAGACAAAGAGGGGAATGTCTGCTCCTGAGGGTTTGCAGAGGCTTCCTGTGGACTGCTTTGTTCTCCCAATGTTGGATCTCCCCTCCAGCAGCTGCAGGGCCTGTCTGGTTGTGTGTGGATGTCTGGCTGGATGCCCGGCCAAACTGTTGATATGAGCGTTGCCTTCTCTTTCTCCTAAGTCACCTGGATTTCAGCTCAAATTAGCATTCTAAGCAGTAATTGGGTATTTGAATGGAATTCGGAATCTTTATTGCTAAGCATCTTCTTCCCATGGGCTTTTAATGTTCATTGCTGTGCAGAGTACTAGGTAATGACTAATACCGGTTTAATGACAGGAAACCCCACGATCTACCAGTCAAGGGCTGTACTATGCTTTTATTATAAATGCAAGTAATGCTTTTGCTAATGCCTTTTTTCCCTTAAGCATTGTGATGTACATATGTCTCCAGAGATGAAAAGAAAACCTACAAATGGCATTCTAAATCCCTCTCAATCTGTATGCAGGTGTTTCTCACAACAGCTACCAGGCTTGTGTGATTTCTGTATCGCTACTTGGACACTTACTTGTCCTTATATTTTTGCACTAGAGAAAAACAATATTTTCCTGTCTCTCTGTCTCTCTATCTCTCTCTTTGTCTGTCTGTCTGTCTGTCTCTGTCTCTGTCTCTGTCTCTGTCTCTGTCTCTCTCTCTCTCTCTCTCTCTCTCTCACACACACACACACACACACACACACATATCCTGTAACCATCTACTCCTAATGGAGTCATTGGTGTAAGACTCCAGGCCCATATTATGAATTAAGGTGAAGCAGTGCCCTAGACTATGGATACAGATGGAGTACTTCAGTGTTATTTTGGAGGAAACATAGTATGGAGAGTGCAAGCAAATCAAACAACAGTCAAGAAAGAAAACCAGTGTGTGCCACAGCAGCAAGTACCAACCTCACTCACCCACAGGCAGTATGCAGGCTTCGTTGACTATAATAGATAGACACAGAATGTAGATTAGAACATCATTCACAAATTTTAATAAAGGTTTTACAAGATAAGAGTTAAACATAAAATTTGGTCATAAATGAGCCTATAACAGCATTTCAAAATTAACATAATTGACCAAAAGAAAATTTGCCAACTGTGGTCAGCATGGCTAGGGGTAGAAAGTTAACAAAAATGACTCAGCTATGTGGACATCATCTTTTTCTTTGCCATATTTTTGGCAACAGAAAACACTTCAGCTTTGCTTTTCTCTTACTAAATAATTGTACTGAGTTCAGTGTATCCCTCTGTCTTAGCTCTTAGAGCCAACTGAGAAGGGTATCTTCCTGATAGCCCTGCTTTAGACCAGAAAACAAAAGAAAAGCCAGTAAGAAATTAGGATGGGATTTGAACACAAACTACAGAAAGTCTGAGCTCCAGCCCAGATCTCTGCTTCATCCTCTCAGTAGAGTGAGGTATTTTTGGCAATAAGATGGACCACCCTTTCTGGCAGGCATTTGACAACTGAGATGCTAATGGGGAACACTGTTAGCTGGTCACAGATATGGGTAGGTGTTAGCTAAGTCTCTGAATACACATATCTCCATACAAATGCTCAACTGGTTTGGAGATCAATAGACTTAGGATAAGACTTGGTGTTCTTGGGGTCTGTCTGGTTTATAGTTAGAACCACAGGTAGATGACATGAAGCCCTTACATACAACATGAGCTGTCAAAATTTATCACCCAGTCCTAAAAACATTTCCACTATGATTTCATAATTTTTAGGTAATATATTTAGGAATATTACATGAAGGTAGGAAAATGAAAACACTTGAGACAAAATATTCAGGTACTAATAATGAAGAATTGTAGCCATAAATTTTAGCCTCCAGTAATTAAAAATGCAAGATGTTAAGTCACTCAGGACTATAGCCTATCCACCATTATGCCATAAGAAGCCCTACTATATTAAACAAGTTATTAGTATAAATGCATTTCAAGAAACTGTTTAACCTACTTAAGATAATTAACAGCCTTCAAGTATGCTATTAAAATTCATATGAAAGCCAACAATAAATTTACTTTTTGAAATGAATGTTTGTTAGCAGTCCCTTTCAGCAGATGTACCTGAGTTTGCTGTTCTTTCCCATAGATCTATAATTCAGGCTTTGTACCAATTCAGAAGAACTCTTCACACAATTCATCCAAATTAGTGTGCTTTGACTGTGGAGTTTTATGCAATATAGAGAGCATCGTATTCCCCGTGGATATCGTCAGATCTGCTGAGGACTCATTGTCTCGTTCTATCTGCTTCCACCAGGAATCTGTCATTAGTTGCTTGCTGATCTTACTCTAGAGACCCAAAGTAATTATGCCTAAGAACTATATAGTGTCAAGAAGTGGAAACTTATAGGAAATGGAGTGATATGTTCTTTAATTTTTTAAAATCTAATGCTAGCACACTAAGTAAATCCAGAGAGTATACAAATGAAGATTTTCCACACAAGTTGTCTTC
This sequence comes from Micromys minutus, assembly GCF_963924665.1. NCBI lineage: Eukaryota > Metazoa > Chordata > Mammalia > Rodentia > Muridae > Micromys > Micromys minutus. Next base: position 52,361,420 of record NC_137973.1, read on the forward strand.
AGTTCTTCTTGTAGTCAAAATTATTTTAGTTTTTAATGTGCACTAAAACTTTTGAAAAAATACAAACTTTCCAAGAAATATTTCGAAAAGGAAAAAAAAAAAAAAAGACTGTATTTTGTACCAGAAAAAGAAAATGATGTTAAAATAAATCTGTTTTTTTATACCACAACTTGGAAAGCAAAAGGGTTGCTCTGTTTACACATCTCCATTAGAATTCATCACCAAGAGGAGTCAGGGCAAGAACTCAACCAGGATCAGAAAGAACCATAGAAGAACATTGGTCACTGGCTGGTTTCCCTCCTATTACTCTTATACAACTTGTGACTGCCTTTCCTATGGTGGCCCTGCCCACGTTGGACAGATCCCTCCCATGTTGGACATCACTCAAGATGTGCCCACAGATCAATCAAACTCATGCAGCACTTCAGTTGAGGTTTCAGTTCACAGATAGTGTCAATTACACAAAAGCTTGTGGTCACATTGTTCATGAAGAAGCACATATAAAACATAAACCTGTCCCTTATACATGTAAACTCTCATAGGCTGGGGAGATGGCTCAGGCATTCAGAGAACTTAGCTTTCTTCCAGAGGTCCTGAGTTCTGTTCACCTCAGCAAAGTCAGGTATCTCATAAGTGCCCTTAACTCCAGTTTCATGGAGTCCAGCACCTTCTTCTGACCTCCACAGGCATGAGCACACACACACACACACACACACACACACACACACACATACACATACACACACGTATACACACATACACACACACCACACACACATACACACACACGTACACACACATGCATACATACATACATACACACATACATACACACACATGCATACATACATACATACACACACATATACACACATACACACACATACACACTCACACACACATACACACACATACATACATACATACACACACACACACATATATATACACACACACACCACACACACACATATACACACACACCAAAAATATTTCCATGTAAACTTGATGTAAAATTTTTTCTAATTATGAAATTTTATTACTCTGCTTATTCAATTATTTCCAAATTAGTTGTAATAAAATTCTTGAAAATAAAACAAAAATATTCAAAATTTTCAAATGAATGTTACCTGAATTCCTGCATCTGAATTAAATTCTGCTTTTTATAAATTTAGATATACATTTTTTAGTTCATCTGAAAATTTTTGAGATTTCTGCTTATATCTGGAGAATTTATAATGCAAAATATAATTCCTGGGATTGAATAGTTTGTGCCTCTGCATTAATAGAAGTTTGAGGGAGTCAATAGCTAAATTAGACATCTGTCATGGGTTATGAGAACAATAAAGAAAAACTTCCAGTGAGTGTAAGTGACTAAGAAGAGAAAAGTACATTTTCCAATTTTGATGGAACCCTACTTCCATTACCCAACTTGCTACTTTTTCCTACGAACCCAATTCCTCTCGCCATATGCAAGAGAATACAAGGAGGCTGCCCTCTCTACCTCATTCTTAAACTAAGTCATTGGTGTTGGAATAATATTTTGACCTTTGACATTCATGATAAAATTTAACCCATGGGGCACTAGTAGGAAGACATGAGGTTTGGGAGATGATTAAGTTATAAATGGAACCAAGGTTCTTGCTAGAGACAAAGGCAGATGGGAACAATGTCTTGTCCTGCTGCCTCTTGTAGCATGTGAAAGCATAGCCTGCGTTCTTCTGACACTTGCAGAACATGATGCCACCTTGGAGATAGTAAAGTGCCCTCCCCAGACACCAAAGCTCCTCGGACTTTAATCAGGGTTTTTCAGCTCTTCTGAAGCAAGCATCTCTTTGCTTGTCAGTGACTTACCCAGTGATAGAATAATTGAACTTATATAAAGGGTCACCTCTTACCTGTCATAGTATTGTTCATGATTACCACATGGTAGACTCGACGAACACATTGTTCTGTTTTCCTTTGGAATATCTCTTTAACTATTAATATATACTTTGGGCTTTGAGTTGAGTTAAATATTAAAGAAATTGCTCAGAGTATTGCTTCTGGTGGACTGGCACAGAAATTCTCACAGCCTTCCCATGAATGTGGGTAGGACTTTCAAATGTGACTGTTCTAGTTCTGAAAACATTAGAACATTAACCTTTTCTTTCTTTCAGGGTTATCAATATGATAAACATATAATTTCCAGGATGATTTTTCTCAAAGGTTATCATAGAAATTTTATAAGTCACAGATAAATATATATATATATAGATGGACTCTTTAAGACAACCCTAGTAGCTATAGAAAAATAAAAGTTTTTTGAAGAATTTAATAGCTATGAGCAAGAAAAGTTCTAGCCAACTTCCTAATCACTATCCTGCTGTTCTAACTTGGATATAGTGCAACAAGTGGACATCTGTCTTGAGATCGGCCAGTTCAAAATTTAAACCCCAGGACACTTCCAACACTTGTTGCCAGAATTTGTTCTTAATGTTAAGCATGCTTTGCTTGAGGTCAGCTTTGGGGAAAGATTGGCCAGTTTTAAATATGCTAATTCACTTCATAAGACATTTTACCAAATCAGCTAAAACTACCCTGAAGCTGTTTGAAAGATAAATTTGAATACAGTCACCAGACCTGAATTTCTGGTTTCAGAATTAGCTAAGAACTACACTTTGATAAAGAAGGCAAACTTGAAAATAGAAATCAGACTATTATGCAAGCATCACATGAGCAGACCTTGATGTCAGTATAGGTGCTTATGGGTAAAGAGTTTGGGGTACCAGTCTGCTTTCATGGGCTGAGACCATGCCATCTGTTGTGTTCTCTTTGAGGCTGGGAGATTCAAAGTAAATGACCATGAGAGGAGATTCAAGTGCCAATGAGGTTGTAATTGATTTTAAGTTCTGAGAATGAGATCTCTCCTGTTTGAAGTGTGAGCTAGCCTCACAAGCAGATATTCCATCCCTTAGACGTCATCAGAAATCATGGGACGGCGATCTCACCTGTGTCAAGCAAAATGTTAAAGAGACAGACATTTTGAAGTTTCTTATCAGCATTGAAAAGAGTCAGTATTCCATCAAGAGATAAAGCTTTCTCTTGTAAGGAAATTAAGAAATAATTAAATCTTGCATTTCAAGCATAGCTTTCCAGACACTCTTCTAAACTTCTTGAAGGAAGTGAAAAGAATCTGTCCTTGTGGCTACCTCATTGTCTTTAGAAACATATTGATTTATGAGTTTCACATTATGAACCTTACACATCACATAGCATGGCCTCCTTCCCTGAAAGCAGATTGGAACCCCAAACTGTTTATCCATATGTGCCTGTACTAACAGCAAGACTGATAACAGAAAGCCTGAATGGTAGTCTGACTCTGATTTCTATTTTCTTACTCATCTTCCTGACCCCTTATACCTGTCCTTTGCTCTTCTAACCTCCCTCCAAAGTAAAACACACACATGCACACACGTTAAGTTTAATCCTCTTAAGCATCTTGAAGCTTTTTTAGAATCTTTATGTTCTAACAAATTTTGGAAATATTTTGCTATTATTTTTAAAATAAATTTTCTGACCCCTCTATTAGCTCCTCCCATTTTGCAAAACATGCCCTTCTGTTATGTTGAGGTTCCCTGGACTTTGTGTTTATTTGTTTGTTTGTTTCTGTTTTTCACATGGCATCATTTTTTATTGTGCTTTTACTAAGTCCCGCAAGTCTTTGTCAAACTACTCTCTGTTGTATTTCAAACCCACCCAATGGATATTTGAAATCAAAGCTCATGTTTTTCTCTGTCTATTCTCTTCAATTTCATGTTGCTCTCCCTGCCATCTACCCCTCCCTGCACATGTCTTACATGCATGTCTATATTTGCTTTTTTGGTTTGTTTTGTGGCACACTGATATAGGCCAGGGCATGTGACCATGCATTTGGAACTATCTACTGGAGGCTAGCTGGCCCAGCAGAAGGAACACTGCTAAAGTTATTCTTTTTTTCCCTTGGCCGACTATTGATAGGGTTCGCCAAGTGTGGACCCAATGCCAATAGTTTCAGTTAATGTGACTTAATAATTAAAATTTTTCAATTCTAGAATATATCTGCTCCATTTTATTCTAGCTCCCTGTAATGTTTCTTATCAAAGTATTTCATCAGATGAATACTTTTTTCTTTATATTTTGAGCACAATGAAGATCACTAGCTTCATTTTCTTAATCTCTTGATTCTCAGGTCTGAATCATCTTGGAAAAAGGATCATAATTTCCTGCTTTTTCAAGTCTGATAACCATAGAGCATTCCGTCTCCACTGTTTAAATGATATGTTGCAGGGGGGCTGTTTGACTGTCATATCTACAACTGATTTTCATTTGTTGTGGCTGTTAAGTCCTTAGAATGCAAACATCCAGATTCTGTCCCTTCCTCAGTGAAAAGACCAATGACCACCTGTGGGTGGTCTCAGCCTCTGCTGGGCATCACATGCAGAGGTTTAGAGTGAGGGCAATTCAGGTTCCCTTGCCCCCCATTGTAGCTTTCTAATTTCTTGGGTATCCCTTCAATTTCTAAATGCTTTTACATCACTAAAAACAGACTTTTCAAGTACATTGATTATAATTTCTCTTGGAAATTTAACCACTTTTCTGGGTACTACTTGGTCCTGTCCTTAAACAAAGAGAGTGTCACCTTCTTTCTGGTATCATTCTGCTCTAGTTTCTGCTTTCCTCTAGGCCTTCTTTTTATGTTTTTTTTAAGGATTACTCATATTTTTGTTGCATACTAATTTTATTTAAAATTTTCTGGTTACATGTATTTTTATAGAAAACAAAATTTCAACTAGCAATTTTTTAATTTTTTATTTATTATATTTAAATAGTTTTAGTTACATTCCAAATATTGCCTCCCTTTCCAGTCCCTCCTCTAAGATTTTTTAATCTAAACCTCCTCCCCTTAGCCTCTGAGAAGGTGCTACATTTTACCCTTTCACTCACCTGCCAATCCACCCCCACTTTACCCTGCCCTGCATCCCTCTTTCCTAGTGCATCAAGTCTCTACAGGATTAGGCACATCCTTTCCCACTGAGATCAGATAGGGCAGACATCTGGTATATATGTGCCATGGACCCTCTTTGATTATGCTCTTTGATTGGTGGCTTAGTCTCTGTGAGCTCCCAAGGGACTGGCTTAGTTGACACTGTTGGTCTTTCTATTAGAGTTGCTATCCCCGTCAGTTCTTTCAATCCTTCCTGTAACTCTTCCTGGCCTCAGTCCAATAGTTGGCTATAAGTATCTGCATCTGTCTCAATTAGCTTCTGGTAGAGCCTCTCAGAGGACAGCCATGCTAGGCTCCTGTCTGCAAGCACAACATGGAATCAATAATAGTATCAGGGTTTGGTGCCTGCTCATGTGATAGATCCCATGTTGGTCCAGTCACTGGATGGCCTTTCCTTCTATCTTTGCTGTTCCATTTTTGTCCCTGGATTTTTTTTAAACAGGAACAATTCTGGGTCAAAATTTTTGAAGATGGGTTGGTGACCCCATTCCTCCACTGGGAGCCCTGTCTAACTACTGAAGGTTATCTCTTCAGGAAACTTCTCTGCACTATCAAGCATTTCAACAGAGGTCATCATTGTGTCCTGGTAGCCTTTAACATCCCAGGTCTCTGGAACTTTCCAGTAGTTTTTCCCCACTGTGCTCCCTCCTTCCCCTACCTCTGTGGCTTCATTTTTCCACTCATTCTCATGTCTCTCTGGGCTTCTTTCCTGTCCCCACCATACCTGATCCTGCCCCCTTTTATTCTTCCTCCTTCCTTCTTCCACTCAGGTCCCTCCTTCTCTCTGCTTTCCATGATTATTTTTGATTATTTTGATCTCCCTTCTAAGTTGGATTGAAGCATCCTCACTTGGGCCTTCCTTCTGGTTATACTTCTTGTAGTCTTTGGGATGTAGCATAGATATTTTGTACTTTTTGGCTAATATGCACTTATCAAAATGGATGGAACTAGAATATATTATCTTGAATGTAAAAATCCATGCTTTAAAGTACAGGCATGTGATGTACTCACAGATTCTTTATATTTTTAATATTGTGTATGAGTGTGTGTCTATTCACATGAATCTATGTTCTTGCTTAGGCCAGAGGCCTTGATTTGTCCTGGAGCAAGAGTTACAAGTAGCAAGTAGCCTTGAACTACTTAATGTTTTTGCTGAGAGCTGAACTCACATTCTATACAAGAACAATTTGTGCTCTTAACCAGGAAACCACCTTTCCAGCCCCAGTTTAGACCTAACTGAGTACTTTTAGATTATCTTATGGAATGAAAGAACCATCAAACAAAGCCAAACAGGAAACAGGTCTATTAATCAAAATGGAATTCTCCAAACATCATCTACTGTACCTAAGGAATGGCAGGAGGCCTCAGAGAAAGAACATAGACCCAGGTAGAAAACCTTCGAATTCTGAATGTGAACAATTTGAAGATTCGATTGATTCCATGTTGTTCTTAAATGTTCATACCATGTACTGCCATCTCTAAATCAGAGTAATGAATTCAGTGGTTGTCAGCAACTTGACATGATTTGTAGCAGCACAAAAAGCCCTAGGGAATTGGACTTGGTATTGCTCACTTTTAAGCTAATAAAGAGAAAACCCTACAATCAAAGGCAGTGAAGGGTATAATTGGCACAATGCTGTTTGCTATCAGTGTACTTCCCAGGGTCATTTTTGTTAACTGAAGAATGAAGTAAAACATTTTTAAGTGCTCAGCCCTCCAATAATAATATCAATGGTTACCCTGAGCAGTCAAGTCCAAATACATGACTCCTGATTATTACAGAAGCACCTGTTCCTCTGGACTCATTGTAAAGGATCTCATTCTTCAGTTAGAGAAACACATCATGTGGAGTCAACCCATGTCTAGAAAATATATCACTTGTAGCTCCATCTACCAATAAGGATGAATAAAAATGTCAGAATCATAAGAGATCTTATACACAAATTGCAGGTATGGTATTGCCTGTGCAACTTGGAAATATATCCGTTAAGAAGTATGGGCAGTTTTCATGAAACATAAAATTTTTCTGAAGTCACACTCCATTCAGCACCATGGCATATGTCATTCCCGAGAAAGGAAATATTGGAAGTCTCCTTTTATTTTGTCTCATATGTTTGAGAAATGAAAAGGACTTTCTTGTGGATAGACAACAGACTTAATAATATAAAACTACAGAGAGGGATAACTGGGCACTCGTGTTCCTTGTGGTAGCCTAGTAATAAAATCTATGTTATTTGAAGAATGAAATCCCACATAAGCAGATAAGGCTTCCCAATAAGAAAAAGGCAAGGTGATGGAAATCTATCAAAGAAGGATCTCTTAGGAGTGTGAATGGGGAGAAAGAGGGAGAAAAGGGGAGAAGGGGAAAAGGGCGAGAGGTGTTTGTACATGGCCAAACACTAAGACTACTTGTCACTATGGACTTAAAAAGAACTCTTTTTTTTGTTGTTGTTGGTTTTTTTTTTTTTTTCAGAATCTCCAGAGGAGAAAAACAGCTACTACAATGTCCCTTTCAGAGAGTCTTAAAATGAGCTCCTTACTTTATTTTACTCCATCCATAGTTTTTTTTTTTTTTTAATCCTAGAAACAAAACAATGTAAAATGAAATGTAGAGTACCAGATACAATTCCAGACTGTGGCAGTTTGAATGAAAATGTCCCCATAGTCTCAAGGGGAATGGCACGCTTAGGAGGTGTGGACTTGTTGGATTAGGTGTGGACTTGTTGGAGGAAGTGCATTATTAGGGGTGGACTTTGAGGTTTCCAGTGCTCCAGTTAGTTCCAGTGTCACTCTCTGATCCAGATATAAAACTCCCAACTACCTCTTCAGCACCATGTCTACCTCCATGTAAACAGCGCTTCCTACTATGACAATAAAGCACTAAGTTTCTGAATGATGAGCCACCTCCCATTAAATGTTTTCTTTCATGGTGGTCATAGTGTCTTTTTACAGTTACAGAAACCTTAACTGTGACACAGGCCTAATGAGCTATGATCTTCATTTTCACAACATTCTCAGATGTCTGTGTGTGTTAAAGTGTTAGGCATAGAAGACATAGAGCAATCAAATACAAGCATAATGTAAGAATCATCTATAATGACCTATTAGATGACATCAATACAAAGTAAAGTCAGAAGGACAGTTTAAAAAGAACCTCATTTTATGGATAGCTATTATCTGGGAATAACATTCTCTTCTCTGAAAAAATAACTCTCATCAAAGAACCTTAAATAGATTATAAATAAGAAAGAAAAATAAGAAGAGGCTAGAGCAAATATAAAAAACAAATTTATTAAATACTAGCTAATAAAATATTTAATAGGCAGCATTTAGGGAATGATATTGTCAGAAGATCTTGGATGACTGTGGAGAATAGATTATAGTAAAACCCAGTTTTTCCATATATTAACATAAGTGAAAACAAGTAATGCAATGCCTGGACTTCTACCAGAGAAAAATCATGGAAAAAACAGATAATGAATGGCTTCTGTTCAGTGACTATGGTGAAAATTTGAGGAGAATTCTTGGAATGGAAAAAAAATGGTTCCAGACAAAATCAGAGCATGATTAGTTGTAGAGTAGATACATTACAGAGAACTATAAATACATTCAGTGGTGGCTCTAGGATGACACTTGGGAAAGTGCTTGGCAGCAAGGAGGCAAAACCCTCTGATATTAGGAATTATTTGAGATCTAGCAGAGAAATTCAGCTGAATAAATCCATATCTCAGATATTAATACACATACCACAAATTTAATAACACGCAGGTCAACATAAGGTGGTATATAGATGCAAAACTACTCACAAACTTCCAAAATAACAGGGGTGATAGAATAAATGGGACATGAGCGGAGGCAGTATGTTTGAGAGGAGGAAGCAGACAGGCTAGAAGAAGATTGATGCAGGGTTGAGATGTGGGGAAAGTAAATGAATCAGGGTAAAGGGTAAACACTTACATATAAAATGCTATACAATGTATGCCATGCATACATTGAAATTCTTTAATTTGAAAAAGCTAATTAAAGGGCTGGAGAGATGGCTCATCAGTTAAGAGCACTTGATTGCTCTTCCAGAAGTCCTGATTGCCATATCATAGACAAAACACAGCATTTCTCCAGAACAGTCTGTCTAACATGAGAATTACCAATACCTACAGTTCTAGCATAGTCTCCACCATGTCCTTTAGGGTCACGTGGGCTGTAACACTCTGTCACGACAAAAAGCATGAGAATAGCAGTCATTAGAAAATGGATAGAGCTATCTAACTTCTACTGTGACCAAAACCTCAGTCCTGCTTCTCTGGGCACTGAATCGGCTCATTAGGCTATGGTCTTGTATTTCTGTGTAGTAAGGGGGAAAAAAACCAAAATGCTATCATGTTTTTACTCGGGTCAAGCTACAAAACGCACCATAGGTTTGCCTTGCTAAGAGAATATTTCTACTATGGAAAATTAGGGTTTAAAGCACAAATAAATAAATGACTGATTACAAGAGATTTTCTCCCATCTCAGAAGGTTTCTCCATAGGGTTCCTCTTTAAAAATGAACTCCTCTAGTGTTTTTAAGTGTTTTACAGATCATTAGCTACATGGCAGAAGGGCAATGGGAGGGATTTGTAAGTTCAATGAGCTGGGACGCACTCAAATTGAGGACAGATAAAAATAAGACAACTTATATTTAAAATTCTACTTTCATCAGTGGGAAACAACCACGAAAATCATCTGAACATAAGCTTTAAAAAGTAATCAGTTCTCAAGCATGCTATATCTTGAGAGGACAAAAGCTTGAAACTATATATGGCATTAATATTATATGTGATTATCATATATAAAAAAGATACTGTTCACATGCCAGAGACTCTAATATGTACATGTTTTACATATATAATACATATGATTTACATCATAATATAGTGGGATATGTTACTATTTATTAAATGTGATTCTCTATATAAAAAAGACCATTATTAAATAAATATGTGATATTGTTAGCTATCTATGTATTTATCACCTAGTAAAGCAGAGTTATCAGTCAAGCTCATAATTTTGCATGCTATGCCCAAATTTAATGTTGGCGTTGAGTCTTCACATATTATTCTTATAAACATTATGTAACACAACCATATTTTCTTGCTTGACTCTAAAACTACTAGATCTTAAATAAGATCTGAGAGTGATGATTTAGTATGGGATGTAATATGCCACATCCCTGGAAACTTTGAATAAACTATCATAGTGCATATTTCTAGCAGAAGTGTGTTTGAAGACCTTCCTATGAAGTGAATACCTCCTCAAGTTAGTAGGGGTTTCTTAGAAATACTAATGTCAGTATACTCAATTATGTTACAGATGCCTATTAAACTGTTCAAAAAATTAAGTAAACTAGAAAGAATTTGTTCTTAGATAACTAGTTAATTTGATGCCTATTTTGTTTATTTATTTATATGTTTATTGATGGGTAAAGGATGAAGAAAGACTTGGAAATACTGAGTCCTACTTTGTTTTCCTTTGCTATAATAAAACACCATGACCAGAAGCAACTAACATTTCTTTGACTTCATGTCCCAATCGCAGTACATCGCTGAGGACACTCAGGGCAGGAACCTGGAGGTTGGAGCTGAAGCAGAGGCCATGAGTTTCACAGTTTGTTGGCTTGCTTACCATGGCGTTCAGTTCACTGCCTTATAACTCAGGACTACCTGAGCCTCACCATACACAGTAGTAGACTGGAATAGGCCTACCCACATCAATCATTAGTCATAAAAAGACCCCACAGATTTAACCTCCTCTCATGTTGGTATTTGCTCAGATAAGTTTTTCCTTTTCCATGATGACCTGATCTTGTATTGAGTTGAAAAAAGTACTAACCAACATATTATGGAATAGCTTCAGATCATATGAAGGACTTGGAATCAATTGATATATTCCTTTTAAGTTCTTCTATGGAAAAGTGGAGTATCTTTATGAGTATATCTCCATATAAACTTTATTTTATATCTGCTATAGTTATCAGGATTGTATCAACAAATTGGTAAGAGGATTACTTTGAAGATTAGGATTGTTTTGTACCAAACAAATTGTTCTGAGGTCTGGTTTTCATATTCGAGTCCATAGAAGAATGTTATTGCAATTCAGTGATTGATATTTCATAGAAATGTTTCTTTCCCCATGTGAGCTGACCAAGGTTTGTCTAATATTTTCTAACAAAAGGTTATAATCCTAGTTCTGTTCTACTGTGTAAAGCTTCTTCTATTTGAATCTAAAACACAAGATAGTGAGTTCATGTAACATAACATACCACTCTATTTAGAAAAGAAAATGTGCAGTAGTGTTGAGAAGGGCCATGTAGCATTTCCTAGAGAATTCAGGACAGTAGATTGTTCAAGACTGCACCTAAATCTGAAGTCTTACTTTCTATAGGAGAGATTAAAAGTAATTTTCCTGAGCCAGGATTTCACTGTATATTCCAGAACTGCCTCAAATAAGTGATCCTCCTGTCTTGGTTTTCTGGGATTACAATTTTAGACCATCATTCCTGATTGCAAATTGTATTTTAAATACATGAAAGAAACTAATAATAGTGAACAAATTTTTATTGTAAGATGCTCTCATTCATTCATTCAACAAATGTTTCTTTAAGCACCTATTAGATGTGAAACACTGTTCATCATCCATAGCGTCTAAAATAGACTGGCTTCCTACCTAGAAAAATCTAGTGATGGAGAACATGATGCTGTATCTGAGTTTCTAACCTCATGGGATTTTTACCCGTATACCTTTGATGATACATCTTGGAGAATGTCTGTCTGTTTCCCGATTGATTTAACTGAGGAAGGAAGACAAATTTGAGAACCTCTACCAAAGGGCTGGAATCTTAGACGGAATGTAGCAGGGGAAGTGTGAAACCAATCTTGAGCACCAGCATTCACCTGTCTCTTCCTCGTGACTTTGGATTCTGTCTGACCAGTTTCTTCACGTTCCTCATCGTCATGCCTTTTCTGCTGAGGTTTGGGCTCAAAGTCAGTGCCAAAATAAACCATTGTTCCTTATGATGTTCTGTCATGTGCTTTTCCAACTAACTTGAAGAGGGAAAACATGTAGGATTAGGAGGCAGGAAAGTTTGAGTGGGTCCTATACATCTATAGTATAGGTGCAAGGGAGGAAAGCTTTCTGAACACACTCGAAATGGTGAGCAAAGATGTTCTTCCAGGAAGGAACTGAATATTGGATGATATACAATAATTAAAGGGAAGGCCAGATGGCCAAAGTTAAAGAAACATTTGAAGAGGATTTGTATAGAATTAGGAAGGGTGACCAGAGCTGAGTTGGGTAAATGCTTATTTATTGCCTTTTATAAAGAATGTATACTTGGATATAGAAAAGGCAGTCGCTGATCGTTTTTCAAATCATCCAAATTTTACTTTAAATACATCATCATTTTACCATCTGGAAGCATACAGAGATATTGTAGAAGAGCAAGCAGAGACACAGTTATGAGGCTTAAGCAGTATCTGCTTCATGGACTCACAGTCTTTACAATTGTACAAGGTTCCCATCCTTGAAGAATATTGCCCCTAGGTTAATGTTCTGTTAACTTTAGCTTGAATGTTTTATTAGATACTCTCTGTATTTACATTTGAAATGCTATCCCTGCCCCCACCCTGATCTCATTCCTCTTCCCCTCCACTTGTCCTCAGGAAGGTGCACTAGCTCCCAATCACCCTCTACCCCAGTGCCTCGGCATTGCCCTACACTGGAGAAACGTGCCCCCCCCCCCCCCGGGTGAAAGTCCTCTTCTCACATTGATGCCAGACACGTTTATCTTCAACTACATATGCACCTGGAGCCATAGCTTAAATTTTTTAATTGTGTGTGTGTGTGTGTGTGTGTGTGTTTGTATGTGTGCATGTATGTGTGTGTTTGTGTGTTTGTACCCATCCGACTGTCAGTCCATGCACATTGGTAAGGCCAGAAGTTAGTACTGTTATTTTCCTCAATTTCTCTCCATGTTGGCTTTGCCGTCAGAGTTTCTAAGCGATCCTGAAACTAGCTTGGCTAGACCACCAGCCTGTTAGTTCCAGGCATCTGCCTGTCTCTACTCTTCAATACTCAGGTTACACATGCTCACTCTGCACCAGGCTTTGTGCCTAGGTGCTGGAGACATGAACTTCTTGATTTCACAGCATGCATTTACCTCTTTTCCAAGCCTCAAAATTCATGATTTTTTAAAAAGGGAGTCTGCATTTATATTTTTCATAGGGTCCTCAAATTATGTACCTAGTATTCTGGCTAGAATAAAAGTCTAGTTATTATGATGTTGTGTCATCTAAGAAAATGGTACTGGGATAGAGAAGAGTGATAGCTATTTTTCAACAATACAATTAGAATCAATTATCTATTGCCACTAATATAAACTTTCAATTTGGTTTATGTAAAGTATTTTAATTATTTATACAACACAAACTTAGGATAATCAGCATAGATTGCACACATTTAAAAATGCCACTTTTCAGAAAATTGCTAATCATTGTTATCCTCTATTGATGTAACTGTCTATACATTCCTAGTAAAGATGACCATCAGAATGGAACACATATCCATTGGCCTCATACTCTATTGATTGTGCTGTGAACTAGCAGTGACCCAGTGGTTTGTGTTAGAAGCATATAATTCAGTTTAATGTTAAGACTAAAATAGCTAATATAAGAAAACGTAAAAAGTACTGTCTAAGGGGTTAATTTTTATAAGATTTTATATTTTATTTTTGATTATATGTCTATGTATGTGCAGGTGTTGTTAGGGGGTCTACAAATGGGGTAAGATGCCCAGAAATTAAAATTGCAGACAGGTGTAAGGTATACTGCAAGTTCTAGGACTAAAACTGAAGCTCTGGAACTCTCAAATCCTGAGCCATCTCTCCATCTTTCTTTTTTGGGCTCACTAGAAAAAAGCTCACCAAGGACTGCAGCTTATTTAATTTCAGGAGACCAAAGATTATTTTCATGATAGCAACATTAATATGACATTATTTGGAATTTTTTCTTTTAAAAAAATAGATATTTCCAGGAATTCTTGTGGTAGATATCTCTCAATATACACAGTCATCACATTGACATGGTACATTTGAAGAAGGCATCAAAGGAAATTTACAAAATTTCTTTGATTTCTCTTCTTATTCAAGATAAAATAAAGCTGATGTAAAATTGAAATAATGTTTAATGTGCATGATTATATTTCATAAATGAGAGTATTGAACAGATGATGAAAATCTAATGACATCAAGAGACAAATGAAAATATTTCGGCTGCTGCCTGGCAGATCTGTCCTTAGCTTAACAAGACCTGATGGCAAATTTGGATGTTATGTGGACAGTACAGCATTCTCACCTGGGAAAGAGAACATGGTGCTAATACTTGCACGCATAAATCCCCATGCAGCATATGGACACACAGCCCTCTACATGTATCCCAACAGCAGAAGGCTCACTGGTGATTAGGGAATGAACCATTGCCCCAGCGATAAGATCAATGACACTGAAGAGCTCTGCTTGTCATGCATCGCAGCCTCAAGACTCCAGACATCACCTCCCTGGGTGTTTGTTTCACTTGTAGGCTTCTATGATTACAGCTTGAAGTGGGACTTCTGCTCTGTGCCTCTGGAGATGAGCCCAGGACTCGTTGCTTTTCTTCACTTTGTCACACACATACCCCCAGAGTCTCCACACCTCAAAACCTTAATGTTGCAAATAATATTGACTCCATGAGACTGGATGAAGTCATGTGAACTGATGCTCCTCGGATCCTCTTGGTCCTGACTTTTCTAAAACAAAGCTAAAGAAAGCCATCATTTTTCTAGTGAGCCTGTGATAATGAAATAAAATATAATGTGAATTGGGAAGTATGTGTCTTTCTGTAGAAACACATCAGAAAACAAGGGAAATATCAATTAGCCCCTTCTCTAAACATTCCAAATATCGACATTTTAATGTTAGAACCTGTCTCAGTGACTCCAAGGGATCCTTGCTCATTTCCCTTGATTACAGATCACCTCCAGTTACGATCCTCTTTTCCTATCTTTCATTGTTCCCTTTTACATAAATTACCTCTGAGTGACATGGTTTCCACATATACCATGTTTTTTTTTCTGCAGTAACAGAATTATAATTGTTCCCATGCTTTATTCTTCCCACTTGTGATGGCTTAGGTTGTAGCTATGACCTGTCCCACAGGCTTTTCCTCCAGTAAATATGGTACTTCTCTGCACCGATACAAGAGAATATCTATTTGATACCTATACTTACTGTGTGCATAGCTGTTTCTTTGCACCTTTATGATGGCTGCTTTTCCTCATTTTGCACCTCTGGCCCCAGTTACAATTACTATGGAGATCATACTTTTCTACCTTGCCCCACATTATGCAGGCTGACCACAGACTAAGTCAGCAAGATCTGTTTAATGTGTGGTTAGTAAAGAGTAGAAGCTCCAAGTTCTGTGTTTCTATGTCACTGAACATCCAGCTAGAACAAGCTAAAAGCAAAATAAACAAGAAAGGGCCATAAATGTTGAAGGCAGAAACACCTAACACAGTGTTTGTTGCAGTGCCGATCGGGGAAAACTGCACTGATGTTGCCCAGTTCTGTATGCCGAGATGGGGGATCTTATAAGCATTTGGCTGTGGTATCAGTGGTTTTTAATCCTAAAACTGTTAATATAACCCCCTTTCATTCTTAGAAGAGTTCTAATTTAGATGACAAAGTACACAAGCATTCTCCCGAAGGACCTTTACTAATGCATAAGCTAAACATCCACCTTGCATGTTAGCACCCACTCTAGTTTGTCTCAACTTGCAAATGTGGAAGCCGGAATGGCTCATCATTTGACCCATTTCTTCCCCAAGTTTCAGGTCCCAGTGCAGTAGAAAGACAAAAACAAATACACAGGAATAGCAATCTGAAAGGAGTCACCACTGGATATATTGGAGGGTATGAGGGAAGGCTTAGGATCGCGGGGAGAGTGGGTCCCTTCTTTTTTCTTTTCTCTCTCCCAGGAATTTTTTGATAGAATCAGTTTGAGGCTTGAGCTTGGAGATCTGCATTCTCAGTTGGTAAGAACACCTATTTTTAAAGGCTACATATTTATGCTAACTGGCACTAAGCAGGGGTTACTCACCACCTTGAGCTGGGAACAACATGCCAGAGGATATGACTTCTGTTGGAGAAGGTTTGAGAGAGATGACAAAGAAAAAGAAAGGGAGAAACAGCCCAACAATACCAAAAAGAAAAGAGAAAGAAAAAAAAAACCCACACAATTCTTTTCTGTACACTGTGGTTTGTTTTACTTAGGAAAACGGCTTGGTTATACCCTGCAGCCCGCATTCATTACCGTGATCTTTGACTGGCAGATGCAAAGTAACAGGATGCATATTTTAGTGCTTATTATAATACCCTGTCCAAAAACAACTTGAGAAATTTGTGATTTCGACAATATCTCATTTTGCTGGCTGCAGCGCTCTGTGATTGTCTGGCCCACGTGGCTTCCCGATTATGCATACCACCAATCCTTCTCATTAAAATGGCCACAGTTCACCAGTTTCGGTAGCTTGGAACGGACTTGGAATGAATTATTATACAACAAAGAGGCTGCTGTCATGCAGAACAAAAGACAAGCAAAAGAGAGCTTTGGCTTAATGAGGCTAAGTGAGTGTCTCCCTGCCTCACAGCTACTTGACGGCCTTTGAGCATGGATTTTTTTCTCCACAGGCCAAAACCTTTGGTCTATTATTTTGTGTTTATGCACCTCGAGGCTAATATACATTTTAATATGCTGCACATGGAGAAAAAAAATCAGCCATTAGATTAGAACATGTGCACTCCCTGTTAAATTAATGACAACCGAACACAGAGATAAATTTAGGTTTTCATATTTAATTATAGCACACTGCAGTACATTTAGCAAGGATAAATTGCACTATTATTATGCTTCTTTTTTTGACATCTTCTCCTACTAACAGTGTACACTTGCCCCACCACCACCACCACCACCACCACCACCACCACCACCACCACCACCACCACCTTGTGCCATGCTAACATATTTGTGAATAACATGTTTCTTTCAATATCATCCAAACTTAGTTGGTAGTCGAAAAGTCTAATATTGTGTTAAATGCAGTGAAAGGACTAGTGCTTCCCTAACATCTGTGTGGAGTGAATAAAACGTGATTGGTAAGAAAAGCTACATGCACTTGTAATGATGGATACAGGTAGTCAGCCCTTCTGATGGAGCAAGGCCCAGGACAGCATAAGATCAGAGAGTTGATGCTTCACTATGAGTCCAGTGGACTGTGTATAAGGACATAGCCTACAATACACCAAGGAAAATGCACAATTTTTGCTATCTCAAGGGTACTTTTAATTCTGTTGATTTGTGATAGAAATGAGAACAGTTCATCTGACAAAAGATTCCAGGTAATCAAAACCCGGTTGCTTCGGGTGGGAATGGCAGCTTTTGCTTTCCCTTCTTCCGAAGCTACTACTGCAGAGCTAGGCTATTAACACACCCTGGTGGTGCCTGAATGAACATTTCCTGTGCACTGACCAGATAGCTTCTAATTCTTTTATTTGGGGGGCTACATTTTGCTTTCCATTAATTGAGTGTATTTGTTCCCCATTACATCTGGAACTAAGAATTCAGCTTACTTCATATATCATTTAATAGAGTTACAGTTGGTTGCCCAGAATGTAAAAGAGTCTTTTTCTTCTCTCCTCATGGGAAGAAACAAAAAAGCATTATTGTACATGTCTGCAGAAATGAAGCATGGGTATGTGT
This sequence comes from Micromys minutus, assembly GCF_963924665.1. Classification (NCBI taxonomy): domain Eukaryota; kingdom Metazoa; phylum Chordata; class Mammalia; order Rodentia; family Muridae; genus Micromys; species Micromys minutus. The sequence goes on from NC_137973.1 coordinate 52,379,272, forward strand.
CATCCTTTTACTTTAAAAAGGTTATTTAAATTCAGAAAGCTTTAAAGTCAAAACTTTTCCACATCACTGTAGGACATTGAGCCTTTGTCTTTGTAGGGTGTTTACTTTACAAAGGACACGTGGATGATGACCAGAGGATTATGGTCGTGTTACAGGGAGGTGGTGAGAAAACATACATTAGCAGAATGAGTTACCATTGGCAAGGAAACAATATTTTTGGATAACAGAGATTATACCTTTATTAGGAAACAGTTTCTCTGCCTAGATTCTGACAAAAATGAAATTTGAAAGAGAATAAAAAAAGATGATCATAAAAACTGAGTTGTAAAATTCATTTTGAAAAATCCTTTTTGCTTTCAAATTTTACTCCCTTCAGAACTAACAGTGCAATATAATGAACAGAGAAGTGGCTCATTGGTAGGTGTGATAAAAATTTCTATTGACTAAAAGGACTTATTTTTTTAATCTCTAAGTGTGCTTGACAAATTAAATTCTAAGAACCTCCATGTGGAAAGAGATGAGGGTTGTATCTACTGTAATACAGAGGTTGACAAAGAGTTGCTAGAAAACTCTGTGTAATTGGGACAGTTTTGGGATGGATATGCCATAGTTTTCATTCAAATATCTGGGTTCAGTCTTCCCCTAGGTTGCTTTCCAGCTATAGACAAGAGGTTCAGACATGTCAATCAGCATTATTTAGTAGTCATCAAGTCACTTTTCTGGATTAATTCACCTTGTAGCCTATAGAACTTTATAACAAGTTGAAGGTACACCCCACTTCTGATACAAAACAGTTTCACCAGACATAATTATAAGCATGTCTTTTTCCAGACATACATAGGCTTCAGAAATAACTTACTCTTAAAAATAAATATATTATTTATTATATCCGTGTGGGGTGTACATACAAGCTATTGCATGCATGTGAAAACTTATGGGAATGGTTTCTTTCAACCATGTGGATCCTGAGGATCAAACTGATATAATCAAAAACAAAAGAGATGTTTGCCATCTTCCATTAACTCTAGCTTTTCTTTTTCTAAGTTTTCACATTATGGAAAACTACTATAGACTACAGTACTGTCTTGTAAATGAAGCCAGGAGCAAGCAGAGGTAACAGGGAAACAGAAGGAAGATATCTGAATTTCATTGAATTCTCACAGCTCTTCCACCTCTGACTCTGTCCTTTCTTGGCTAACACCTGCTCTTGCATTTCTTTTGAACCGCTCTGCTGTGGGCATAATGTTTTTGTGTATCATGTGAAGATTATCAGGTGCTGATTTCTCTGCCCTCATATCTTGTTTCAATTCAGACACAGCATTGTAATGCTTATGTCAATAGTCTCATGTCTGAAGCTTGTAGAAATCAAACTTAGCATTTATTCTCTGTCTTATAAATAAAAGCTGATCAGCCAGTGGCTGGGCAGAAGAAAGGATAGGACAGAACTCTCAGCAGCCAGTGGAGGGGAATAGAGAGAGGAGTGAGGCAGATTTATCCACAGGAGAATAAGAGAAGACATCATGGGAAAATATATTTGAATATAATCTATAGATTTATAGAGCTAGACCAATACTAATGCAAGTATTTCAAGGATCATTGCTGGGAGGTAGCCAGATTAGTTTAGAGGATTGAAACAGAGTAATAAATAAGAGACCCAGTACTCTGTGGTAATAGATGACATTACCTGTTTTGTTTGGTTGCTTAGTTTTGGTTTTTATTGGTTGTTTTATTTATTTACATTTCAGATGCTATTCTCCTCTCTGTTTCCCTTTCAAAAATCCCCCATCCCACCTTCCTCCCTTTTTCTCTAAAAGGGTGTTCCCCTACTCACCCCCATTTTTGCCTCATCTTTCTAGCATCCCCCTACACTGGGGCATCAAGTCTCTGCAGGGCCAAGGGCCTCCCTCCCACTAATGCTAGATAAGGCCATCCTCTGTTACATATGCAGCTGGAGCCATGGACCCATTCATGTATACACTTTGGTTATTGGTTTAATCTCTGAGCTCTGGGGGCTCCAGTTTGTTGAAATTGTTGTTGTTCCTATGGGGCTGCAATCCCCTTCAACAGAGGCTCTGCTTTTACCTGTTAAGCCGTCTTGCTTGTATAGAAATGGTAAGTTTTGTTCAAAATATGAGGTACCTATGGACAGAGGGAAAATATTCAAGTATGATATGTACCTATTACAGGCATTTCTCCAAGCAGAAATCTCTATTTTTTTCTTTTCTAGATTCCATCCATTTCCTGTAATTAAGGAATATTTTGTACTGATAGACTAACAATGAAAGCCGTAGCTTTAGAAAGGTTGGTGTGAGTTTCTAAGGAATTAGTGATCAAAAGTTACATCCGAACAGCCTTAGAAGAGCCCAGTTAGATGAATCAAGACCATTCTCATGTTCCAAACAGCACAGCCAGTAAGAGTACAAAGAACTGCATTATTTAGCTTACAGAATAAATTGATTTAATTAAGCTGGCAAATAAAGGCTGAAGAGAAATGGCTACATTCGTTTTTTTTTAGTTGAGGCATATGTACAGTTTCAAAAAGAAATCATTTTCTGCGTCAATCACTGAGGGACGAAAGGGAAAGTGGTGTGTAGAATTTAGATCTGACCGTGCCATGTCTTCCTAAGAATAGACTTCTAGGAAAAGAGTGAACAGTCTTGGCAGCCTTTTCTTTTCTTTTTCTCATCACTTCCTTTCTTTCGTCTTTGAGAAACAGAGATCTTTGTGTGTACCTAATTCTCTGCACCAAGGAAGGAGTTTACTTTCTCTTTGCTTCACTAATATTTCCTTAAAATGTACTTAACAGAATCCTCGAGTTGGGTCTTTACATGTAGCCATGAAATCGTTAGTGAAACCCTTACTAATATTAATATTTCTTCATCCTCACTGTGTGGTGTGGATTGTTTGCTTTAAAATAACAACAGCAAACAATAACAATGAAAGACAGTGCTTTTGGAGTGTACATTTCAATCAAAAGAATGATCTAAATCGTCTTTACCTCAATGTATTGCCATTTCTGTCATTTATCCATATTTCTCTCTTTTCTTCCCCCTACAGAGACAATAAGGTTCAAAGCAACAGTTTCTGAACATTTGCGAGTGTATGTTAGTGTGCTCTTTTCCAGACTCCAAAACAAGATGAACGCAGGATAGCACACTGCACTGGTGGTTGAACTGGAACTAATTCTGGGCTGTCTTTGACTGTAGCTTGGGTAGGAGTTTGTGTATAGCCGCACAGTCACTTGACAAACCTTTCCTAAATGGCTTCTACAATATCTCTAATAGACTCCAGTTAATGTGACATAGGTACAAGGTGAGAACCCTTTATCCAAAACACTTAGACTAGAATATAAGGTAATTTGATTGCTTTGAGACATTTGCTAATGCATTGTGATATTGTTTTTGAGATAGGATCCAAATGTTGACATTATATTCATTATCCGTGAAACACGTAGCCTGAGGTCAACTTTATATTGGAAGAAGAAGATACCCAGGCTGAATTCGTGTTGTATTAATACCCCTGAACTATACACCAACCCAATTGCTTTTATATTCCAGGTAATTTTGTATAATGGGTAAATCTGATGGTGTGCACTTTTTTTTTATGTATGACATTGTATTAGTGCTTAAAATGTTCTAGATTTTCAGGTATTTTACAGTTCTGGTTTTTCAGCTCAGAGCTCTGTGACCTGCTTGTAATCTTAAAAGTTATGACTTAGATATTGGAATACAGCAATGCAAGAAGTGGGAGGGGACCAGAGAAAGGGAAAGCCTCATAGAACTCATATTTGAGTGACAGAGATAACCATAAATAACAGAGATAAAGATTGATTGTATATGGTTGGCAAGGGCCCTGTGGAAAGGTTAAGTAATGAAGGCAGAGAATTCAAAAGCACAGGAATTAGAAGACCTATAGAAAGCTGCAAATACAGATCTCATCAGAAGGTGACTTTAGCAGAGGCATGAGAGATTCTAAAAGTCATGCAGTTACCTGTAAGGAGGGCAGAAGGAGCAGCCAAGATAAAGATCCAAAGAGTAGGAAAGATCTAGGTAAGAAGTAAAGTGGGTCAGGGTCAGAGAAACGTCAGTAGAGAGCAAGGGTGATTATCTCTTGCCTTCAGTTTGGCCCCTTTCACTGCCAACCCATTAGGCTCCCAAGTATCTTTCTGTGCACCTCCCAAAACCGGCCCTTAGGTTCTGTGTAAATCTCTCTCCTCCCTCTCTCTCTCTCTCTCTCTCTCTCTCTCTCTCTCTCTCTCTCTCTCTCTCTCTCTCTCTCTCTCTCTTTCAACTCTCTTATCAAAAGCTTCCTTCTATCATACAGACCTTTCTTGGCAAGAGCCAAACAGCAGTTTCTGTTCTTTCGTTATCTTCCCCTGCTTACACACCCACACACCAAAGAGAACATCCATGTATTTCACTCCACTACTGCCTTAAGAAAGCAGATTTTGTCAAGCAGCACAGAGGTGCCCCAAAATTAAAACGATCAGTCTCCAATTTGGGTAAAGATCTCATTGCTGATGGGTTCTACAGTGGCTCCTGCCACTCAGCTTAGTTGTGAATAAAGATCTGGAAGGAAACAAAAGAGAAAACGCATCTCTCTTCTTGGCTAATAGTGAATGATCTCTTCTCCAGTATTCTTTCTGCCTTTCTGTAGACTCTGGGGTATAGTGCAAGGCTGAATATGAGCAATAGGCAGTGTTACAGGCTACATGGGAAATTCTGAATTTTGGGCTTCTCATTTTATAAAATTTTATAGCATTGAAGAATCTCTGAAGAGTTAACATACCACATTTTTTGATAATTCATAATTGCTATGCCATGGTAGCCTTGGTTATGTGTGGAATGCTCTAACCAAGTCAACTGTGTGGCTAACATCAGTAAACACTCACTGCCATTGCAGTGGAGTAAATCAGGAACAGTCAAAAGAGCACTTGGCTCTCTCAATCCCTGGGAAATGCATTGCTTAATTAGCAAACACCAACTTGAGAGACTCCTCTAGAGACTCCCAATTAACTAAGCTTCTAGCCAAACAGCATCAATGCTTCTCTCTTATCAGTTCAGATACATACATTCGTGCACACACCACAAATCTATGTTAAATCAACATGGGTTCTCAACACTTGGTCACCATAGAAGCCAGTCTGTCTGAATAATTTCTAGAAGTAAAATGCATGAGAGAGAGAGAGAGAGAGAGAGAGAGAGAGAGAGAGAGAGAGAGAGAGAGAGAGAGAAAGTAATACAGTTTATCAAGCAAATAATCTCAGAAGAAGCACACAACCCATTTGCTGTGCAGCTCCCAAGCTCACCAGATATTTCCTGCTGTTTTTCAGTAAGTTCTATTTATATTTCTACCCTGAAAAACTCATCATGCCCCCTACTGCTTAGGAGCAGAGCTGGCACAGTGTGGCACAACACAACACATCCTGGTATCCTCTCGAGGTTACTGTCTGGCCATATGCTTCCTTTCAGAATGCTTGTTGAACAACTCTGTTTGTCTCCCCTTGGTCACCAATGCCAGAGTAAATCTGTGGACTCCTGCTGGCAGGAGAAATGGCCTTCCATCGGCAACAACAAACAAGTTCCTTATTACTGACCCTGCCATCTGTCCTGGTTTCCAAATGGCACACAGAGGAGCAGGATTCTGCAGGGCCAGATTTAGTGCATCCGACATCTATCTACTGGTCAAATCAGCTCCAATATCTAGACTGCAACTGTGCATAGACAGACACCTGGCTAACTTCCTCTACTGGAGAATGGTTGGTGGGTGCTGATCAAAAACAAACAAACAAACAAACAACAAAGATCTTCCAAAGCTCTACCACTCTTAAGAGCTGGATTGTCTAAAACATGCTGGGTTCTAGGCCATGTGCATGGTGAAGATGTTATTCTCCCTTTGACAAAAGAAGGCATAAATTACACAGCTCATTTTTATTAAACTATGTTCCAACTAAGACCACTCCCCTTGTACACATTGACACTGAAAAGAGTATTGCCAGGTCTGTTGATTATAGGCCCTTTGAAAAGATCATGTAGAGTGCTTCAAGATGGTTCCAAAATGAAGATGTAGTTTCCTCAAAGCTCATTTCTAAGTTGCTGGTGATTCTATGTGTCTTGCCACTGCAGACTTAATATGAACGGGCTTATCCATTGCATTGTACTTTGGGTAATCAGAATATTATATTTAGAGACAGGCATTTAAAAATAAAAGGCATTGCTTGGCAAACAACAGTATTAAAGTAAGGATGCCAAGAGCATGCTATGAAAACATGAGAGATACAGAGACATGGCAGATATTCATTAATGGTAGTATTTTATCCTCTCAGGCCATGTCTTTGGGAAATAGACTATTACTCAATAACCCATCTAAGTACCTGATGTTCTCTTAGCTGCCAGGACTATTCTTTTTTTTTTTTTTTTTTTTTCAGAAAGCATGAAACACTAAATCCTGCTGTGGCAGTGGGAAGTTCCTGGGGTAAAAATAAGTTAGGTGAAAACTTCAAATCCATGAAGGTCTTATCAGTGTAGCCAGAACTCTATGACAAGTGTATCAAAGGCTTGTTTAGAAAGAATATAACCAGTCCTTTTATTATCTACCCCAAAGGAAAATGTGTCTCTATCCACCAATAAATGTTTGTGATATAGCCCTACAGAATCTTAAATGTTGGACTTACTTATAATTTTCATTAAAACAGGGACAATAATGGTATTCTCATCAAATGATAATCACGATGATTATGTGCAAGAAGCACATTTAGCCAAAGGTAGAGCACACCTGGTACTCAGGATCCATTCAATTTATGTCACCATGCCCAACACTTTGAAAGATCAGGGTTTTATGAATGGTGCTTCTGATTTACATAAGACCAAACTCAACTTCACACCTTATAGAACAGACAGGTTTATTCCAATTTTGTGGAAGAAGAAATGAAGGAAGCAAGTGTGCTGAATTCAACCTTAACTTCATAGTCACTCAGTACATAGTTCTGTCAGTGATATAAGCTCTCTGGGCCTTGACTTGATTGTATGAAATGAAGACAATGAAATCTGGCAAAGTCCTTTCTGATTTAAAGAGTGCTAATCTTGATTGTGTTCTTTATTCTTTTCCTCTATGTCCTTTTTTAAAATTAGATACTCTCTGTATTTACATTTGAAACTCAGGAAGGTGTACTCACTCTAATCACCTCCACCTCAGTGCCTTGGCATTCCCCTACATTGGGAAAACAAGCTTTCCCTGGATCAAAGGCCTCTTCTCACTTTGGTGCCAAACTCTGCCATCTTCAGCTACATATGCAACTGGAGCAATAGGTCTCTCCATGTGTGCTCAGTGGTTGGTGTTTTAGTCCATGGGAGTTGTGGAGGGTTTGGTTGGTTGATAATGTTGTTCTTCCCATGGGAGTGCAACCCCTTTCAGCTCCTTCAGTCCTTTCTTTAGCATCTTCATTGGGGTCCCTGTGTTCAGTTCAATGTTTAGCTGCAAGCATCCAGTATCAGTGTGACTCTGGCAAAGCCTCTGAGGAGGCATATAGGGAAAATATCTGGCATTTGCCTTGTAGAGTAATTGGAAACAGCAGAAAAATTCTATCAGTCTCTTTTCACCTGTTAACTCATCCTTATATAATTTATTAATACAAGCTCATCTTTTTAAAGCAAGTTTCTTTTCAAAAATAATCACTCAAATTAGCTATACAATATAGATACATGAAGTATATAGGCAATATGAAGCAAGAAACACTATCATGCTATGGAACCTTGATATCTGATCAGAAAGATAAAATTTGAAATTAATAAAAGTACTAGTAAAATTTTAAAATATTAATTTATAGTTAACTTAATCAGGTCAAATAAGAAAGACAAAAATGATTCATACTTTATTTGGTGTGCCTACTAAAGTACCTATCTATTTTTAAATATTCAAAGAACTACTACCTTTAAGAATTAAACCTCATATTGGGAGTCTTTGAAAAAATAGGAATTAAGTACATGAAAAACCGAAGACAAATTATATAAATTAAGGTAAATCACTAAAGTTTTTGGTAGCTACAAAAGCAAAGAACTCACATACTTCCAGACATGTAAGCTTATCATAGGACTACGTGTGATTAAAGCTAAACTAATGTACTCTCTGAATATTCTTTTTAGAGTGTGGTGGCCAGAGAATCTCATAAAGATGGTGCCTTAAACTACATTTCCAGTTGATTGTTTAAAACAACAATTATATCCATAATTGTGTATGTGTATCTATGTGTCCCCGTGGGTGTGAAGAGAAATGTGTGCAGGTGTCTATGAGGAAGCAGGTGGACTTCAGAGGCTTAAGTAGGATGCCATTTTCTGTCCATTTCAACAGCGTTCAACTCAATGGGGATAATTTTCTAAGGCAAGATTAATCTATTCCGTCCTTAGGCCTAGGGCCACTGACAAGGAGAAACTTTACATTGCAGATCCTAGGTTAAATGTGGACTTCAATAGAGAATATGTCTTTAATTTTAACATTGAGCAAAAATGGTCACCTTCCCTAAGGAAGCCACTTTTGCTGCTCTTGTCAATCTTCCACGGAAAGTATGTGAAATGACAGAAATAATAGCTCTTTCATTTTTCTAAAAACCCCTGGGGCATTATTACTAATAATTATTACTAATGAGTATTACCACAGTCATTTTTGCATAGGAGTGCAATGGCATACTAAAATGGCAGGTCACTATCTCAGATTCCCTGCCCACTGGGAGCAGACCAGAGAGTTAGTCCAAGATTGTTTGACTCAAGAGTCCACACTCACTATTCAATACATAATATAAAACTCATTCTTCTTTTCAGCAGATAATCACAAACGGAAAAGAAATGGTTCTCTTGTGTCAAAAAAGAAGAACTTTTTATTTTAGAACTAATGTCATATTTCTGCCTAAATGTTGAAATGGATATTCTTCTGACCATATTTAAATTGTGTGCTATCTCACAGCCAAATGTTTCAGTCCCCAATTGGCTAAAATTCTTTACCTAGATAGTAAATGAATAAGTACAGACTATAGCTGCCTATTCATGACCCTAAGATATATTAGCATGTATTTAAATAAAGAGTATTGGAAAATGTCATATAACATTGAATGAGAAGGGTTTTTTAAAATTACAATATACTTTATGATAATACATCAAAACTACAAGCAATTAAATGTACCATACACCAAAATAAAATTCGAAATCAGTAATTATATGCAAAGGCAAACTAAAAATCATATGTAAAGTGGTTTAAACTGAATATTTATCAGCTGCTTATAGTAATCAATTGAAAAAAAAAGAGAAAAAAACAACAAATAGTTTTCTCTAAAATAAAAAACTGTGTTAATCAAACAGAAAATATACAAGAAATATACCTATGTTTACAATGTTGAAAAGCAATTAAAAAATCATGATTAGCAACTTGATTTATTGGCATAAACATGTGTAACCCAAAGTTGGAAAAGTTAGCGATGGATTTGAGAAAATAAAATAAATGTGGCACTTACTGTTTTTATTTGTTAGTGAGTAGATTAAATTAAAATGCTTTGGCATATATAGAGACCAGTGATTGACAAAGCGAAAAATAAAATTTTCATAGTAAAGAAATAGAAACAAACTTTATTCTCACACATTTTGAAATACTTAAAGGAATATTAATGTCCTACTGTTCCAACTTTTTCCATAAATTAAAAAAAAATTACATAGTCTTCAGCTACTGATGATTTAACAAATGAGTAAAAAGGAACTCCCATAACTTAAGATTGTTGAATTAATTTTGAGTACATTATCCAAAATATATATTTTACAGATACATGTCCAATTTCTCACTATCAAGGTCTTGGCATGCAGCTTAAAGGTAGTACTTGTGTAAAATGTGCAAGCCCTGGGCTCACTCCCCAGCACCAAAAAACAATAGCACACACTTTCTCTGCTTAAGAGTTGAACAGTATTCCCTCCATGCTCATGGAAGCAACATGGGGAAGTTGGTTAAACTGTGGTCCATTCCAAGAATGTGTTATTGGAATGGCCTGAACAGCTATGTAGAGTGCTCTGTGTGACAGAATTCAAATGGAGAAAAGGTCCTGAAGAAATCTTTTAATATTGCACAGAAAATGTGGAAGGAGGACTGTAAAGCCAGGGTTTCTGGAGTGCGCTATCGATGTTCAGCAGAAGCTTTTCTGGTTGTCAAATATCTATGGTTCTTTTGCTCTTATCATTTAAAGAGATAGATCATTTAAGCATATTCATATTCCCCATTTCTAATAGAAGTACACAACTGTGAGGAATTCTTTCATGTCATCATTGTCTGCCCTGGGATGTATGCTGTAGCAGTATGTAATGATGAGGGAATATATTAGAAGAATGAACAGGAAGATAGAGTGTTTTGTTTACTGATGGGAGCATTTATGCATCACTTAAGGAAAAAAAAATCTTTGTTCACACAATCTTATTCTTAATTATTATTGTTATTGGTTCAAATACTAACCCAATCATGATGTCACTGCTGTTAAAAGCAGCAGTACTAATCTGACTTACCTAAGTGGTGCTAAAATATGAGACAGTCTGATGGTGGTTGAGTTTTAGTGGTGGTGGAGGTGGTGGTGGTAGTGTTTTGTTGTTGCTGTTGTTGACTTTTTTTTCTTTTTTGCTTTTTGTTTTGTGGGGTGTTGTTTGATTGTTTTCTTTTTTTAAAATCTCTCACTTAAATGTTTATGGTATGTGAATATATTCCAGGTGAATAATTGGACTATATTCGGGGTCATACGTGCATGTGCACAAACATGCATTTCAGGGCTCAGGATTTATGTCAAGAGTCTTTCTTAATCATGCTCCATCTAATTCATTGATAAAGACACTCTTGGTTAACCCCAGAACTCATTAATACAGCTAGTTTAACTCCAGGTATTCCTGCCTCTGCCTCTCCTGGATCAATGCGTTTTCGAACACACCAAGTATTTGTTACAGAAGTTTGAACTCTGGATTCCTCGTGCCTGTGCATCAAGTACTTTAACCAGTGAACCATCTCCAACCCTTGTTCTTTATTTTTTAACTGACATCTTCCTAGACTTCTTTGTGTTGCCATTGTGTTTACTTTTAAAGACTGAGTTATTGTGACTGTCACAGAAATCTTTTCAAACACATGCTAAATTATAGGTGCCTTAGCAACCATATATCTTCATTTAAAAATCAGTGTAGTAAACTAAAAAGAGGTTTTTAAAAGTTTTATTATGTAAAAGAATATAATGAAACCACCTTAGAATATGCAGTGATTCCATTTTCCATGACCTTGCCCAGTTGCTGGAATGAAATGCTCTGTTCATGACTTTGCCTCCTGTAGAACCTGGGTCTTAGGTCATGTCACCTTTCATTGTTCAGGAATCTCAGATTTGAGCTCCACAGCAGGAGCACCTTGGTGTCACCTCTGTATTGAGCCATGTGTGATAAGGTCAGGTTGGCTGACATTTGTGTGTGTTCCAGTTTCTTCAGATCCTGTGAACACACAAATGGTTGTCTCTTCAACCCCCACTACTCTTGACCTTCTCAGTGTAATTCAGTTGTCTTGCTCTGACATATACCAGGGACCAGCAATGTGTGATCCTTAACCTTCTTCTCATATACATCCCCTGGTACTACCCTTCCCTCCTGTGGAGGGAAAAGAGATCTGGATGCCTTTTCTGTAGCAACTCCCTGCCCAAATTAGCTAACACAGCAATGCTCAGATAGTGCTACATGCATGAAAAGTACCATTCTCTTTCTGAATCATTTTCTATACAGGATCAGAGTAAGAGCATTTAGCCCATGTAATTCTTTACCCTTGTTACAGAAACTTGTGAAGTATGACTCACTAAGAATCAAAGCTAATAATGAATAAAGGTATGTCATGGGGTCCAAGTTTGATTAAGAGTTTGAGTTCTTCCTTACCCAGGATCCTCTGAAACATGTTGGATTCCATGAGGAAACTCTGGGGTACTTTTGTATAAAGTGCCACTTCTGTTATTTATGCAAAATAGTATGTACTGGAATACTTTATTCATTTATTTACTGACTTACTTATTCTCAGTCCTTGTTTTATCTAAAACTTGTGGTTGCCATTTTTGTAAATAACTAAAAACCTTGATAGGCATAAAGTAAGTAGATAATGCAGAAATAGATACATAAAAAGAATACAAGAAAGTAAAACTTAAAGTCAAACAACTGAATAAGATACAATGGCATCCTGGCTAAATATGTATCAATAGTGATTAAGTACACATTAGACTGTATAGCACATTCTTAACAAACAGAAGTTTAAAGGAAGAATCTGAGCCCATTAAGAACCAATATAAAAAGTGAAGCCATTACATGCAGGCTTCCCAAGCCCTATACAGAGAAATGCACAGAAGGTAAGTGCAACCCCTTCTGTCAGCAATAACTCCCCAAAGGCCAGACTGATGTTCTTTAGCCGTTTTTTCTGACATAGATGAAATAACAAGTTTCACATTGTAACATTTTATAGTTGTAGCAATTGGAAAATTTTCACAAAGGATTATTCAACTGAATAGGTCTCTAAAGATACAATAAATGTATTAAACCTCGAAGTAAAATTCAGAGAATTCATAAATGGGAATCATTTAGATTACTAACTTTAACTAATCTTGACCATCATTGAGTAACAGTGGGTACCCTCACTGAGCTGTGTTGAGACATTACCCCATATTGCTGACTGATCCTAACCTTTGTATGCAATTTCTTAATAAGTATCAGTTGGAGAGTATGGGACATTTAGAAATGCCAGTAGATGTGCCAGGGGAATGTTCAGCAATGAATGTTCTATACAAGGATAACTCTGGGTCTGTTGCAGACACAGTGCAGTGAGTACTGTGGATGCTGATGATGAGGTGAAGACATAAGTCATTAAACACAATAGCAATTAAAATTGCAAACAATAAAAATAGCTGAATGACAGTGCTGTATATTAATGAGTATAATGAGTATAGTGTCACTAAAGCAATGAAGAACATTGATGAGAGGTAATCTCTAACTGGAGAAATGCAAGAACACATACAGGAGTCATAGTTAGACAGAAAAACTATGTTCCAGATGACAGAGAAGCCCAAGACAATGGGACTAAATAGAAATTACAGAAAGCAAAGGTGACTTCAATAGTAAATGGGTCAAGGTCATGCATAATGAGGCTACTTGGTAAATTCAGACCCAGGTTGTGAAGACAGACTAATCTGGGCATCTAATCAGGTGCCAGATGGGGAGAAAAGAAATTCTTGCTTCTTTAATAGGCTGTGTAATGCTTTCTAGAGGAAATGGTGATCTTGTTGATGACATGTTAAAGTGTAATTTGGATAAGAAGGTCTAGAGTCTAAAGAGACAGCTTCAATAATCATAAATCATATGGGATACATTCAAGTAATTAAACTAGTGACTAGCAATGTAGATGAGGGAGAAATGCAGGTAAAATAGAAACCAAACAAAAGGCCATTAGCCACCTACCGGGAGACAACAAGTAATCACTGTGGTGTCTTATCTGAGTCTACGTTGGTCCTTCTTTCAGCCCCTGCTACAAGGCATAGCTGCTTGGGAGGCAAAACTTAGCAACTTGGTGGGGTGTCACAGGGGCACTGGGGGGGAGTGATGGGGTTGACTGCCCTTAGCCCATACCTCAGCTAGGCTGGTGCTAGGCTTCAGGGAAGGACCTAGACACTGCTCTAGGGTGAAAAGCATAGTCTGAGATGTGAGAAAGCCAAAGCTGGTATTCCCTGGCTTCCACACCACCAGTCACCGCTGGAGAATCACAGCCAAAAGGAAGTGTCAGGGATGCATGGACTGAGTTGGTTCTCAGACTCTCAGATGATGCTGGGAGTTTCAGAAGTGCCAAGAATGAAGTCTGAGGAGGGGAGCAACCCATAGACTGAGGACAGCATCTAGCCTGGGGCAGGGGAAAGGGGAGCTCCAGTTTAGCTCAGAAAATGGATACATACCATACAGTATAAACTTCTCAGGGTGGAGCCAAGATTAAATACCTTTTGCAAGGAGGAATGTCTGCGAAGGGAAACTTATTGGCTAAACACTCAGGACCTCTAGGTACCTCATTAGCATGGAGCACTATGTTCTGAGCCTACAGGACTATGGGCCTGTTTTCTTATGTGATAACTGTGGCATATGTTCCAGGCCAGGAATTTGGCAGGGAGCAGGGAGGCACCTGCCATCTCAGGTGTGAGTCTCTGGGGTCTCAGCCCACTCTGCCCACCAAGCTTCCTGACACGGTTCACCATCGCACAAGCCTACACAGTTATCAAATCAGTATTAAACTGTGACAGAGAAAACAATGAAGAATATGGACGACACGTGAAAATTTGGTTCTCAGGGTTATGATGATGGCACAGTGGGTAAAGGCCTGAGTTTGTGTCTTCAATACCTACCTAAAGTAAAGTATGATAATATACATCTCTAATCCACTCCTACAGAGAGACGGGAGACAGAGATAGGGAGAAATTCTCATAAGACTGCAAGCCAAGTATCCAGATATGGGATGCTGTCCAAAGAGACCAAGTCACAAACAAGGGGGAGGAGAAGAATGCATATACCCAGACAACCAGACACATATACATGCACAAAAGTGTGCATACACACACACACACACACACACACACACACACACACACACACACCAGGTACCTCAAGTTTCCAAACATCATGATACTGAACAGCTCCCACCAAAATCACAATTGCTATCTCTGGCCTGAGCAGTCTGATCTAAGTGGGTTTCAACACAGCAGAGTAAAACTGCATTTTAATTTTTTTAACTTTTTTTATTGGATATTCTCTGCATTTACATTTTAGGTGTCATCCCTTTCCCACAATACTATGCTCCCTCCTGCTGCCATTGCCTCCATGAAGGTGCTCCCTCTCCCAACCATCCTTTCCCACCTCAGCACCTTGACATTCCCCTACACTGGGAAAGCAGGACTTCACTGGACCAAAGTCCTCTCCTCTCACTGATGCCTGACAATGCTGTCCTCTGCTGCATATGCACTTGAAGCCATGGGTCTCTCCATAAAAACTCACTGGCTGGTGTCATAGTCCCTGGGACTGTGTTGGGATTGGTTAGTTGATAATGTTGTTCTTCCCATGGAGTTGCAGACCCTTTCAACTGCATTTTTAAAATCTCCTCTCATAGGGTCTTCTTTTGTCCTTCCCAGTCAAAGCTTTTCTATGATCTGTAGGGTGAAAAAAAATTCTGGAAACTTGTGAATTTAATATTCCAAAATAAAAAGCAAAAACAAAAACAATGAAGCCTGAGTTGCTGTATAACACTCCCAGACTAGCATTCACTATTGAAATAGAAGGGCTCCTGTTCAAATATGGTGAGCCCAATATACCATAACTCTCTACCATGCAGGCAGGCAGCAGTCCCTCCACAGTCCCGTAAGAGCACTTTACATTTTCTTCTCATCTTTCAGCTCATAAACATGTTTCTCTCCAGAACACATGCCATTGGAAAGGGGTTGTAAAGTTTTATAGATATATTTGAGAGTGTTATAATAGTATAATAAAGCAAAAATAATGCAAAGGAATGGGCATTATTGAACAATGGAATTAAAATATTAGGCATGAATAACTCAAGCCACATTCAGCTCTTGGTTGTGTGAGTCATAAAACCAGAAAATTTTGTTTAGTTCAAAAATACCAAGTTTTTGAATCCTCATTTTAAAAGAAGACAGCTATAACTGCACTTTATTAAAACCATGTAGACTTGGCATCAATAAATGGGAGTTAAGGAGTCTAGAAGCTTCCGTTATATGAAATAGCAAATTTAATGTACTATGTATTTGGAAGCAAGAAACTTGATTCTTTCTCCCACTTCCTTCGAATTTTTCTATAATTTTTTATTTCTGAGTGGGATTAGTGTGTTTATTTAATCAGAACTTATTTATTTTCTGCAGCAGTGAGATAGGGTGAGAATATAAACACAGAAGTGAGCCTCTAATTCTAAGGTGCACATTCATTCATTTAGCATTTATTGTTTATCTATTGTTATGTTTTCTTTCCTTCATGCAATATCAGAATTCCATAAAACATTAATTATTGCAATGCATAATATCATGTATGGCTATTAATGGCTGATGTGATCTATTTTTTTCTAATTCCCAAAGATGACCATGGGACCTTTGCTATAATTTATTGTTTAAGAGAAATAGGAATGTAAGACAAGAAAATAGCTCTAGGAATGGAAAGATGTGTGTAAATGTTTCTCAAAAGAACTAGAAACTTCTGTGGTGGATAAACAGGTACAGAAATCATATCAATAGGAATTTCCTCTGGAGACCCATTGTTGAAATCGTGTGCCAGACTGGAGGAACAGGGTGAGCTGTATGGAGAACTGGCTTCATGGTGGCCGTCCAGTGGTCTCCAAACTGAGTTTGTTGGAGAAACATTGGGATGGAATCAAATAAGAGGAAACACAATATGGGCAATAGGAACAAGTTCATAGCTCATTAGAGAAGCACTCTGTACATAAATATTGGGTGCAGAGATGCAGCAAGAGTCAGGCCATGAGAAGAGCTTTCAGAACTCACTCTAGCTATTAAAAAAAAAAAAAAAAACTACCTTCATTGACTAACTGAAGATGCTAGCTTGACCTAGGCCTATTTCTCTGCACACAATCAACATGGCTTCTATCCTTCTTAAATGCTGAGCATCATTCTAGGTTTCTCCATGCTATACTGTTTTCTTCTTTCTCCTTCACATTACCTGCTGGCTTCAAACAGCCCTTCATTTTATTGTATACTGTTCAACCTTAACGCTTATTCTAAGTCCTTATTCTATTCCAGAGGGTCCTGTGCTATCTTCCCCCTCTCATGCGGCAGCTCCCTGATGGACATTATTTTTTAGGCTGTATATTTTTGTATGCCTAGTGCTTTTACGTATCAGACTCTAAGCCCCATCTACACAACACCCAAATATAATTTCTCCTATTTTTTTATACAACCCTGAAAACACTTAGCATATACTTAAATATTACAAGTGATTTTAAATGAATGAGTGCCTTGTAAGTCAGACCAACACAATATTATTCCAAGGAATGGTAATGTATGAGATAAATATCAAAAGAAAGGTCCCAGAAAATACAGAATTTTACCGGGTAATCAGGAACAAAAAGTATATTAAAAATACAATTGTATCTACTCGTTAATCCAGTTGCTCAAAGAGTCTGAATACCTATATGAAAGGGGTGAATGCAGCAGTAACTCTACAGGTTCCATCTTTATCTTTCATGAAGCTAAGTCTAGGTAAAAATCAAGGTACTGATGGACGATTATGAATTGGAATTTTATGAATGGTTAGTTCCAAGTATTATGGAAATGAATGCCCACAAGGCTGGCAGGAATGCTTCTTAGAGGATTCTGTATCAAGATGAAACTTATGAAATACTAGGGAGTCAATAGATTACAACAAATAGAGAGAGTAAATGGCTAAATAAAACCTGGTCTAGGTACATGACATCATGGCAAGAAATAGAACTTTTGGGAACTGCTAAGAATTCACTTGGGTGGAGTTTAAGTCTGGGTAACTAATAATGATTTTTAAAAGTAAATCAAGTCAAGGGTCTCTCTTGTTAAGAGCTATAGTTTTCTGCATTGGGGAGATGGTTCAGAAAAGAAATTTCCATAGAAGAGTGGGAGACAGATGTCAGTGTCTCAGAATGCAGTAAAGCGCCTAGCATGGGAGCACACACATCCCAGGGATGGGGAGGCAGAGACAGCCTTAAGTCCTTGGGCTTGGTGAGTAGCCAGCCTAGCAAAATCAGCAAGTTTTATCTTCAGTGAGAGGCCTTGTTTCTCAATGATGGTAGAGAGCAACTGAAGAAGGCATCTGACATTTATCTCTGACCAGTATGTGTGCATGCATATGCACCTATACATTCACATGTACACAAGTGTATTGGAAAACATGAACACATTCTACAGTGGGATGAGTGAGGAAAAAACAACCAACAGCTTTCTGTAAGATTAATTTAGAAATAAGTTACTTAAAAATTTTAGGGTGGTTAAATATGGCTTTAATCTTTGTATTTAGACATTTTACTTGAGCAGATTTATCAGATATGCACATTTGGAAGTTGGAACCCCAAATCAATATCAAATCAATTAGAAGTCTTGTAGTAAATGTGTGGAAAAGCTACAATGCCTCATCTTCTGCAACTATTTAACATCCCCTATTCTATTTGTTAGGAGCCAAATAAACAATATACAACAGTAAAGGGGGAGGCTCACTGAGAAGGAGAGACTCACAGGAGAAGATAATGAAGGATATCAAAATATTTCCTATAGGTTGTAAGATTGTGAAAGATCCACTTTAAGAAGATACCATCAATTTTGAGAATTTTTATTATTTTTCAAACTATGTAAGGTTCCCAGTGTTTTGTTTTAATGTTTTTATAGTGAGGGGTGTTCTGCAACTTGTGGGAGATTTTCCTGCCTGGCTTCCCAGATGCTGGAACTGCAGACATGTGCTACCAGATCCAGTTTATAGATGTGACTAGCAAGTCTAGAGAAATCAGTGAGGTTCTTCTTCAGTGAGGGTCCTTGTCTTAAAAAACATGGTGCAGAGGGAATGAGGAAAGCACCTGACATTACCTCAGATCATATATAGAAGTATATAGTTCCTATTCAGTGAATAGAGCTAGAATTTTCTTTCCCAACACAATAAGTAAGTAGCACAGTTTCCCTGGCTTTAAGAGAATATTTCGCAACCCTAGTTTCACAAATATACAGGCATTATACAGAAAGTAATGCAGTAAGGAAATCACTAAAATGATGTCAAACTGTTTCCACAAGTATTTCGAATGAGAGCCAAGATAGACAGATCGTTAAAGGCGTTCAAACCAAAAGGAGAGCCATTTGAAAAGCTACTAGCTTATCAGAAGACCCCTGCCCATTGAAACCAAACATTTTCTCCTCAATATATGTAAACAAGAAGAGATAAATTTCAAGTGAACAATAAAGGCTATATTCTTTTGTCCTTGGTAGACAGTGAAGCCCATTGAAAGAAGCCATAGAAAATGCTAATCCCTGCAGCTCCTTTCAGGGACTAAACCAATAACCAAAGAGTACAATGACAGACCCATGGCTCCAACCGCACATGTAGCAGAGAATGGTATAGCCTGGCATCAATAGGAGGAGAACCCCTTGGTCCTGTGAAGGTTCCTTTCCCCAGTGTAGGGGAATGCCACTATGTTGAGGTGGAAGTGGGTGGGTGGGAGAGGGAGCATCTTCATAAAAGCAAGGAGGTATGGGAGAGGGGGAAACTGGGAAAGGGGATAACATTTGAAACATAAATATGTAAACTATTCAATTAAAAAAAGAAAAGGGATTTCTGTATACTAAATATGTAAAGAAAAAAGGAAAGAAAGAAAGAAAAAAAGGAAGGAAGAAAGAGAGAGTAAGGAAGGAAAAAAGAAAGAAAATGCTAAACCCAAATTCCTATGTGGACAATGACCTGTTTTATCTGTGAAGAAAACCTCGTCCTTCAGTGTTTTTCAGCTGCTACTTGAAAACTCATACTTTCTGGTAGACTTAAAAATCACTCAGGACAGTGCTTAAATTATAATATTGAAGCACTCTGGCCCAGTAATATGGTTATTTGCTTCTTCCAAAACAAGTATTAAAATGAAAAATTGCACAAATATGAGAGATATTTCATTTGTTCTTGAAATCTGGTAGAACATGAAACTTTTATAGCCCTGCTTATCAAACTTCCTAATGCTGTGACCCTTTAATACAGACACCTCTTCATGATTGGTGTGGTGACCCTCACCCATAAAATCATTTCAGTACTACTTAATAATTTTGCGACTATAATGAATTCTAATGTAAATATCCCATATGCAATACCAAAAGGGGTCACGACTCACAGCCTGAGAGACTCTCTTCTGTGGCCATGTGCCACTTGAGGCAGAGAAAGAATGGAAGGTGTTGACATTGAAAGGTCACTAGAAAGGTGAAGTTTTCCTTATTTCCCGCAGATTGAGCTGTGTGACATTGTAAACCACATATGTCCTCGCTAATCAGTGATTTCCACACAAAGTGGCAAGCATAAAATACTTCTCCCAAAGTTACAGAACAAAGCAAGATGCACAGAAATGTAAAAGGCCAGAAACTCCACCACAGTTTAAAATGCAGGGAAAGAGCCTCACAGTGGCAGGCCATATTTGGCCGAGACCCAGATTCATTTCTGCACATTGACCCGGATCTCTCAGGTGCCTTCGGTATGCTGCAGGGCTCAGAACCTGCACAGGGCTCTGATAACTCAATAAAGGTGTCTGCATAAACACAGCAGCCGCTAAATAGGAAATAGGATACTTAGGATGCTGTAATGAAGCTAACAATAAAGACCTGTTAAAAAACAAATCAAGTATAAAAAGAAAAACTAGGGAAAGATGAATGAGGGAATTAAATTAAAACCAAACTAAATGCTGATAGAGTTTTTGTCTAGGAACCCACAGATATCTTCTGGGTTAATAAATGCTCTTATCTATTTTGGAAGCATCCAGATTGTTGCTTTTCTTACATTCAAAGGACTAATTAGGAAAATCTCATAAATAAATGAACATGTAAATCAAGGCAGAAAGCCATAAGTATTTTTCTTCATATATTTATTTTATCAAATTTAAAAGTACAGAGTCCTCTGGATTATTTATTGAAGGTAACTATAGTTCAAAACTCAGTGGAAATTTTTACTGTTTTTCTTAAAATCATTTAATAGTACCATTTTCAGAGGACAATGAAGGAACAGGCTTCAGTGAACTGTTTGACCTCAACCTTCATGTTAGAAGTAGAGACTACTAGGAAAAATAAATTTTGACTGTAGAGACTGTGGTAAATGCTTTGTGTGAGTATCTTTCTACTGATGAACTTGCAGAGAAAATATTGTTTCTGTGTGTGGAAATATCTAATTTTCATGATTTAAGTAGAAGTCTTAGTGTTACTAAACACTGAGTGGTTTGCCTTTAAATTTATGTTTTATCTTTCCCTGGCTATATGGTAGCTATTCTTTACTTGGAAGATCATAGCAGAAATTTTCATTGAAATAGATCCAACAGCAGAGAACAGCTGTCTAGAATATGAGCATCCCTGTATTTTATTGATTGATTGATTGGTTGATTGATTGATTGATTGATTGATTTTTTAAGTCAGAATAGAACAATTGAAGAGTAAAAGTCAATGACATAAAAGTCATATTTCCCATGAATCTTTGTGATTAGCACTGTTTGGGAATCAGGGTAATATCTGAGATGGTTGTTCTTTCCTCCCCCTTCTCTCTTTCTCAGTGTGTGTGTGTGTGTGTGTGTGTGTGTGTGTGTGTGTGTGTGTGTGTGTGTGTTTCAAAATCCGAAAGAAGGAAAATATAGAAAAGTATTTAAAAGTTTAATTTTAACTAAAAGAATTAAATACAAGATAAAAAAGAAAAAGCTAACAACAAGGCAATGGTCCCAACGGTTTCTTGCTTACCCTCTGTAAACACAATAACTAGAACCGCGACTCTCTTTAGACCGTCATAAATGCAACAGGATTATCTTCTGTGTACAGGTGCGATGCTGTAAAATAATGAACCTGGTTATAGTTAAGGTAATGAGGTAAATATGAATGAATTCTTAACTATTCAGATTAAGAACGGGAAAAAATGAACAAAAGCAAGCCTCCATGGGTAGGTCTCTGAGAAACTAAAACTAAGCAAGTGCTCCAGAGTACCCCACTGAATCTTTGCAGGTTAAACTCGGGCTGACTCCACAGTTTCCAAGCTTTATCCCATTGGCCTGTGTTCACTTAGTTGTTTAGTTACATTTATTCCCACTTTCTCCCAGTACCACAAAGCAAAATACAGGAAAACATCTTACCCACCACAGAGACTTTCGATTTGAGTCTTCTGTAGCATTCTCGATAGCTCCCTAATAAAATCATACACAGAAGACCCAAGTTTCAATTAAAACTGTCACCTGTCTCTACACAGCATCCACCTCCCTTGCTAAGCTGTGCAGCAACAAGGACCTCCATGTTCAGTGAAGTACACGGGGACTCGCTGACGCTCTTCCAATGTGTCCTGTCACTTTTATCAACATTCCTATTTTCTTGAATGCCATTTTCCTTGTCTCTGCTTTTGGAAACATTGCTAAGCTGCAGCATTCAAGGCACCTTTTGGAGAAGTGCTCTAACCTGTCCCATCACAGTGTGTGTATAGTCCTACTCTGGTTATGAAACACTAACCTCCCTCAAATGTAAAATACTTTAGACCTAGTGTGTGCCAAGCATGCTTCCTATTCTGTAACTGAATTACTCTGCTTAATGACAAGCTTTGGATGAACAATTTAAGGCTTGTTTGTCCCGGCTATATGGAAGCCTCAGAGCTTGGCTCTCGTTAGAAGCCTGGCTTCCACTGATTTCTTATCCTGGGCTTGTGAAAATTGGCTTTATCATTTCCTGCAGCAGATCAAATATGTAGTACTCATGAGGGTTTGGCAAGCAAGAGGTGGCTTTCTTTCCACATTATTTTTCTTTGTTTTGGTGCTGTTGTTATCCTTGCTCTAAAATGAGGTAAGTTAGGGAAGGAAGGATTGGTTGGTAGCCATGGTTTAAGGAGAACAACCTAGAACGGTAGGAAAGGCACGGCAGCGGTCAGCCCCATGGCAGCAGTAGCATCTCTCAGTCTCCTCACTTATCAGCTGACTAAGGAAATGGTAAAGAGACTAGTGCAGGAAGTGGGTCAGGCTATTTGACCCTTACTGCCTGCACATAGCCAGCTAGATCCCTAGCCAAGTGGTCCAGGTTGTTTTAAAACAGGGTCACCAACTGGGAGCCAACAATTGAAGCCCATGAACCTGTGCAAGGCATTTCACATTCAAACCATAACACCATCCAAAGTCCAAAGCCAGGAACTGTGTGAGCTAGCTGGTAATAGTATAAGGTCTCCATGCTGGTCTCACTGTAAAGGAGAAATGCTGACACTTTTGGACCCAAACCTTACCATGAGCAACCTCACAATGGCTGTATGAAAAACAGATTTATTGAGCCCCTCTGGTTTATAAACAAACAAACAAAGAAAGAAAAAGAACACCAAAGTAAACCCTAGGACAGGTTCCATACACTGAGGATGACTTGGTAAAGTATCAGGATGTCAGGATGCTTATACTGGGCAATTGAGATGAACCAATGAGCAAGTGAATTGTTAAGTACTAAAGAGGGAAAGGGAGTTGAAGGCCTCTTACAGAGGATGTAGACAAACAGAAGGGTGCAGAGAAGCATCTCCATCTAAAGGGAGAGTTAGAGTCTCAGAGACTAAGACTAAAATATTTATCTTACAAATATGAGGCTTGGAGTTTGACCAGAGAAGCCACATGAAATAGCCAGATGTAGAGGTAGATGCTTATATCCCAGCACTGGAGAAGCAGAAACAATCAAATCCTTGAGTTCCCCAGCCTGCCAGCTTAGTCTTAAAAAGTAAGCCCTAGGCCAAATGAGAGGCCCTGTCTCAAACAGCAAGGTTGATAGCTCCTGTGAATCATACTCATGAGTGACTTCTGATTTCTACATGCTTGCAAGCATAAAAACATACACACACATACACAACCCACACAAGAACATGTGCCTACATGTGTACACCTACCCTCACAAAAACATGTAAACAAAGGGATAGTCAGAAGATGTTGTGAGCAAAGGTCTGAAGAGATGCTACCATGACATTTCTGCAGGAGATGTAATAAATGGCATTTCTTCATGGGTCCACTGTCCCAAACCAAAAAAAAAAAAAAAAAAAAAAAAAAAAAAAAAAAAAAAAAAAAAAATCTGGGCACTAGGAACAATATGGTACTAGATAAGGCCTATTCTCCAGTTCTAAAACAGAACTGGTAAGGGGAAATGAAACCTGAAAACAAAGTAATATTCAGGACTTAACACTCTCTCCAAGAAGCAATTATGATTGATTGGTCTGAATTACAAATCTAGGCTTTAACCCCAAATACATACTCAGACGCATGGAATTCCTGCATAGAAGAATTCTATAAACATCTTCAGCAAATCTACCACCTGATAGAGGTTGAGTTTCTTTGCTCCCTAGGGGCCCTACACATTTCTTTACCATACTGAGCCAACATTTTCATCAAAAGGAGCTTTGAACACACTAGGAAGAAGAAGAGAAAAAAAGCCATGGGCAACTTAGTATGTGATCCATGGTTTCTACAACCAGCCTGTTAGAAAAAAAAAAAAAAAAAAAAGAAGAAGAAGAAGAAGAAGAGGAAAGAAAGAAAAGAAGGAAGGAAGTAAGGAAAGGAAGGAAGGAAGGAAGGAAGGAAGGAAGGAAGGAAGGAAGGCAAAAAAGGCAGAACAAATTCAAAGCATTTTCGCATATTCCCATTGACAGGAATTGACTGTTTTGACAAGGGAAAGCCGCGGCATAGGATTTTTTAAGATAAATTAGCAGGAGGAAAGTGCTAAATTAAAATCGCCGAATTGATTTCCTTTTTAGCTCAGCTGTGCGTTATATAAAAGGGTCGGAGGAAGGATTTATTATGGGCGATGAGTCTCTGTCATCCACTGAAGTACTAAGGGACCAGTGTATAAAATAAGTTGTCCATTTCAGACACCCTTTGTCTTCGAGGAGAGCTGCCTAGGTGGCCCACGGGTGGCTGCGGCAATGAAAGGAAATGGAAATTGATAATCGGTCCTGTTAGACTGATTCTCTGCATGTCCAATTCATAGCCTTTTGAAAAGGAGAGATTAAGATGAAACCTCATTGAGGGATACACATTTCGAAGAAAATAGAAACAAAGCTTTCGCGAGGCTATTTCAGTCGGTGTCAAATGTGAGAATGAGAGGACACAAACTCATAGGAAGAAAGGGCATTAGCAAAATCCCCAAACAAAGGAGGAGCCCACAGCAAATACATGCAGCCTTCTTTGTAGATGCTCGCAGGAGAAGTGGTACAACTTGATTTACAAAGGGCCTGGATAATTATTTGTTACTCGGAGCCAACCCTGCTTCTCCCGCTGCAGCGGGCAGGCACTGACCATCTGCGTATCTTCATTTTGCTTTTGTGCGTCTGAGAAGCCATGCTGCTGCGTCTGGTGAGCCTTGCATGAAGAAACGTTGGAAGCGCTGGCTTTAAGTGTTTAAACTGCTCCCTCAGTCAGTCAGAGGGTCTCTGTGTGCCTAACCACAAATAAATTGAAACAGCAGCCGAAGAGAGTGTGTGGCGCTCGCTGATGGAATAATGGACAGCAGGTGGTAGAAGGTTTTGTTTTCAGAAAAGCACAGGAGGCTAGAAGTGACAAGAGTGATTTTTGCAAGAGGGCTAAGACTGTCAAGATGAAGTCATGAGGGTCAGTGGTTGCTGAGCTGACCTTTTTAAACAAACCCTGAGACCTTTCACTAAATCGTCACAGCAGTAGCACATTCATGCCAGAAAGGTTGCCCGTCCCTCTAGATGCTGAGAGTCTTAACAAAAAGCATATTTTCTATGATAGGGCCTATGTTTCTTCCCGGGCTGCCTGGAACTCCCCCTCCTGTCAGCCTGTGATACATGATTGTAACCATTCACCTGTTCCACCACACACAGCCATCTAAGCGCATCCCTTAACACTTTCCAGCAGCCTCTGATACCCTCTTCCTGTCACATCCTGGAAATCAAGGGACTCGATGCGACATGGGGTGCTCAGTGCACTAATTTCCACGTTCATGTCATCGCTGCACGATCTTCTAACTCGGAGACTTCTGGAGACTCACTGAGGGTTAAGACGGGTTAGGAAGCTGGCGTGACAGCTCAGTTCTGCCCTTATTTGTAAGCCAAGCTGTATGATACACCCAAGCAGGACAGTCTTTTCTGGTACTGTACTGCTTGGGCAATATCCTGTCCCTAGAAATGACAGTAAATCTCATACCTGGTATGCTTTCTAGTGAGTACGTTTGGTTCCGAATTTCCAGCACCTAGAGGTATGAACCTATTGTCTTAGTAGCCAATGGGGAAAGGTGAGAGGGTTTCCCTTTAGCTGTGACATAACATCATTTCTTTTTGGGTTAAACGCAGTGTTTCAAGGCATAGCAGAGGCATCTGTTTTGCCAACCATAATGTAAATAAATGTACAAATCACTCACCTGCATGTGAGGATCCAAAGTTCCCCTCCATCTAAACTGTGCTCTGAAAGCTGAAATGTCTTCTCCATTTGCAAATGAATGAGAATTATTTGTCCTCAGACCTGGTGAGAACCAAGGAAATGTAAGGAAAGCAATGGAAAGAAGGGTGCACCTTTGAGCACAATTGAACAGCTTAATTTCATTTTGTTCTGTTTTGTTTTCTCCCTTCAGTCTGATTCTATATGTTTCTCTGATCTTATAAGTATGTTCTAAGAAGAAAATTTGACAAATAATACCATAAAGAAGAGTTCATTCTTTAATATGACTGAAGAATTCTTTAAAGGAAATCCAAGAATTTTAATCTCTTGATCTTTAATTCTAGACTAGGGCTCCTGAGCCCTGTCTCTTCTTCCCTGGACTTCAGCAATAATTCAGTTCATGGGCCAAGGCTTAATTGGCAAAGCTCTTATTAACCCCTGCCCCTGGATAAACTATAGGAAATACAGAATGTATGTTTACAATTCAGATTTCTACACATTCTAAATGATTTCACATGCTGGAAAATCAATATTTTGACCTGGAGGCAAAAATGTTAAACGCAAAGGAAACTGTAAATAGTCACAGGGTAAGGAACTTATATAGTCTTAAGCTTAAGGACCAGGAATGGTCAGAAGGGTAACAAAACAAGGAACAAGAGAATCTGGGAACTGTACAGAGAGACGGCCTGCAGTGGGGTTGCACTGGGCATGTAAGAATGGCCTTACATCCTTGGGTATCAGTGAAGTAAGCTGGGGATAATCCAACAGAGAAGAGATTGATCAAAATAAACTGGTATCACCAAGGTAGTATGTGTCTGAGAGGTATTCTTATCAGACTTTCTATGATACTTAAACAAGTCCAGCTTATAGAAAGATCCAGAACTTGGTGTAGCACATGCCTGTAATCTCAGCTCTCAAGAGGCTGAGCCAGGAAGATTGCAAGTTGCTTCTTCCTGATATACATAAACTCTGTGCCATTCTAGATTACGCAGTAAGACCTCATCTCAAGAGAGAGGGTTAAGAGAGGCTGAGAGAGAAGAGATTCAGAAATTTGTTAGTAACTCATGAACACTTAATGCCAAAGTCCAGCAAGGATATGGAAAAGTATATATGTTGATCACAACTACAAACCACTTTTTAATAAAACACTATTTCTTGTCTTTGAAATCAGAATACAATTCAGAGTTCCATGCACTAACTACAGAGGAATTTGTTTCCCTTTGCTAATCATCTCCATGTGCTTGTAGTATCGGGTAATGTCCAGGATATGGGTTAAATCAATACACGAAAAGAGTGAGGAACACGTGACCCAGATTCCCCTATGGGTTCACCGGAACTACAGGCAACACTGAAGCTCCCCTTTAGTTGGTGATCCTAAAGTAACTGGTTCTGTGACAATTGCTTAGGAAATGAACCCTGGACTGTCCATTCATTAGCACTTGCAAACAGCAGGTAAATTAGTGATACCTGGTAATAAGACTCTCCATTGATGAAAGATCAACTACACAACCTTATAGAGTTAATATATTTGGCTTATTGTTAGGACTTTTATTTTTCATGGACCACCGTTATATCAAGAAATAGTATTCGAAGTTAAAGATTTTGTTGGAAAGAGATGGTACAGACTTTAACTCCGGAAGAAGACCTATCCATTCTACTGGAGAGCCAGGATCAGCCATTCTGTGCTTATTCATGCTAAGCACTGGACAGGATGTAAAAAGAATCCACCTAGCAGGCTCTATAGTGAGGTTGGCTTGAGTCACCTCACTGAAATTTCAGTCAAGTGAAAGTACCAATATGTGGAAGGCATAAGTGCTCAGAAGTCGTTAATTTAACTTAATTGAAGGATTCTATGAAAAGATCAGCCCATATTTCCAATAACTGCCAAATTCTCTACAGCTGCCTCTTCTGCACCTGAATATAACACACAGTAGAACCCATCAATATTCCTTTACTCCTTACATGTGCAGGTTCAGTGGTTCATATACATTTGTCCTTTGCTTTGAGAAGATGGGTTTTATAATGCAATTGGATTTTCTCCATGTACATTTTTACCTGTGTATCTGACAAACACATACTACATATTATTAATATGCATAGAGTATACATAAACATAACTTTTGCATACATAATATACCCTATGAAACATGGGCATCCGTTTTGGGTACTCACTAAGTCCCAAGCTTGGCATCCTCTCACGAGCTGTTGGTGGGAGCAGCTCCAGCATGATCTCAATTCCTTCTTTTGCTTACCGCAACTTCTTTTTCCATATAGCCTCTAGTCAACCCCATTTTTTCATACAGCTTCACCTTACTTCATGTGAACTGCCTTCTTCACTTGAATGGAGTTTCTACCACACTCACTGACTTCTACATGACAAAGTCTCACTACCAGCTCACCTCTCTTTACTCTGTCTGAACTTTTAGATGCTTGCAACCAAGATGCTTCTAGATACATGACTATTGAGCTCAGGGGCATTCAGAAAAGCTACATAATTCAACTTCAAACAGCTAAAGTTAAAGTCTGCCTTCTTGCATGCATGTTTTCATGTGTCATCTAAATGTATATCTTCTTCAGGAACTATAAACAAAAAGAATTCATACTAATAAAAGCCATCAATGTAGTTTTAATAGTCGGAAAGTAACCATTCCTCCTTAAGACATGGAGAACAATAATTTGCAGCCACTAGCATATAGAAATAACATAAAAGAGATTCATTTGCTCAGAAATAAAGAAAAAAGTCTATTACTTAACGGTTGTGCATTGGTACCGTGACATGGATATTTTTCAGATTTCATGTATTTAACCATATTTGAGAAGTAGGCCTGAGGAGTGCTATCATACATCTATCTGATAAGGCATTACATATGCGTTTTCCCACAGCATAAATTAGCTTGGTAGCCACTGTTATAAATTATAAATTGAAGTTCATATTTTAAAAATAAGATAATCATTGTATCTTTCATAATAATTAAACATTTATTTCTACAGAGACTTTAATAGCATTTCCCATCAGTGAGCCTTCTAAGGCACTGTTTGCTTTTTAAAAACTTTCCTATTTATAAAAAGCAATGCATTTCACTTTAAAAAATTAAGAAAACGTACACATCTCAAAACACTTTCATCTAACATCTCAGCAATACTGATACTGAATTGGGAATCAAACTGACAATATTACTCAAATCCGGTTTGTGCCTCAGTTAAAAAATATATCAAGTGGGCAAAAAAAAAAAAAAAAAAAAAAAAAACAACTCAGTGGGTAAAAGTGTGTACCCCTCTTTCTGGAAACCTGTCTTAATATGCCCACAACCACATCAGGTGGGTCTCCTCTTATAACCCAGCTCCAAAAAATCTGATGTCCTCTTCTGGCATCGGGAGGTACTGCACTGATTCCACAAGCCCCACCACGCCAACACACACACACACACACACACACACACACACACACACACACACACACACACACACACATAGACACACACACATAACACACACAAAGGCATACACATAACACACACAAACACATACACATAACACACACACATAATTTTTTTAATTAAAGCCTGTGCAGACATTTTGCATACATTTTCTGTGCTTCTTAACCTTAATTTTCTTCTCAGACAAGATCAGCTATGTTTAGGGTGGTATGGTGGTAAACAAACTTTCTGTGGCCCACAAAAATACCAATTCACTCAATCTTATACCAATTCGCTCAATCTTCTACTTTTGAACTTTTAAACAATAAAATAAAAAGTCTGTTTGGATCTTACAAGGGCAGAACTCAAGTGAGCTTATTTTATCAAGAAACGGAGAAAACTATACAGATGTTAAGGCATGTACTGATCCCTGCTACAGCACTCAGCCTGAGGTCTGTCGGCAAACATATCCCATTGATGAAGCAGAAGAACAAGCCTCTACATCTCTAGTATGTATAGTGGAACCTAGACCAGTCATTTTAGAACCAGTGATGGCTCCCTTGGCACTATTTTATGGATTCTACTTATATTGGGGTACTTGTCAGCATAGGTTAAATTTAATCCATAAGCCTGGATAGGAAAGATAAAAGAATTACCGAGTTGAGAAACAAATGAC
Organism: Micromys minutus; assembly: GCF_963924665.1. Taxonomy (NCBI): domain Eukaryota; kingdom Metazoa; phylum Chordata; class Mammalia; order Rodentia; family Muridae; genus Micromys; species Micromys minutus. The sequence continues at coordinate 52,409,512 of NC_137973.1, forward strand.
AAAAAAAAAAAAAAAAAAAAAAAAAAAATCAGTGGAGCTTGTGACCAGAAGGACACAGTTCATCTGACTAGACATGCCACACAATGGGTCTCTGGCAGGGGACGGGCAGGGGAAGGGCGGGGGACAGTCTACTTAAGCATCTAGCAGTGATTTACATGAAGGGATGCATTAGTGCTTCGACAATGTACATAGCTCTATCATTGAATGACTAACAGGAATACATGGTATTTGCTTATGATTTTATTGATTCTAGTAAAATATGACATTATCTTTCAAAATGACTTCTATTCTGGGAAAATCTAGGTCTATTGGTTGACGTAAGTCATTAAGTAGCATAATAATACTATATCATTTTTTACATTGTCCTGTGTCTTTCCCTCTGTGGATCACATTCTGTCCTAGAAAAGGTACATTTAAGAAGTAGGGATGAATTAATTCATGTGATGATTCATGAACTTTCTCGTAGAAATAACTAGGTGTCCTGAGAAATACCTGTCCAGGAATTTCTCACACAAATACTTTCTTTCATACAGATACACCGAATGCAAATTGTATGCTTTTTTTAATTGAACAACTTTATTTTAAAAAACAAAGATAAATGTACAGATATTAAGCATTTTTGCATAAAAGTATGTGAATACATTTTTGTCAGTACTTGATTTTTTTAAAGGTTTGATAGTGTGCATTAAGATCTTACTAGTTACAATGAGCATCAAGTACATGTAAAACAAGATGTAACCTGGAAATAGTCAAAGTTTTCTTGGTGTGTAAAGATTACACATAATGGTTTTTCTTTTTCATTTTCTTTTTTTTGGCCTTGTTTTTTTCTTAAACTTCATATAGCCCGTGAGTTGTTTCTGGGGTGTTCAGAGCTTTCTGAGGTTAGTATCCAATTATCAGTGACTGCATATTATCTCTGTTCTTTTGTGACTGGGTTATCTTACTCAGGATGATATTCTCTAGATGCATCCATTTTCTTAAGAATTTCATAAGGACATTGTTTCTGATAGCTGAGTAGTACTCCATTGTGTAAATGTACCATAATTTTTGTATCCATTCATCTACTGAAGGACATCTGGGTTCTTTCCAGCTTCTGGCTTTTATAAATAGGGCCGCTATGAACATTGTGGTGCATGTTTCTTTATAGTTTTGAATAAGGATGACTGATGGAGTTTACACATAGCATTGCTGTAGGCACAGTGGATTCTATAATCATGGCTACTGATGAACATGAGAGAGAAGCTTGGACTCAACCAGAAGACCCTGGAGACCAAAATGCATTTCTTCAATTTCAAACCATGATTGTTATCACATTCATACTTCCAAATCAAAGGGATCTTCCAAATAGTGATGAATTCAAATCATCAGACAGTAAAATTAAAAACATATTTTAGCAATATGTTTTCACTTATTCACTTTATATCCCACCCACTGCCCCCCAGTCACCCCTCCCTATAATTCCCCTCCATCTTCCTCTCCCCTTCTCTTCTGAGCAGGTGGGACCCCTGGGAATTTCCCCACCCTGGAACATCAAGTTTTTCTGAGGCTAGAAGCATTCTCTCTCATTGAGGCCAGACAAGGTAGCCAAGCCAGAACATATCACAAAGACAGGCAACAGGTTTTGGAATATCACCTGCTTCAGTTTTTCTAGATCCACATTAAGACTAAGTTGCACATCTGCTACATATGTGCCCAGGGCCTAGATCCTTTTTTTTTTTTTTTTTTTTTTTTTGTTTGCTTTTTCGTTGGTGTTCAGTCTCTGACAGTCTCCAAGAGTCTATATTAGTTAACACTGTTGGTCTTCTTGTGGAGTTCCTATCTCGTTAAAGGCCCTCAATTCTTATAATTCTTATACCAACTCTTCCATAAGAGTCTCCAAGCTGTCCAGTGTTTGGCTGTGGGTCTCTGTATCTATCTGAATCAGCACTTGGTAGAGCCTCTTAGAGTACAGCCATGCTAGACTCTTGTCTACAAGCAAAATAGAGTATCATCAATAGTGTCAGGGATTGGTGCTTGCCTATGGGATGGGTATCAAGTTGGGCGATTCTCTTGGTTGGCTATTCTCTCAGTTTCTGCTCCATTACTCATTTCCACATTTCTTGTAGCCAGGATAGATTTGGGATCAAAAGTTTTGTGTGTATGTTGGTGTTTCGATTGCCCTACTGTGGTTCCTGCCTGCTACAGGGGGTGGACACTTCAGGTTCCATATCCCCAATGCTGTGAGTCACAGCTAAGGTCACCCCCATTGATTCTTGAGTACCTCACCTATTCCAGGTCTCTGCCACATCTTTGAGATGCTCCTCACATCCTCAACCCTGTCAGTTGCAGATTTCTATTCGTTCCATAGCCATCTGGCCACCTCTCCTGTCCCTCCCCATTCCTGATCCTCAATACCTACCATTCCCCTCCCCATCCCTTCTCCCACCTAGTTCTCTTCCTTCATCTGCTTCCTGTGACTATTTTATTCTCCTTTCTAAGTGAAATTCAAGCATCATTGTTTGGGCCTTCTTTTTTGTTTAGCTTCTTTTGGTCTGTGCAGCATAGCATGTGTATACTGCATGTTATGGCTAATATCTACTTATAATTGAGTACATACCATTCATGTCTTTTTGGTAACCCTCACTCAGAATAATATTCTCAAGTTCTATTAATTTGCCTGTAAAATTCATGATGTCTTTGTTTTTATTATGTTTTTGTTTTTAATTATTTAAATTGAATGTTTACACAAAATCAATAAGTATACATATTTAAATATAAAGTTCTACGCATTGAATTAGCTATGGACCAAAGATACCAAGCCTACCAGTGAAAGCAAGATTGTACATGCTAAAAAGTTTTCTTCTGTGTTAATAAAGATGGAGATAAAAGTTTCGGAGGGAGACAAATATATTTTAAGGCGATTCTTTAGAGGCACCCATGGACTTATATTTATTGCAAGAAAAACAGCCATCTCTCCTAATTGTTAGCCTGCCAAGTGTTTATTAATAGACAGGCTGCTGTCATCTTTGTTTAAAGGCTCTAAGTTGACAGAATTTCATTTACATTAATGGGTGGAAAGTCCTTTTCTCACTTGTCCAACAAACTGGAGACAAAGTGCCTGCCAATGTTTTAATTTCTTCTTCGTGTTCTGAGTAAAGAGTGAGAAGAATGCTTTCAGTCCACAGTGTCATGAATATGGTAATCTATGGAAATCACAGGAAAGCAGGTACTTAAGTTAAGCATATACTGTACCAGAGGAATCCCTGATGAATTTGAGTCTCTGCTGTTTAGAGAAGATGTTGTAGTCTATGAAATGACAGGCTGCCAGATGTCCCTGAAGAAGCACAGAATAGGCTTAGATCTGTGCACTGTCCCAGTCCATCCGATGACAACATTGACTGTGCACTACAGGACTGGTCTTGCTTCCTTTCTTTAAAAGATAAATGAAATTCTTAAGAAAATGGATGCATCTAGAGAATATCATCCCGAGTGAGATAACCCAGTCACAAAAGAACAGACATAATATGCGGTAACTCATAATTGGATACTAACCCCAGAAAGCTCTGAACACATCAGAAACAACTCACAGACTATATGAAGTTTAACAAAAACAAAGGCCAAAGAAAATGAAAAATCATTATGCATAATCTTTACACACCAAGAAAACTTTGACTATTTCCAGGTTACATGCTGTTTTACATGTACTTTATGCTCATTGTAACTAGTAATATTTTAATGCACACTATCAAACCTTTAAAAAAATCAAGCACTGACAAAAATGTATTCGTATACTTTTATGCAAAAATGCTTTTAAAAGCTGTACATTTACCTCTGTTTTTTATAAAATAAAGTTGTTCAAATAACAAAAAAGATACATGCTTATTCTTCAACTGTCAAATCATCATTTTCTTAATTTTACATATTTCAATATGTAAAGCACAAGACTGGATAACTGCATGAACAACATTACTTTAGAGAGTGCATAGAGTTTAAACTTTACAAACAGCAATTCTTTATCATATGCATTACTCCATTGACTCATCTTTGAAGTGGTTTGCTAAGGAAAGAGGGGTGATTTTGTCATAGTAAAATTAGGTATGCAGAAAAATAATTGAAAGAACATATATTAAATAAGTAAACTGAGATGTTTTCATTGTTTATGCATGTAACACACAAATTTTGCAATAGAAAATTATATTTATAAATCTATAATAACAATGATGTTGAGAGTAAAAACTACCAAAATCCTTCAGTGTATTGAAGTGTTGCCTTCATTGCAAATATTTGATATATAGTATAATTTAGCAATTCTCCATTTTATGAGTGAGAACAACCAAGATGTCAAAAAGTCAAACAAAGTTTGGTTAAGTCAAACACCTAGTGAATAAATAAACTAGAACTGAAAGTCAAGTCAACTTCAGACACTACAGTGTTTATAAATGTGCTGGCATCATCCCATGCATTTGTTCCAGTTTAGAATGTTCAATAGGCCAAACACTATTGAGTATCTCAGAGAATTTTCAGCAAAAAGAATTAATGAATGCGCTATTCTAGTAGCTTATACTTCATTAAATATATATAGTATATATTTCTAATATACATATATATATGCAAAAACAAGTAAAGAATTTTGAGAGCTAAAGACTGTGACTTGGAAGGCTAAGTTCAGTCTGGGTTGCCATAAAATGCTTCTTTGACAGTTTGTATCTTTTTTTTCCTTACAAATTTATTTTTTTAAAAAAACAGAGATACATGTACAGATTTTAAAAGCATTTTGGCATAAAACTATATGAATATACTTTTGTCAGTACTTGAATTTTTAAAGGTTTGAAATCTTACTAGATACAATAAGCATAAGGCTAGAACCTGAGGAGGATGCTCTTAGGCTAAGAAGAAGGTCCATACAGAAAGATCAGGAAATTTGAAGGCCCTAAGGGTGGTTATGTTATAAGGAACAAAATGGAAATAGGTAAGATATGCATACATATATATATATATATATATATATATATATATATATATATATATATATGTGTGTGTACATATGCACAATATAGTGTATAATATATGCGTGTACTATATGTTTGATACTATATCTATACTATGCCATATTATACTAAATACTAAAATTAGTGAGTTCTCCATGAACTGGCAAAGATAACAATTGTGATGATACTTTCAGATTCTATCCTAAGTACTCTGCCATCACTGGACCCTTTCAGATAAAAGCTTTTCAATATATGTAATAACACATATTTAAGATAATAGTCTGGCCAGTGCATAAAAAATCCAATACAGAAAACCAAACAAACAGTAGGTTGATTGTTTAGGTATAGCCAGGTAAGTGACAATTGGGTCTAAGATGAAAGCCATATCAGCAAAGATAGTAAAGTAGAAAATGTGATGTGGATGTTGGGAGTGGATACAAGACTTTCTGATAGTTCTGATCTAGAGAAAAACAAGGTGGTTGAAACAAGAAACTGAGAATGCAGAATAATCTTAAATGCTTTACTTGAACTGTTAGAGTAAAACTGCTGTATTCAGCTAGGCAGGACAGACCAGAAGAAGAACAAAAGTGAAGTAGGAATATGATCAAGATATCTTAGGTGTGGGACTGATTTAAGCAACTTAAGTGAATTAGGTCACTGAATATGAGTCTGTTCATTATCCAGGACAGGACCAAATTTTGAGTAATATGAGCATAAAAACTATTAAAAGTGAATATTATGAGGGAATGACCTGGGAAGATCATGGCGATGTAAGGAGCTTCCAGGGCTGAGCTTTAGGGGTTTTATTATTTATATATTGCAAAGAAAAAGATTACTCTGCAAAGGACATATTCAGAAGAGACAGGAGAAAGAGCACTCTGTCTTGAATGATTAATGATGAAAGATAAAAGTCAGTTAAAGAAAAAACAAGCTAGGTTAGCACAAAGCACATCTTCAGGATTCATCTGCAAACCATTATCATATGCTTGGGATGGAGGACAGATTCCTAAACTGAGCAGACCAAGAAGTGAATGGATGGGCAGGTGTATGGAAAGAAACAGCAAGCAACACTTGAGGGAACTTAAAGGGATGTGGAGAAACAATGCCTGGAGTTACTTTATTATGTTTCCTGTGTATGTTTTGTTTTTGTATTTTGGTTTTGCTGATTTTTGGTTTTAGAGGGTTTTTTGGGGGGATTAATTTAAGAAACATGTAAATGTGTATGCAAGTGAAGGGAATTAACACAAATAATGGAGAGAAACTTTAGGATCTTCATGGACAAAAATTAAGGAAACAAGTTCTTCTAATGAAATGAAATATTAGAGATATAGTTCCGAGGCACAGAAAGACAGAGGCCTTAGACAGAGTCTTTGAAAGGATCAGGGTACTCCCACTGGAAGCTGAAGACCAACAGGTAAATGTGAAGGCAAAGAGACTGATAAGATGTAGAAGAGTTGTGTATCATTTGTAGAGAGAGATAGAAGTAGCTAAGGTTGGAGAGATTGCCCAGTTGTTAATAGCACTTGCTGTTGTTAATGGGACCTGGCTTCAGGGCCCACCACCCTCACTGACATATTACAACCATCTATAACTCTAGTCCCAAGAGATCTAATGCCTTCTTTTGGCATTTGTGGGCACCAGACATGAATGGTGCTCATACTTGCAGGAAAAACACTTGTGATTGTGATAAAAAAAAATGAATAAACCTTTTAAGAGAAAAAGAAAGTTCTAGACTAACATTGGGAGCTTATTGAACAGGACTGAGTAGCCATGCAGTTACTAAAAATAGAGAAGGGTGGCACTTGGATTCTGAAGACATTTCTGTCCCTTTGGTGTAGATACAGCATAATGGGATGATTAAAATGATGCACTTTGCCTTTTTATACAGCAGAAGTATTGATTTAGCCTTAAATAAATAATTAAACACTATCATTGAAAATTGTATTAAGTCATACATCTTTCTGACTTAATTTCTTTTCCTATTGCTATGATAAAATACTCTATCCAAAGCAATTTATGGGGAAACAAAAGGTTTATTTTGGCTAAAAAGTTTAAGGTTTTAATCTAATCATGATAGTAAAGTCCTGAGCTAGGAGCTTGAGGCAGCTGGTCCCCTTTCCTCAGAACCAAGAAGCAGAGTCTGATTCATACATCCACTCAGCTGCCTGTTTGTTTGTGTACAGTCCTGGGTCTCAGAACTTACCACCTAAAATTTACTAGATTAAAAAAAAGTACTTGGTAAAGGACAGTACTTGGGAAGAACCAACAAACACTGGTATTACAGTGATTAACACAATCCGGATAATCCCCACAATATGCTCAGAGGTCCAGAGTCCAGGTAATTTTATATTCTGTCAAGTTGATAACTAATTAATAATAACCATTAGAGTAACTATTCAATTATCTGATCATGGTTAAAAACTACAACAGATTCCCTAATGCCAGAGATGATTCCTGCTTTGCTATCTATTAATTCTTTAGGATTGACTGCCTAAAAATTGCTAGATAAAAGTACTTGGTAAGTATTTATGAAGCCCTTCCACCAGACATAGTTTATTAATTTCACTTTCGGTGTCATTTCCTAAAACACCAAAAACCTTGTCATGTTGACTTGTGCCAAAAGCATAAAGATCTTGGGAAGGCCCCACTTTGTTGCTTTGGAAGAAAAGGCATCTCGGTTGGGATCAGGTCTGAAGTGAAATCTCTCTTGTGGATAATTTCAGTATGTCTATGTCTACATGCAGAAGTTTATCAAATATGTAAAAGGTATTTTCCCTTGTTAAATTTTTCTTTCTAGCATTGTGTTAGTTATAATGGGAAGAAACAGCTTTCCCTCTAATTAAAAAAAAAAGCAATAATTTCTACTTAGTTATATTTTCCTCTTTAGTATAATGTTTCTTTTCATCATGAAGACCATAAATATTGACTCTCAAAACCCATAACCAGTTTTAATATGAACTGAACTGTAACTCTGAGTAAAGTTTTAGGTTGCATTAAAATGCAATGCCTTGTAGCCTGGGCCACACTTTCAGGAGAAAAGGCTTAAAGCAGTCACTCAAGTGTTTCCACAGAATAGGATACTAGGTATCATATTGAATTGCTGTAAGGAAAACTGATTAATCTACTGTTCCAAAGGCAGCTTGAATCCCGTGTGCTTTTTCATTTGTATTTACAGCAGAGCCAATTCCTTCATCGCCTCACTTCTTTTCTTTCTCTTTGCTTTCTCTCCATTATGTGAAGCAATTTTTATTCCATTTTCTTCCTCCTTAGTTTTTGCCCTTGTCATTAGTTGCAACATGTAGCTATGAAAGGCATAGCATTTTGAAGGTGGATTTCAAACATAGATTATTTCATCCAGTCCTCCTAAGGATGTAGAGCAGCTGATTGGTAATGCCTTCTTTGTGTGCAGTTAATACTTGTAACATTTTTAGAATTCAAAAAATTCATTTCATCTTTATATTATTCTATTGAGCATCAATCATGTTTATGCTCAATATAGTAATAAAATATTCAGTTCTATGCTGTTTTATAGTTTTCAAAAAGGTAAAAAAGCTTTATTTTAATAATCTATTAATGCGTTTCTTACTTCAAACAATTGTTTGGAGCTAGTAGGTTGGGTGACTTTTCCTGAGTGACACAGCTAAAAACAGGCTCATAAAGGACAAACCACTCACCCACGTCCTTGGGTTGGTGTCTACTCCCAAGTTTTGCACATTGGAAAACTAGTAGAAAATACTATTGTCTTCCATTGCCTGAATTTTTAGTAACTACCACATACAACAACAAAGCAATACACACAAACACACACACATAGATATATGCATAAATAATTTTCAGTTCCTGTCCATTTCATGATTGTTTTTATGCATATCTAGTTGTAACTCTAGTCTGGCTTATTTCTATACAATGTATCTTACATGAGTTTGTAACTAGGCAACAAACTTCTTACAGATAATTTCAGGTATAATAATAGTTACTTTCATTTTCCAGTTCATAACTCTCATTATCTCTTTGAATTAAAAATGCTTTATTTATATCAGTTATCTATTTGGAACTTACACTAAATGATGATATATATATATATATATATACATATATATATATATATATTCATATAAAATAATATATGAATACATATACGTATATCTATATCATCTATATATCTATATCTATATCTATATCTATATCTATATCTATATCTATATCTATATCTATATCTATATCTATGTCTATGTCTATGTCTATGTCTATGTCTATGTCTATGTCTAATCTATAGTGGTTTTTTTGTGTATCTTTTACCTATAAAGCCTAAGCTTGTTTATAATACCATTCAACCTTGGGAGTTTGAAAGTTATCCATAGCCTCTTTATCTTAACACTGATATAGATTTGAAATGTTCTAAAGTTGAATAGAAAGTTGAATAGAATTACAGTATATTACACATTTCAATGTTTCATCCACAAGCTATATGATACCAACTGGGAGTAAACCCCAAGGATTTCTAGCTGTAAATTTGAAAACAGAATGAAAGCTCACTGGAGGGAGCATCACAGATCAGCTAGCCCAACCGCCTGGTCTTACACATGAGGGAACATACTCCCTCAGACTCAGAGGGAGATGCCAGTCTACCATGGGTCAAAAAATTAGCTGATGGCTGGCTGGGCGCTCTCAGACTCCATCTCCAAAAGCTCAACTACATGCTAACTCCAATCTGCCATGTTGCCTGCCCCAGCAAGATGCCTCCCAAGGGCACTGCTTCTTGTCGCTGAAGTATATTAAATTCACATTTGGCTGCTAATCATTTTCTCAGCAGCTCTATGGTATTTCATTAACTGCTGCATGTAACACTGTGGCCTTTCACCTGTATTAACTTGAGCTCATTAAACTTGAGGCCAGTCATAAACAGGACTGAACTAATTCAGAAATTTGGCTTCATGTGTGTTCAGCCTTTATTAATGGTTTCTACTGGGTGAAACACGTTTACCCTCACAATTTGTGAAATGAAAAAAAAAAAAAAAAAAAAAAAACCAAAGAGCATGAAATTTTTGAAAAGTACTCCAGATGGAGTGCACATTTTCATATGAAAAATATATTGAATACCTCAAGTAAGGCTCTGTTGGGGTGGGGCACAGTAATGTTGGTAGGCACAGCACAGAGCAGGAACTGAGTTCTTGATTCCACCTCTTCATGGTGAGAGGTGGAATGAGTCCTTAAGATTCCTGAACCTTAGATGTGTCCTCAAATATTCTAAGACAGATATATTCACCCTATGTTCCTGATGAAGACTCGGTATTCTACCCACTTCATGAAGGAACTACAGGAGATGTTGAACAGAACTTGAAGTAGCTCCCAGAGAGAGGGCAGAAATCATGCAGTTCTGATAGCCAAAGGCAGAAGACGAACATTTCAGCTTCAGAAGATAGTGTTAGTGGCTTTTCCTCTACTCTTAGGTTCTTTTATACCCTGAAAAAAATTGTTTGATGTCACCCAAATTGAAGAATGTTGTCCCTACACCCATCAACTCCCATGTTCATCTTTCTGCAAACACACTCAAGACATACCCATAGGTGATGTCTCACTGCACTCTCTAGACATCTCTCAGTCCATGGATGTCAAACATAAAATTCAACAATTTGCTGCAGGACTATTTTTATGTCCTAATTCAAAGTCTTAAATAGTAATACTAATATTTTTATGCATCGTCTAGCTTGCTATCCTGCTACAAAAAAAAGTCTCATCTAAAATCTTCTGAATTATTCTCTCTGTCTCAGTCGGAATACCATAATCTTCTCTTCCCCCTGTTGACTATACTATAATCTGGTCACACATTTTCAAACATTAGGTGTTTTCATACATCCTAACAATTAAAATCCAAGCCAGCTCACCCAGAACTCAGAGACCTTCCTAACTTCCCAAATTTTCCCCACAGTGCCCCTGCCACTAAATATATTTTTACAAATTAAGAGCAAGCTCATTGTTCATCATCTCAATTTCACACCTCTTTTTGGTTGTTTCTCTTCTCGAGACAAAGGTTTACTATGTATTTCTTGTTGACCTGAAACTCACAGGGTAGCACAAATTGTCCTCAAGCCCCTGCATCTATCTGCCTCTTGAATGCCGGGGTCGCAGACATGTGCCATCACATTCAATGCCACTCCGTTCCTTTAAGTGCCCTTTGCTAGCACTGCAGGCTCCTGACAGTTTTCAGTATAAAGACTTCTCCAAAGCCTAGCCATGGTCAGTTGTCCATCAGATCAACTTTTGGATCACTTCAGCATCTCTACCTGCATTTAGACGACCTCTCCTTAAAAGTATTGTATCCCATAGGCCAAGAAAGAATATCCACTCTTGTTCCCAACAGAAGCACTCTAACCGCTGACCACATGAGCTTTCTCTTGGTACTGTTTTTTAAGTACTCTCTCACCCTGCCCTCTCTCTCTCTCTCTCTCTCCCTCTTCTCTCTGCTCTCCTTCTCCTAGAGTATTCCTTGGCAGTTCTCCACATACTGTCTTTAGACTTTCTCTCTGATTTGGTCACTTAAAAGGAGTGCCCCATTTCCCAAACCTTGAGTTGAAGACATGCTGATTTTTCAGTAAGCAATAAGAATCCTGATAAGAGCCATCTAAATGCTATTTTGGTATTAAAGTCCCACTGTACTCAACCCAGTTTCTTAGGAGATGAGTCAGTTGAGTCAGCCTTCCTCACAACAATCTGAGAGGCTTCCAAACAATCTGAGAGGCTTCCTCCAACAATCTGAGAGGCTTCTTCTATTCTTTATTGTGGCCTCAGGTCCTGCACCCACACTGTAATGACAAAAAACAAACCAACAAACAAATCTTGCTGTAATTAGCTGTAGCTGGTGTTCTTTGATGCTACAATTATTTCTCTGTGTTGATAATGTCTCTACTGGGTAAGCATTCTGTTGGTTCTATGGCACCTCTCCTACAGTGTTAACTTTGTCCCTTCGGTGTTTCTTTTACTTGGAAGATTGACATCTTTGTTCATGACCTTCACACCTTCACACCTTGGCAGGGCTTGACCAGTTAACCTAGCTTCATCCCCAGAACTCAGGTTAGGTACCACCTCATACAATTACTGGCCTGAAATGGGTATACATTTTCATCACTCATATCACAGCCCATGTCACCTATGTAGTAGTCGTTCCTATGGAGCATTGCAATTATTATCATCTGTAGGTTCTTTAAGGCCACAAAATATGTGTGTGTGTGTGTGTGTGTGTGTGTGTGTGTGTGTGTGTGTGTATGTGTGTATTGGACTCTCTTTAAGATTCATTAATTACATCTGTTATGATGAAAACAGTGTTTGTTCCATCTCATTTCTAATCTGAAATAAAATGTGTGTGCAATTTGTTCTGATCTTAAACATTTTGGAATGCCTGACATTTCAAACCTGTGGAAAAATGTTGTGCTTGTTCAATTTACATACTGAGTAACCAGTAAATACTAAATCAATAGTATTTTGTCTCTGTGATCTCAAGGAAGATTGAAGCATAGCTAAAAGTGACCAGACAGTGTAGAAGGTGTGAGTCTTAAAACACTTGTTGACTATGCTGTGTCCCACAAGGGAACCTTAACACAGAGAGGCGACTCAGTAAAGGAAATTTCTTAGATATTATGAAGACTGAACTTAAATTAAAAAGCCAAAAGCTTGCTAAACTCTAGTGTTCCGATTTTTAACTATTACATTACAAAAATAGATAGTATATAGATGTTCTTCTATCTTCTTACTGTTGTCCACTGTCCAAGTCTGAAGCAATAATAAATTGTTTCCTATTGTACCAGTGTCAATTACTCCCATGGGTAATGATAATTTTTAAACCTTTATATTAATGATGTAATGAATACTATATTGAAAGTGTTTAGTCCATGGAATACTTTTACTTTTATTGAAAATAGATTTCTCACATAACGTAGAAGCATTTATAGAGTATTCCAAGCAGTATGGTACAGCCTGTAAGTAAGTAGTGTAAAAGTTACAAGTGGGAATATTTGATAAATAATTTAGTTTGGCATTAGCCCTTCATGAATATGAGAGATACTTACACAATTAAGCACTATGACTGCTATATAAATTCCATATAGAAATTATTTAACCTTTAATCAAGACAGTTCATTTGCTAGTGTAGACATTTTGTCCTGTATTTGGGGTTGGAGGGAGCACAACCACAGTCAGCTAGTATAACCAGACACCTCACACATAAAATATGTATGTCATTGGAAATAAAGATCCATATTAGATAGTTGTAAAAGACATACGTTTTGACCTGTGTTATTCTTCAGTCTGTCCGTGCATAGACATGCACAGGCATGTGCACTAATAAGAGAGAGGTTGGCAGATATCAGCTGTTCTGAGGTTTATACTGACCCATATGTATATCACAGAGCATAACTAGAAAATCCGTTTATATTTTCATGTTATTACTGTAGATGTAGCAGTAATTACTCTTCATGTAGTTATTGTTTCCAATCAGATAAGAGAGTATGATTTCACAAAATAGAATTGATACACTACTGTTCTATAGAGTGTGCTATTAGCCAACTCTGCCATTCTCATAAAAGTTATGTAATTTAAACTGAATGATGCCAGTGCCTGCTTCTATTAGGAACAAGAACCCTTTTCCCCTCTGTAATATGCTCAATTACCTTTAGATTGATCCGTGAATAAATTATAATCCAAATAGACTGCTTTTCCTTCAAGCTTTGCTGGCACAAGGAGTCGTTGATTCACAAGGTTTCAGCCTCTCTACCGGCTATGTAAAGGTTTTTATATCTGGATAGACACGGTTTTAGTATAAGATACTGTTATGTTTAAAGGAGTAGGATTTCATTTTTCTGAGGGGAGCAAATTCATCCATGATGAATCCTTGGAGGAACTATTAAAATAAAAATCACTTCATTCTGAGTTTTGTTCTGTGTGTTGGTTGCAAGGCCAATCAGATGGTCCCCAAGAATGTTTTGCCTTTGTTTAAGGAACCTAGCATGATGCACAAAAGTTCATTAAGAGAAGAATGAATAAAGAGGAAAGGCTCCTGCTGCTGCGTTCACCAGGCCCCTCTGCTTCTCCTCCTGCAATGGAAAATCAATTAACTGTATGTTCTGCAGACATCTCAACCAAATGCTTTACTAATCATCACTAATGGCGCATCTACTCTGAACGGTTCACATTCATTTTTGCTTTTTCTTAGCTTTGCTTGGCTTTCTGTTTTGTCCATTCTTCTGTCTTTGCAAGGATCAGGTCATAAATGTAAGCCTGAATGTAGCCTGACTGAGGATAAAGGAGGAAAAAAAACCCTATCTTTTACATTATCAGAGATTCCTAAGGATCTGAGTTCAATTACCTGTACCCATGTTTAAAATCTGGGAATGATGCTGAGTTCCAATCCCCAGAACTGGAGAGGTAGACACAGGCAGATCCCTGGTGCTCAAAGGTCAATCAGTATGAATTAATGGGCACAAAAAAGAGACAGTGGCTCAGAAAAGATGAAGAGCTTCTAAGCCATTTCACCAGAGATTTCCCTGTGGCCACTGAATGCACAATGTAGATAATCGTCTACACTCATATACAGGTTCAAGTGCACATATGAACGTGCATTCATGTGCCTGTGCTCAAGCTCACACACACACACACACACACACACACACACACACACACAGGAAATGTATTAAAGTGGCTTTAGGATTTAGAAGTACCGAAAGTATCTCCATCTCCCTTTCCCCCTCCCCTTCCCCTTCCCCCTCCCCCTTCCCCTCCCTCCCTCCCTCCCTCCTTCCCTCCCTCCATCCCTCTCTCTCTCTCTCTTTCTCTCTCTCTCTCTCTTTCTCTCTCTCTGTGTATATGAATGTAGATATTTTTCAGGAGCATGTACATGGGTATATATATCAAAGCCTGAGGTTCATATTAAGTAAATTCTATCTTAGTGAGACAAGAGCTCTCAATTAAACCCAGAACCCATTGATTCGGGTAATTTAACTACCATTTTGCTCCATAGATTCCCCTGTCTCTGTTCTTCTTACATGCTGGGATTATAGGATTCTACTATGTCCACCAGAATTGATATAGGTACTAGGATCTAAACTCAGTCCTCTTGCTTGCATGGCAAACAATTTCCCCACTGAGCTATTTCCCATTTCTACCTGTACTTTTTCAGCATTTAACTTTTCATACTAATGAGTGAAGCAATAATCCCTGTGGCAGCCTGGAAGTTTTGGAAAGCAGCCCTTAGCCTCTAGTCTTTCACATGGCAACAGGAAACAACAAATGAGCCCATCTAAGTTTGGAGATGTGCAGTTCGGGGTATTTTAAAGAAGTGCTTGTTGGTATTTTGTGCATGTGTTTTCAACTTAGAGAAAAAAATGGGCAGTAACCACTCTTTTATCTAATTAATTTTTTTCACCAATGAATAAATAATATTCTACAGAAAACTTTACATTTAATTGAAATCATTTCCTTACTACTGATTATGCAGATGAGTAAATTAGGGTCATAGCACTGGTCGCCATGGGGGGAAAACTGGAAGCTTCAATTTTATATTGGCAGAGGTGATCAATCTGCACAAAACTTACCAGAGCCATTGGCCTATTAGATGCTCACACTGGATGTCTACTGTTCATCTTGAAAGGATTTTCTAATTTCTGGAATCCTCATCATTATCGCTGTGAATGCAACAGTTTAAGATCACAGTTTAACTACATTTCTTCTGTTCATTTGAATGAGGCATAATCATTTCAGATTTTCTGTATGTGTGTGTGCACGCATATGTAGACCTGTGTACTTTTGGAGAACAGAGGAGGGAGTGGTATTCCATGAAACTGGAGTTACAGGTGGTTGTAAGGATTCCAGCATGGTACAGTGAACTGAAATCTGGCCCCCTGAAAAAGCAGTAAACAATAATACCCACTGAACTATCTCTGTTTCCCCTGGAAAACAAATCAGCCAAATAGAAGACACTGCCACTGTCCTCTGGTCTCTGTTTAAAGAAGATGAATTGAAGAGTTGCAAGAACGTTTGTTTTTGAAACAGTCTTTACACAACTCAAGTGGAATCAGACAGGTTGAGAGAGACACAATCGATTGCAGAAAACAGGATCATGGTTCAGACTTCCTAAGACTTGTTGACATGAGAGCCTGCAAGAACCAGAGGCGGTGTGCTTAAGTATCGAACCATTCTTGATCATCTGTATCAGTATAAGAGTTATATTCAAGGCCCCTTGACATAGAAAAAAATGTATAGTGATCTTCTGACTTGTGCCACAAACGCGATGTGTTCTGCACTGCACCTTATGAGACATTATCTAGACCCAAGAAAACAGTCTTCTTAGGGTAATCCTAATTCTCCATTTGGCTCAAGCATCCAAACAGTGTTATTGGAACATTAAATAGGACATAAAAATAAAATTCACATGAGAATTCTTTTTACATTAAAGTGGGTTTCCCTTGCAATAAATTCTGAGGACTGCATTTAGACTCTTACTTATTTATGAATTTAATAAGTCAGCATCACTTATATTACAGAAATATAGAAAATATTCCACCCTCCATCATATCATTTCATGCTACTGTAAGCATTAGATGTAATTTGGAAAAGTGCTAAGATATAGGAATGAAGCATCTAATTCTAATCCAACTGGGTATAAATTAATTTGGCCTTGACATCCATTTTCTATTTACTTGACTTCTTGACATAATTATAGTGAGTTGATAATCAAAGTGATAAAGTTAGATATATTTCCACATAAATATGTTCTTTGCTAATATAAATATACAGTAGAAGGCTACAGTCTGATCTGCTTGGATTGGGTGGTTTGTGCTCCACTACCTACCTACCCTCTTGCAATCTCCAAAGAGTTCATTTTCCTGGGGTCATATGCAAGCTGTAGAGTGACAGCTGGAACTCTGAAACTAGTGTGATTTTTGTTTTTTCACTGCTGGGTCAGAGACCAAGATGTCCTTAGAGTACCATACGTTTCCAAATCCCTATCACCTAAAAGAATGGGTTTCACTGGGCAGAAGCAAGAGCATGTGTTCGCAGTAGTGGAAAAACCATGGAAACTCCAGCTTACAGACTGCTGGGAAACATTTGGACTTCAGTGGTGTCTGTCGTCAGTGGGATGTAGTAACATGTCAGTAAACATGAAGATCAAAGGTTTCAGAAAGGGGGAAAAATGCAGTGAAGAAGAGATAATTGTGGAATAATGAATGTTATGAGGGCATTTTTATGTTAATTTCAAACAACTTAGCATTTTTCCACGGCATCTAGGTTTCTTCCTAAATGAACTTTGTGAAGTACAGTTGGATAACCTTGAGATTCAAAGCCTCATCATGCTTCTGAATACTGATGGAGTTTGTTTAAGTGCTGTGATATACCCTCTGCCTTTCGTTTCTATTTTTTTGACTCCTTCACGCAAAATAAAGTTTATTTTCTGTGCAGAGGAATCAATATTTTTTGCCATTTTGCTTTTCCAACTATTCCAGTAAGTTGCAATCAACATTAGTTACAATCTTTAAAGAGAGGCAGTAAGGATTTGAACGCAATAAAATGGAAATACAGATGAGAACTTTGGCAAAGCACCTATGCTATTGACAGAGGCATTTGTCAAGGGCTAGGGCTGTGTCTATACTGTGCTAAAAACCTGATGGAGAAGAAAATAAAGCACCAATAGATTGCACCTTCTGTCTGTACAAACCAAACAAATGGTCTCCTTAATAGCTATTATTTTAAGTGAGTGGATTTGGTTTGCCATAGTGAAATACATCCCACTTAAAAATGAATTTTAATTAACATCTGCATCTAATGCATAAATGTTGGGCTGAAGTATTCTTCTCTCTTTTTTTTTTCTTTTTGATGCCAGATGGAGTCAGGCACATAGAAGACTAGTGGTCCAGGAGGAAGGAAGACCTAGTTTACAGGGGATGTGAAACACTCCTCAAACACACGTTTGTTTGTTGATAATGTTTGTGTGCAGAAACCTCATGCTGTTTCTTTCTATGCATTAATATGAGTTCTATTTTGTGTGTTTTCCCTTTAGAAACTGCCAAGCTTTGGACCTTACCTTGAACGGCGTAAGAAAATCATAGCAGCGAGTAAAATCAGACAGAAAGATCAAAACAGAGCTTGCTCACCTCTCCAGAGAAAACCCTTTAACTCCCAAAAGCCTATTCCTGCCATCAAGGTAAAATTAAGATGAATTTATACGTGTATTTATTTCTTATTCAAATGTGGCTTAAAGCCTTTTTCATCTTAAATGTAACATTGATTATTTTTTGACCTTCAATATTCTAAAACTTTCTAAAAATTCTGTCTACCATGAAGATGTTCTAAGAGTTCAATAACCCCTTCTGTGTTTGTTTCCCATTTCTGTTTATGTCACACTTTCTACATCCCTGCCAGGTTTGTGCTTCATGGAAACTTTGTGCATTGATGTGCTAAGTGGAATTCATCATCTTCTCATAGTTAACTATCAGTATTTTAATTCAGAGTTCAGAGTAAATCTGTTAGTCATATGAAACAACTGAATTATGTCATTGTATCAGAACTATCAATATAATTTTCATTTGAGGGGATTCTTTAGTTCAGTCTCAGGAAAACATGCCTAGTTATTTGGAACTCAAGAATTTATTCTGAACAAAACAAAAAATTATCATTAAATTGTTTCTGTGCATCTCTTATCTTTCAAGCTTATTTAGTTTGGATGTTTGATTTTTCCAAAGAATTATTGTTTTTTATCAATTTGTGTGAAAAAGAGACAGATGTGATGTGTACTTTCTCTATCATCTTTACACCAGCACTGTGGGAACCATGAGCTTCAAGCTCAGTCTATTAACAAATGTGTATTGGATGTCTTCTAGAGCTCTGAAGATGATCAAGATTCCAAAGAAATTACAAAGTGTGGTCCAAAGCCAGAGATATTTCTCTCCCTGTAGAGATGGGTCACTAGCATATACTCAAAATGTGCTCACTGTAATCTAGGAATTCTGCTAGGGGGAAGGAATACAGTATGAATTTTAAAAAGACGGAAGTCTATATTTTGGGAGCACATGGTATAGCAAGGGGAAAAGACACATGTTAAAATTTATTTACAGTTCAATCAAATAGGAACAAAATGCTCTGGGAGCACAGACAACTGAAAGGGATTAGTCCTGCCTCGGGTAATTGTGGAAAGCATCACAGAGATGGTGATATTTAAATAGAGTTTAATAAATTAGTGTTAATTAAGCAGAGAATTAATAATAAAAGCTAATATTTATGGAGGTCTTACGAGGTTTCAGGCACGGCAACGTGTTTGTAAATGAGCTCATCCCAGCCACTCAATAACCTGATGAGATGAAACACTTGTATCACACCAATTTTACTGATTCAATAATTGAAAAACAGAGAGGTTAGCTAATTTGCCCAGGGTCGCACAGCTAGGAAGGGTTTATCAGAGCCAAGATCTGAACCTATGTCCTAAGGCACTATTCTACATGGGGTTTGGGGCAATGTTTCAAGATAGTCACTGTGTTTGCGAAGTATAATGTCCAAATGCTTTTGTGATAATACTTGGTCATGACAACTTAAATCTATATACACTCCTTGGGTTACAATGGATGGTAATATCAATATATTTGAGCTCCATTTGCCAAATGGGAACTTTTAAAAAGGACAGAGCAGAGAAAGGCTAATGTGTGTGTGTGTGTGTGTGTGTGTGTGTGTGTGTGTGTGTGTGTGTGTGTGTGTGTGTTTGTGTGTGTGCTTGAGAGTGTGTTTGTGTACATGAGACTATATGTGTGTGTGTAAGTATGAGTTCACTTCCGTGTGAGGATGGAGAATATAGAGATCTTGGGTCATTCCTTTTGCCTACCAGGTTTTCTTTGTTGGCCTGGAGTCTACTGTGTTCCACTAGTGTGGCCAGCCAGTAAACCACAGGGGCCTATTTCTGCCTCCACTGTGCTAAGGTTAAGGGCATGTTACACCACACCCAGATTTTTATGTGATTTCCACAATTGTACAGAAGACTCTTAACCAACTGAGCTATCTCCCCACCCTGCCCAGTGTTATTAAACAGCATTCTTAAATGCACTTGTTTTATATTTAATTATGGGGTGTGTGTGTGTATGTGTGTGTGTGTGTGTGTGTGTGTGTGTGTGTGAATAAATGCATGTGAATACTGATTGAAGCTGGAGTTACAGGCTGTTGTGAGCTACCTGTTTTGGGTCTTGTGAATCAAACTCTGGTGCTCTGTAAGAGCAGGGCTTACCCTTAATCACTGACTCATTCCTCAAGCTGTATTTGTATTCTTAAGCAATCTCTCTCCCCCCCTCGCTCTCTCTCTGTCTCTCTCTGTCTCTCTGTATCTCTGTCTCTCTGTCTCTCTGTCTCTCTGTCTCTCTCTCTCTCTCTCTCTCTCTCTGTGTGTGTGTGTGTGTGTGTGTGTGTGTTTATTGGATATTTTATGCATTTACATTTCAAATGTTATCCCCTTTCCCCTACCACCCACCCATTCTCACCTCACCACCCTGGTATTTTCCTACACTGGGGAAAGGAGCTTTCAGAGGACCAAGGATATCTTTTCCTGTTAATACAGTTTAAGGGAACAAAGAAACAGACCAGTTAATCCAATTAAAAAAAACCCCACTTAGGGCACCAAGAGGGACCATTCTCAACACTAGTGGGCAATTCCCTGGTCAGAACTAGGAGTCTTCATGCTCTTCTAGCTCTTTTTACCATCTGAAAGCTGAACATGGCTTCAGAGTACCTGAGATCTCTCTCTAATGCAAAACAGAACCCTGAAGATGTCCCAGCATCCAGACGATCTTCCTCTTGTCATCTCAGCATCATGGTTTCCCTTTCATAGCAACAACATCTGTCATGCATGTGGCTAAATAATGAAACTGCTTAGTTTGTAAAGGGAAAAGAAAGAGAAGTCTGAGCTAGAGATTGGTCTTCAAAACCGGTTCAAGAGGAGGAGGAGATAAAGGAATAGAAATAGATGTGACCCTCCATGGTAGCTTCAAATGTGTTTCTATAAGGTCTGAGACAATCTGAAAAAGTCATATGCACGTGCACAAGCATGCATGCACAGACACATACAAACACACATGCACGCACAGACACAGGCACTCACACGCACAGTGCCACATGCGGGAAAGCATGCAGCACCTTCTTCCAGAGTGACTTTGCCCCCTGGCCCAAAATAACTGACAGGATAGTGCTCACATGCGGCACAGCAAAATGAGAAACGTGCTTTATCCCCTGGCAGCAGATAACGGAGGCTTGAGAGCCTGCCAAGCCTTGTGAAGTCCCGGAACTTGCCCCAGTTCTGTTGATATGTGTGAGAATGAATTCTCATTCTCCTTATGAAGCTGAGAATGTATCTCTAATGTCTTCGAATTTCTGGGTAAGAAAATGAATGGTTTAGGGGCACTAGTGATGTTTTCATCACGTCTTCCTGCTGCTTGGAGGAGGAGATAGACGGTATCTCATAAGACTGGCAAGGCAGTGTTGGCAGGGGACCAGTCAGCCTGATCGAGTGCTTTATTATTTCAATTGAATTGTGAAAGGAAGGAGAAAAGCAGTTGGATAAAACTGTAAGACCATATTAGATACTTACAGAGCACAAAGGGGCCTGTACAGAAAGAAAAATAAGGGAGACTGGCCCAGCAATTTCCAGAAGAATCCAGAGAAGCAGGCTGGGGCAGCCTTCATATTCTCCATTGTCTATGGACCAATAAATAGCAGTTGAAAATCTATCATGTTGAACTTTAAAAGCTGAGCTGAATTTGGTTATAAAAATAATGTCTTAAGTCATGTGGGGATTTACTGATATGTGTGGTCCCTGGCTTGAGTACAATACAGCAATAGAAAAAGGGAACATGTAGCTTAGAATGAAGGTTTCGTCAGTGGACAGAGGGAAGGAGCAGTGTTTGCCAGATTTTCATGCATGGAAATCTACAAGGCTGAAGGTGATGTGAGAAGCAGCCAGCTGACAGACACTGAAGAGAGGAATGGGACTGTCCCCTCGGGACCTTATAACCAGATGGCGAATAGTGATAGGCAAGATATAGTAGCTCTTTCAGTCTCTATAGACTGTAGATGGAGATCCCACTCCACTAAAGGGAATTGGCACTTGAAGGTATCAGAAAGATGTAGCCATTCAGATGACCCTAGAGGCTTTTAGTGTCAAGAAGGAAAGTCTCTATGTAGAAGTTGTGGATGCTACCCCATAGTCCACTGTGACTGATAATCTTGATTATCAAGTTAATGAGCTTTAGAATCACCAGGGAAACTAACTTCTGAGTATGTCTAAGAGATTCACTATATTGGGTTATTTGAATTGAGGCAAGAAAGCCCATCCTAAATGTGGGAGGCACCATTCCATAGGTTAAATAAGGAGAAAGCATGCTGAGCATAACATTCACCTATCTGCTTCCTGACTGTCTTAGTTAGGGTTTTACTGCTGTGAACAGATACCATGACCAAAGCAACTCTTATAAGGAAAACATTTAATTGGATCTGGCTTACAGGTTCAGAGTTTCAGTCCACTGTCAACATGACAGAAAGAGCAGCAGCATCAGGCAGGTATGGTGCTGGATGAGCTGAAAGTTCTCCATCTTCATCTAAAGGAAACCAGAATCAGACTGTTCTCAGACAGGATCTCAAAGTCCACTCCACAGCAAGTCACTTTCTTAAAAAATGATACACCTCCTTCAACAAGGCCATATCTCCTAATAGTGCCACTCCCTGGACCAAGCATATTCAGACCACCACATTGACTATGGAAACAGTGTAACCTCAGAAGCCTTGAGCTTCAACCTCCAAGACTCCCCTACTGTGGTGGACTCCACTCTGAGAATTTTAGCCGAAATAAACTCTTCCTTATGGTGCTTTTGGAAGATACTTTGCCACAGTTGAATGAATGGGTCTCTAAACTAAAGATGGATCAAGGACTAGAAGCTGTCAATCTGAAAACTATCCGTTTTCCTAGGAATAAGATAGTTAAGGTTCAGCATTTAGAAAGCTTATTGGTCAGTGGTCCTATGAGAAAAGATTGTGTCAATGATAAACGCAAAAGGGTGCCAGTAATCTTTAAACATAAGATCGGCTCACTCGAGTAATTTGGATTTGGAGAAAAATATTAGGTAAAATAGGAATGTATTTTCATCTATTAAAAGTCAAAAAGAAAAAAAAATACACCCACTCCTTCACACAGATGGTGTATTGTTAAATCACAATTAGAAAGAAAAACTGCTTGGTTCCTATTATCCTCCCTTGCATCCTCACATAAAGTGTTCTTAGAATTAACGGGGAGGAGGAAAAACAGATTTGAGAGTCTAAGATAGGTATAAAAAAGAATTCAACTTCATTAATGCAAGGGAACACCCAAATGTCTGCAACAGTCCACCCCATAGGGAAAGTTAGGGTGATCAGAGCCTCAGATAATAACATCATGGCTGTGTCTCTCACTGACAGCTTTCTCTGGCACAGTCCTCTTTCATTCCCTTACCTGCTTCTTGCCTGTCTCTTGGCACATTGTGCCTCTCAGCTCTTCTGGCCAGTCTTTGTTTGGTTTTCTGAATCACTGTCTTTTGTCATCCCCATCTCAGCTTATGCAATTTTTCTCTCACCAAGGTCTACTGAGTTCAAATTCTCAGTGCTTCCTGCTTGGCTCCTAGTTCAGAGGGCTAGTGTGATACCAATAGCACCATGAATGTTAGACATGGACTGTTATACATTGAGAGCACTTGTCTCTGAGAATCATGGACCAGTTGGTGAAACATCAACATTGATCTGAGTTCTTTCAATATTGAAAAAGGCAAGCTGAGCATGGCAGCTCACACTTATAATCCTAGCACTTGGAAAACTGAGGCAGGGGGATTGATTGCTGCAGCATCCCATCAACGTCATCCTAAGTTACATAGTATGTTCCAAGTTGGCCTAGTTTACAGACTGAAACCACATCTCAAAATGACCAAAAGAGAGCCGTGGGAAAGAAGGGAGGGGAAGCAAGAGAGGGAAGAAGAAAGGAATATAAGGATGTAGATGATCTTACTGCAGTAGAGGGGAGAATAGAGAAAACAACCAGACCAGAGAGGATGAGACCCAGTCCCAGAGGATCCATGCAAAGATTACTACTATTATTAGTATTATTGACACAGGAGCTTTTATGAAAACAAAGTTATTAATGATCAGCAAATTCAGCTAAATGATCTCATTTCCTCTCCTGATAGGTTTATAAAACAGGGAGTAACAAGATAAGAACAGGAGGCATTGATGGTGGTGCAGATAAAGACACTGGGAAGTAATTTACGCAGCTACGTCCCAATGGTGTAAATCACAGAGCCCTCAGGTTAGAAGCCACAGTGATTTCCCACAGCATGCTGTCCTTGGTCGTGGACTTTGAAGGGCACGTATTTACAGGAATTGTAGGAAATATGCTAATCAACTATGAAGACCCAAAGCCAGAAGAGCAGTTAATGTGCCAGAGAACAATGGCAAACTGAAGGTACATCAATCAGCATTAAAATTAGGTCAAAACTAATAAATTTATATTGCTCCTAATGAGGAAAGTGTAAAACATCAGACACTGGGTCAAGCCCCTCCTAGCTCTATATTCTTTGGCCTTAAAATGTGTACCAAATAGAAATAATGTCTGACCCATCTTGCAAAACCATTTTGATTACACTAAATGTGGCTATGTTTCTAGAATACCATGGACCACTGGGGCTGTGAGCACTTATATTAAAACAATGTGTGACACCTAGGGAGATGGATCTCGGAGCAAAGCCCCTGCTACACAGACATGAGGACCAGAGTTTGGTTCCCCAGAAACCACTGAAGACCCAGGTGAACTCAGAGGCCTATCTGTCATCTAGGAGGTGGGAAGCAGGGACAGGTAGTCCCTGCAGTGAGCCACCCATCCGGACTAACTGAAATTAGCAAGAATTCCTCCTCAATGCACATTACTGGAAATGATTGAGATAGGCATTTTGTGTGAACTTTGAGAACACACACACACACACACACACACACACACAGACATGTCCAAGTCAAGTTAAATGTGTGAAGTATAATTTAAAATCTCTGTCTGTGATAGTTTCCACACATAAGCATTTCTAGTAAGCAGGAATTGTTACCCAGATTTCTCAACCTTTATATGGGCACATGCTGTATTAAATAATAAATGCAGTACCCTCCACCTCTGCAAGTGTATGTCTACTAGACACCAAGTGCCTGGCTGGTTAGCCACATTTTTATGCAAAGTACAAATTCCAAGACATGCCCGAAAAGCTCCATCATCTAGGGGTATTTTTGAAGAGGGTGGTTTTTCAACTAATGTCTACGTTTTTTTAGCCACAAAAGATGACCATTCTCTTTAATTTGTTCTTTGATACTCCCAATATGATTTCAACACTATTCTTTTATCCTCTTCTATATTAAAACTGTACGTGGTATACTTAAGGAACCTTAATGGGTGCATTATGTGCTAGTAATGTGTAAAGGCTCCAATAAACTTGGTTTGATACTAAATAATGTTTTAAGTAAAAACTGCAAATCTCAAAACAGACAGCCAAAAGACATATTTGATATAAAGAGAGAATAATTTGCTTTTAATAATAAAATCTCTTGGGAATGTATGTTTCATCTGAAAAAAAATCTGGGGGTTCTCATCAGTTGAGGATTTAACTAGTGATTTCTTTCACAATGATCAAACTCTGCACAAGAGATGTTTTGACTGATTTATTTGCATTTTAAAAGTTACTTCCTATTATACTTAAAATAGTCTTTCACAACCAGGTAGAAAGCTCATACTTTTATTATCTTGAAATATTAGAAAATACTAAACTGCTCAAGTTTCCTTGATTATCTTTTTGCATTTTCAATGCCCAAATTTATTAAGATATTCACTAGACCTTTTATTACTTTCCAATCCCTGTTATGAGTCTAGGCATAGATATACAAAAGTTATTTATTTAACAAATATTCAAGCCTTCATTTTGCTTTAATGATCTGCAGAAATAAGATACACTGTCCTTAATTCAAAGATGAATAAAGCTCTGCTTTAGGACAAACCATAAGAATCAAGACTTAAAATCATATTTGTGGTGTGAGGTGGGATTTGCTAGAGAGTAACAAGCAAGCCGGGACAGCAGAGTGCATATGATTGCTGTATTTGGAGTCTGGTGGCAGTTATCTGAGAATCTATTCCATTGTCTACTTGATTTTATATCCTAAATCACAGTCACTGCATCATCTCCAAAATGTATGAGGCTTAAATAAGAAGATGATTTTAAATGAAGGCCCTGGCCTGAAGAGTAGTAGAATTCAAACGGTTTTCTCTTATCATTGGCTTTTACAAAATGGATAAAATATTCCAGGGCATGCAAAGGAAGAGTGAAAGAAGGCAGAGAGTGTGGAGGTGGGGAAGAAGGAGAAGGTGTGGGGGAGAAAGGATGGGAATAGGGGAACAGAGAAAGAGTGCATTTTACCATTTGGTTAGGAAAGGAGACAGAAGGATTGAGGAAGTTCCCATGAAGTAGAGACATCTGAGCTCTCTTTGAAAGATATTTAGGGCTGGAAAAATGATTGGGAGTTAAATCACACTGAAATTGGTTGTAGATGCAGAAGTGGATTCAAAAAGATCCCTCAGAAAAATACAGCAGATGCCACGAGAGAAGGGACAAATGGGAGTACATGCTGAGTCTCTGTTAAAAACAAAACCCCAATGCTACCCATAATGTCAAGAAAAGCTAGAGAGCACTATGGTTCTGGGTTCTTATGAGCTCAGTGAGTGAGGAGTTTATGGTTCTTGTTACTGGCTGTAATGCTCATCACACAACTGGAAATGCAGCTTGAGCTGGGGAGAACAGATCAGAACAGAAACAGAGATTTGACCAGCAAGGGCCCATCTGCAAACACACTCTAATGCAGCTGAAATTACACCCTCAGCCTTGGCACATTGTAAAGAAAGCGGGCAAGGCCACAATGATGCTTTCTAGCATCTTAGGATTTGAGAGCATATCAAGGAAGTGTAAGGATAATTTGGACATTGTCTCCATTTGAAAGCTTATAGTAATCACTTAGTGCTCAAGTGTCCTGAGCATGTCAGTTTTGTTGTTATTGCTGTTGTTGTTGCTCTAATAAAACATGACCAAAATCAACTTGGGAGAGGAAAGGTTTAATTTCAATTCACAATCAAGGGAAGTCAGAGCAGGAGCTCAAGGCAAGAACCTGGAGGCAGGAGCAAAAGCTGCATTGAGGAAGGAATACCATTTACTGGCTTATGCCCCATACCTTATTCACCTAACTCTACTGAACAACTCAGGTTCATGTACCCATGGATGGTACCTCCCATGGTGGACTGGGTCTTCCTCTATCAATCAGCGACTAAGAAAATTCCCTGGAAAGACATGGCCACAGACTATTCCAAGAATTCTGCAATTCAGGTTCCTCTTCTAAGGCGGGTCACATTGACACTCAAAGATGCCCATCACGCCACTCAGAAGAGGACAGAAAATGAAATAACCAAGACAATGTAAAGCCAGTATTCTAAGCAAGAGCTGGCCTCTTTAAGCATAGACCATGAATTCAAATAAAAAAAAATTCTCACTCTAAAGGTTAAAAGCAAAAGCAGAAAATCTTGCCAGCACACTAATTTGACAAACATTGTAACATGCCTCTGTTTTGTTTGCTCAAACAAAGTACTTCCTAGTGTTGAAGAAACATCCCCTGTGCCTCCCATATTAAACATAATCTCAATTAATATAAGAAACAAAGCCATGTGTAACCCCATGAAAGATTTTCATTGGTGAATGGAGGAGTTACTAGTTCCTTCAGAGTAAAAAAACATTCAACTTTACCTAGATCACTCTAATTAATTAGCATAAATTTGAATACCTCTGTAAAGAAATATATTCTTCAAGACATTACAATGAAAGTCACAGAATCAAAGAGAAAAAAAAAAAAACACAATAAAGAAGGGACAAACTCTTGTTTTCTTTTCTCTCATATCCAGAGAAGCAAAATTACTGACATAAATGTGGTACCTTTGTTCCATTTACATTATTTTTAGATCCTTTCAAATGCATGCTCTAGAATATAACTTACAAAAACCTAAGAGAATTATTTTAATGCCTATATATAAAATGCTGTTATAGGGTGCAAAAAAGCAATTGAGTTCAGCTACTTAAGTCTTATAATCCCACCATCTCTACCTCTCTCTCTCTCTTTCTCACTCTCTGTATGTGTGTGTGTGTGTGTGTGTGTGTGTGTGTGAATGTTCTGTGTGCAGATGTACACAGATGTATATGAGCAGGTGCCTGCACTCATTCATATGAAATCCCAAGACAGATATCAGGTATATTCCTCAGTGGCTTTCCACTTTATATATTATGTGGGTGTTGGGAATCCAAACGCTGACCCTCATGTTTTCAGTCAAGCATTTTAACCCCTGAGACATTTCCACAGTGGCTTTATATTCTAAGCTGGGTGTGCATACCGCCTGTCCCTCAAAACCAAGTCAGCTCAGTGTCGCAGACGGTGCTTCAGAGGGAACTGTGATACTCGGAGCCCTGTAAGTAAACACAACGGGGCCAATAGGGCGTGTGGTCAAATTGGAGAAACATGGGCAGACAGTAGTTACTGAGGAATTGTTGTAAGATGAGCATTGTGACTAATTCACTGCCCATTTTCTAGGATGTAATTGGAAAATCACTGCAATACCTGGGAACGTTTGGTGAGCTGAGCATCATGGAGCAAGTTGTGGCCCTGATCGATGAGGAAATGTGTATCAATTGCGGAAAATGTTATATGACCTGTAATGACTCTGGCTACCAGGTAGGAACCCTGCTGGAATTAAGATGCTGCTGTAAGGCATAGTTCTCCTTTAAGGATGGAAATGGTCTTCTGTTATTAAATGGACAATTCAAGCAACATATGCCAGAAAGGTCTCCACTTCACAGGTCCTTATAATGCACTGGTGTGTATTTTTATTTTTCAATATTTACTTGTATATTTTATGTGTGTCCATAGGAGCACATACTATATGCGTGCATGCACTGTTCATATCCACTGGGACTGGAGTGGTTATGCCCTTCCCAACTTGTGGATTAGGAGTCAAACTTGGGTCCCCTGTTAATGCAACAAGCACACATAACTGCTATGCCATCTCTTTGGACGAGATCAACCCTGTAGGGCCAGAGGCACTATCCCCTGTGCTCAGGTTTCCTACTGGATAAAAATGGGAGAAAAGATGAACACTGCCCGTATTTTTCTCTGCTTTCTGGTCTTCCTACATCGAGCAGGTCCCCCGATGACAGCCGTCAGCTGCTGCCATGACTTCCTCCCAGTATTGGACTCCAGCTTCAGAACAGTGACCCAAAATAAGCCCTCCTTCCCTTCCTTGAGTTGCCTTTTGTCAGGCATCTGGTTCAGGAATGAGAAAAATAACCAATATAGTCACCTTTCCGTGCACAATATTATTTTAATATCATTTCATCAGTCATGAAGCTGGAGAGGGAAATTTAAGTAAAAACAGAAACTCATGCCAAATAATGTACGTCAGGGAAGGTTATGATCTGGTACTGACTGCTGAGAGCTGAACTGTCATTTGTCACCAAGCTATTTAAAGGGCCTGATTCCTTCAGCCTACAGAGGATTCTCCCCCATTCAGCATTGACTGGGGTTTTACAGCAGTAATTTATAAAAAGAAAAGAAACATTCTTCCCCCACAGAGCTGTAGATGTTGGTCTTATGAATTTCAACATGACTAGAAAACACAGGGAGATGTTTTTGGTTTATCCACCAGTAGAAGTGAGCATGGGTGTGTTCTCTGCCTCACCCAAGAGCCCACCACAGAACAATAAGGGCAGATTAAAGACTCATCTCTTCCAGGGTTAACAAAACACATCCACCCATTTCTCCCAGGGTTTAGCTTAAGACTTCAGCTACCAGCTTGTGCTCTGTAACAGCACTGACAAATCTGAGACCTCAACTTGGTAGGCTTTCCAAATGAATGGGAGAAATGATGCCAATCAAAAAGACAGGAAACCTTTAAAATACATTTTTTCATTATGACATGTTGTTCAATGCCACAAACAATCATTAGCACTGTAGAACACACTTTTTATTAAAATGTTCAAACCATAGGTAAGTATACAATAAACTCTTCTAAAATGTAACTTTAGATAAATAAAAGAATGCCCCCCTTTAAAGTATAGATCACTGACTCCATTCACACTAGTGGAGTATTCATGTTACACAAAGAGAATTTTTACAGTTTTCAGACAAGTGTTTTTTTCCTATATTGTTTACATTTATTTAGTTTGTTTGTATATGTGTGTGGTACATATCATACAGTAGAATTGTGTAGGTTAGAAGACAGTACATTTCTTCTTCCACCAGGATTAAACTCAGGTCATTAGGTTTGAAGCACATTCTCCCTCTTGGGCAGTCCTAATGAATATTTTTCTATTTTTAAAAATCTCTCCCTTCTGCTGGTCGTGGTGGTACATACCTTTAATCCCTGCCTTGGAGGCAAGAACAGGCAGATTTCTGTGAGTTCAAGGCCAGTGTGGTCAACATACTGAGTTCCAAGCCATTTACCCATCTAGGGTTTCACAGTGAGACCCTGTCAATAGACAGACAGACAGGTAGGCAGACAGACAGGCAGACAGACAGGCAGGCAGATAGACAGATAGAACCATGTTTCTTCTTAATTTGAGATTACAGATAGACACAACGTTTCATTTGATTACCACCATTTCTAGCTAACAGATGCCTACTTCTGTCACTTTGAAAATTTTGATGCCATCTTCTACTTTCATTTTGTCTTTTTTGTCATTAGCCCAGAGTTAGCATAGATATCTTATCACTTTAAAGTGACGAGCTGATACCTTAAATCTTAGAGCTGGTAGCTATTACCTTGGCATTCTCGCCTTGCTCCAATCTCAATGACAATAGTAAAGATGAGAGGAAAATATTCCAGCTATGCATCAGAAAAACTCAGTCATCCTTTTTCACATCTCTCTCAAATGACTTTAAAAGTTGAACGAGAAAGTCATTGATGAAATATATTTTTGTGTAATATGAAACTTTACCACATCTAAAAGTTATTTGATTTTTCTCAATAACTACCAGATTTCAATGTAGAAAAACAAAGGACCATAAAGGGGAAAGAAATGGGTTTTACTCGCTCCAATAGCAATTTAAAATAGTTATAAGGCATAGCAAGAAAGAAAATTCTTACAGTGTGTCAGAAATATTGAAGTCTGTTTCCTAAAGCATTAGCTCCTTGTTATATTAAACAATTGCAGTGTTTTCTTTTCATTGCCTCCTTAAGGAGATTTACAGTCACCAAGGACACACATTTCTGATCATGTCACTGAAGGTGTCTGCAGATAGGTTTAAGACTGGAAGAACCAATCGGTATAGGGATGGCTCTAACAGGTGGGTGTGGTTGTAGCCTAAATAAAAAATAAAATATAAAAATGGCTCAGAACTCATATCTCTCTGCTTCCAAACTGCAACTGCAGATACAACATGACCCCGTGTTCAGAGCACGGCCTACACACTTCTTAGCCACAGTGGATTATATTCTCAAACTAGGAGGCAAAATATAAAAATATAATTCCTCTCTTCAGTGGTCAATTTTCAGGTTATTTTGTCAAGCAATGAGAAAAGTAATGAATATAGTTTATTTGTTTTGAAAAGACTATTTGACTTTTATGGTCATCAGACTAGAAAGCTGGTTAAATGTAACTTTGAATGGCAAATTTAAAAATCAAGGTCTATATGCATTTTGTTCTCTATGTCTAGAGGTTTCCTTATCCATGAATTCAGCCAGTCTCGGATCAAAATAGCTGGAAAACCTTCCTTCTATTTTTAAGTGTAAACTTTTCTTGTTAGTATGCCTCAAAAACTTAAATGTCTCAAAAACAGCTTAATAGCTATATGTGCAGCATTGGTATTGTGTGAACACTACAAGTCATCTGAAGCTTACTTAAAATGTGTGGGGAAGCTGAACATAGGGTCTGTGCAAATCTCACACACTCATATCAGAAACTTGAGCACGTATGGATTTGCATGTTCATAGGGCTCCCTGAATCTATCCCTTGGGATGACAAGGACTGTCCGTATTAAATTCGATTCTAATACGAGAGTCAAGTACAAAAGGCAATAATAATTATGAAACTATCTTTACACAGATTTGTAGGCTGGCCTCAGGAGGTGACAGTCGTAGGACCTTGCTTCCCTTGTTTCTCCCCCACAAGCCCTACTTTGTCATTCCAAAAGACTAGGGCATGACTGAACTTCAGCAAGTGAGGCAGCAGTGAGGCTCTATGGGAGACCCCTTGCCCTCAACCACTACCCTCTCTCATAGCTACACTGTGCTTGTGGAATGTCCAGCCTGCTCCTGAGGGCTGTGTTATTTGAAGTATACTCACTGTCTCCCCTGGCATTAACCTTCTCCAGCATAAAGGGGTGCATAAAGTGTGTTGGGGTGGCTCAGTCAATAAGCACTTGTCTTGCAATCACATGAGTTCAATCCCCCATGCACTCACACATATGTGGAACAGATGTAAAAATGCCCAGCGTAATGGCACAGACTTGAAGTCACAATGCCAAGGAGGCTGACACAGAGGATCGCCAGGACTCACTGGCCAGACAACCTAGCCTAATAGGTTAGCTCCAGGCCAATGGGAGACTCTGTGGGAGACCCTGTGTCAAAAGTGGTGAATGACGTTCCTAAGAATGACAGCTGAGGTTTTCCTCTTGCTTCTACATTCACATGTACAGGTGCTTTCACATACATGTACATCTGCATGTATACATGTGCATACATGCATATGGTGCACACAAACACACAAACACACATGAAGAAAAAAACAACAGGAAGTGTGTGGGAGTAAGATGTATGAAAGCACGCGATATTTGTTAGCACTAGCTACCCCAACCTGGTCAGATCGGCAAAACCTGAGTGCTCCACTGGTGGAGAGAGATGTGCTCTGTCTCAAAATGTTTTCTCACACGTGGAAAGAAAAGCCTCTAAAGAACTGTAAACACTGCATTTCTAATTTAAGGGAGTTTCATCTGTTTCTGTTTCTCCTGTCAGCTCAGCTGTTGCTGACATTCCATCGCTGTGGTGTGGTAATCTCCATGGCTGGGACAGAGATGCACATGCTAAAACGGAGACATTCCTGACGGTGGTGGACAGTGGCTCATCTCTCTTGGTTTTTATTTGCAGGCTATACAGTTCGATCCAGAAACTCACCTGCCTACTGTTAGCGACACTTGTACAGGCTGTACTCTCTGCCTCAGCGTCTGTCCTATTATGGACTGTATCAGGATGGTTTCCAGGGCAACACCTTATGAACCAAAGAGAGGCCTACCACTAGCCGTGAAGCCAGTGTGTTAAGGTGATTTGTAAGACAGCTGCTTTGAACATTGATGTGACCAATGTAGGCTGATCTTTAAAAACAATGACAATTGTAATCATTATGATCAGTTCTTTCCAAATTTTATAGCTATGCATATATAATTTCTAAATAAGTGTTTAAATTGGAAAACAATGTCTAATGCCAGTAGCCAATTAATGGTCATAAAATGGAATAATTCGTCTCTGAAGTAGCTGGTGAGTAACTGCAGACCAGTTAATTGGATATGCTCGGTCAGTTGTCTGCTGTGAAAAATTAACTTTTTCATGGCAATTAGTGTGACAATTTCTAAATTGCCCTATGTTGTGCTCACTCTTTGATATCTAATTGTAAGCGAAATGAACTATTTTGGAACAGAGTACACTTTCGTGTACAGGAAACGGTTTCCAAGGAAACACTTTGTAATTAAAAATTACCTGTAATTTTAACACTGTTTCTAAGGATATGTAATTAGCTTCATTAAGAACAATTGAAGAAAGTCAAGTCATTATTTACTATGACAAGGGGAAGAAAACCTGGAAGAGAGTTTTCTAGAATTTTCTTAAGTCCCCCTTTTCTGAAATAACTCACTTTCTGGTGCTGGACACTGAAAGGGAGATTATTTCCTGGCTAAAATACTGTTCACCACTCATGACCGAAACAGGTATCAGACTGCCCAGGAATGGAGCACATGTCATTCTTATTTGAGTACCAAAGCTGTGTTCCCAATGAAATAAGATATCAGGATGGTTGTCTCCTGAATGCCACCCTTTCACTGAGCACAGACTGCTTGGTCTGCTTCTCATAGTCACTTTCATTATGAGAGCGGTTAATGTGCAAACCAGGGTTAATTTACACTGCACTGAGCCATAGGCTTCACTGATCAACAACAAACAGCATCATATCTCAAACGTATACATAATGAGGAGAACACGACTGAATACTCTCTGATGCTCATGTGATTTCAAAATAGATGAAATAAAAATGTGTATTTTTGGATATTGATAAATATTTTTCTGTATCTTTATTTTTATAATCAGTAAATAGAATCACATAAATTCATTCATTCCTTCTTTATGGCACATTTTAAAGTGAATTTATAGAAAGTAAGTGAGAACTGACAATCTGTGGCATATTTCTATGATAAATGTAAGGTATCTACAAGTGCATTTTTAAAATGTGTATGATTGAATAATCGGAAATAAAATTGTATGATCTATTTTCAATGTCGTCTTCTGTTTTATTTTTCTCAATGTACCTTTTATAAGCTATTTACATTTTGACATGAGGCAGGTTGTCATGTGCCAGGTGAAATCTAATGGGGATAATGATACTATCATTCTTAAGTGCTTCCCTTCCCTTTCTTCTTACCCTGCTCTTCCACTGAATGCAACAAGATACAGAGAATAACCTTCCCACCTATAGATCCTACCTGCCTCATGAGAAGCATGTGTCTCTCACTATTTCACCTTACATGGTTGTGCGTTACCCAGGATTTGGAGAATGGTCTCCTTTATTCTGTGGTCACAATACAAGCCTCTTCACTTTGGGAGTTGGAAGTCCTTAATTAAGAGATCCAGCTATCCAAAATAATAATAATAATAATAATAATAATAATAATAATAATAATAATAATAATAAGAAGAAGAAGAAGAAGAAGAAGAAGTAGAAGAATTTGAAGAAGAAGAAACATAAAAAGAAGAAGAAGAAATGAAATGAATTGTTTAGAACCTCAAAATGGCCAGCTGTGATATGTGATTGGTGAGGTTGAATGTTGGTGAGCAAGTGTGCATATTCCATATGTGGGTGTGTCTGGGCATAGAAATCAAATGTCAACTTTAGCTGTCCCTCAAGAGCTTCCTATTTTATTTATTGATACAGAGCCTCTCACTGGGGGAACCTGGCTCTCACCAATTAAACTAGTTTGATTTGCCAGTGAGCCATAGGGATTCTTCTTGCCCCACCTCCCCAGCGCTGGGTTTGCAAGCACTCATTAACATACCCAGTTTCTTCTATGGCTTCTGTGGGTGAAATTAAGGTCCTCCTGTTTTTCTTGTCATTTCATTGACTGGGCTATTTTCCCAGTTTCCCAGGAGGCCTTTTACTGTGAGACTTGAACAACCCTCAGGAAATATGATAACCCTTCAGAAAGACATCCTGTGCATATATACTAAAATTCTCATGACACTGCCTTCTAGGAAGCTATTCTGTTAGCACAGACCCAAGCAAGGACTCTGAGATCTCTCCAGAGAAAAAGATTACAAAGAGGTGTTTTAGCTCATTCCTGTTCTACTTTGGGGAACTATGAGTGACCAAGGCATGGAATTATTCTTTAGCAATCCACGGCTGAACCACGGTATCGTTCTCTATGTGTGTTTCATTCTGATGTGTTCCATCACTAAGGTACAAGAAGAAGCCTTTCTTGTCTATGCTGTGTGTAAAAAACATAATTTAGTTTTGCATCCCTGGCTTCCAAAGACATTCAGAGAATAAGGAGGAAAAAATTACATTTTCTGTCCTACAGAAATAAAATTAACCTAGGTTTTAGTTTTAGATGGCCCTAAAATGCATCTTCATAGTTCTTCTGAAGTGAGGGCAAAAAAACCAGTTCAGAGAATCTGGCTAATATTTCTCAACTAGTGTCTCAGAAACTTTATGATGCGTCTACATGTGTGGTAGCTAGTTTCATGTCTCAACTTAGCTGTACAACAGGTCCCACATATTTGGTCCATCTTTTATATTTGTGTTTATGATTAAATTGGTGGACACTGAGAAAATCAAATTGTCTTCTAGAGCTTGAGAGGGCTCCACACATGTGCCAGAGGCCTCAGTAGGACAAGGGCCCACCTACAGGAGGGAGTTCTCCAATGGAAAGTATTCATACTTCATTCTGACTACTTTTCAGGCTTAGTCTGGACTTGAACTGTAAGCTTTTCACAGTCTCTAGCCTGTTTCATAGTATGAACTGGGCTCTGTAAGTCATCATGGTGTGTAAACCAGTTTCTTAAAGTTATTTCATTCAATCACATTGCTTCCTTTTTTTTGAAGAATGCCAATAAATGTGATTGATATATCTCATATGAATTCTCTAGTGATCAGGGGTGGTGGCCATCAAGGTTTTTCCACCAAAATAAATGAAGACATATATCCTCACCCAAGCCAAATAAATTACTCCAAGTTACTCACCAAACTGAGTGTTTCTGAGCTGCTGGAGCCCATTCCCTATGAATTCATGGCCTAATGTAGAAAGAGAAATAAAGGACCTGGACTACAAAAAAAATAAAAAATAAAAATAAAAATAAATAAAAAATAAATAATTTTATTATCTTTCCAAGATAATGTAAGGATAAAAAGATAAAACAGAGATTAGTTGACTTACTAAATGTACATTCATTTTATCCTTGTTTTTTTTTAAAAAAAAAAAAAAAAAAAACTTCTTTGTATGACACTTTAAAGCGAAGCAATTGTGCTAAATAGATAATTAAGTCCATGAGGGACATGACATGTAAGCAAAAAGACCTAAGGGCTGCCCTTTACAACCCTCTAGAAAAAAAAAAGGCAGGCATGATGATACACACGTAGTCACAGCCCTGAGGAGGCAGGAAAAGGCAGATCTCTGAGCTCAATGTCCAACTAGCTTAGAGAATTTGATGAACAGCAAGCCATGAGAAACCCTGTCTCAAAATGAAGATGTACAGCACATAAGATATAACACCAGAGGTTGACACATGGATGAATTTGTCTATATTCAAACACAACACACACACATATACAGTGTATATTTTGAATATGAACATACAGTTTAGTATGGTGTGATTGTAGGATCAAAATATTTTTACCCAGAATTACTTGTAAGTCCTACTCGTCCCCTATTTAATAAGGGTCCAAGCAAAGATTTTAGTACATCTTAAAACTCCATGCTAGTGTTTGTCTAGTCAGGTTATACTTTACCATGAGTAGAGAATTTCAATAATATCTTTAAAAACTTGGCAATTAAAATGTTACCTAGTGTCGTCATATGAGACAAGGAAGGATTCATCTTATATTAAGCACCCTGGTAAAAGCTTTGTGGTGACAATAAAATCACTTTCAAACATATGTTGACTTTGTATAACACTAAAAAAAACATTATTTTTATATGCTAAGAGCATATATATATTTTTATATTGTATTATAAACATTTATATTAAAACATTTTATATAATAAAATATTATACATTATATCACACATACACATTTTAAATGATGGGAAAGAACTTCTAGCATTATTCTCAAACTTTCTTGACAAAAAAAAAACCAAAAATGTTAAAAAGACATCTAATTTAACTACATAAATACACAGTGACTTAGGCATGTAGGGATTATTAGTCCCATTTCACAAAAATGATAGTTTACATACTTTTCCCTGAGAGAGTAAAGCTAATGTCTGCATTCTCGACTGAAGCTGTCTGCTCCACACAAGACACTGTACTCTCGGGATTTTCACATGTGTTGCTAGAGCTTCTTGGTGACACAAGGTTAGGTGCACCTCTTGCCTGAGACACAGACTCTGAGAGTCTGGTGACCCCGTCTACAGAGTCAGTTGGTGGTTGACTAGATCCCCTTGCCTCTATTGTCTGATCTCCAACAAAGAAAACACAAGTGCGTTCCACTGACTATGTTAGATATTATAATTGGCATGGGTATTATTCATGGGTTTACAATTTCAAATATGACTTTAATAAGCATGAGCTGTTTCTGTCAGAGTCACAGGAAGATGCTCAGAACTGCTCCTACAGTTTTCTAAACTGACATTTGTCACAGCACAGGATCAAAAAGAAGTACCATGTATTTGGAAAACAAAGAGTCGGTTCAGTTGTTTTGTTCTTTTGGTTTTTTTTGTTTGTTTGTTTGTTTGTTTGTTTGTTTTGTTGTTGTTTAAAGAGTGAGGTAATCAAAGGAATTCAAATGCAACAACTATAGTGATAATGTGTAGAATGTATATTATTTATGAAGTAAAATGTGAGTTGGACAAATGTATGTACACACTTACTATATCAATGGAAAACAGAAATAAATCTAAATTAATCTAACTGTGTTCTCAATTTGTGGGTTATTTACTTCAGTGTGAGGGGCGGAGAAGAAAAGAACAAATGGTGATGGGGAATGGGAACCGCATTTGATGGTCAGTACAACTCAGTTTTAAGCAATGCTTTTCCATGGTGTGTGTGCGTGTGTGTGTGTGTGTGTGTGTGTGTGTGTCTGTGTGTGTGTGTGTGTGTGTGTGTCTTTGTATGTTTTTGTGTCTGTGTGTGTGTGTCTCTGTATTTTTGAGTTTCCATGTTTTGTATACACTATTCACTTGTTTTTGGCTTTAGGTCACCTAAAATAGCCTGAGAAATATCGTCTGATAATATTATCTGAAAGGCACTGCCCTTAGGAATGAGCTAGCTACATGGCAGGGTCTTGTTCACTTTTATCGCCTGAAGTTAATCCAATTAACTGGGAAGCTATTATAGACTCACTATTATCTACCCAGAGCTGAAACATTTTCCTATTTCTCACAGATGCACACAATTCCACAAACAGCCTGCCAAATGAAATTTGGATTTGATCCTTAATGACTCTGGGATGTCCTTGTAGTATATAGCGTACCCTTTTGTTTATTAATATGGCCGCTCTTGTGGCATAATGCACTTTTTCCTAAATGCTAAAAATTAAAAATGATATCTTTAAGTTGAATGGCCTCATTGAAAACATAAATGTGATCTACAGCCAACAATTATTAATCTTCATGGTACCTCCCCATATTTACTACTTTA
The DNA here is from genome assembly GCF_963924665.1 of Micromys minutus. Taxonomy (NCBI): domain Eukaryota; kingdom Metazoa; phylum Chordata; class Mammalia; order Rodentia; family Muridae; genus Micromys; species Micromys minutus. Next base: position 52,448,686 of record NC_137973.1, read on the forward strand.
ACATGCAATATAAGCTACTGTGTTATAAAGGAGACCAAGAGTCAATGGCACTGAGTCATTCAGATTTGAGGATTCACACAATTATTTACCTGCTGTTTTTATATACTACTTTTCCCACTGGTATGTTCTGCTCCTGCTAAAAGGCTCCTGTGTCATCCTGCCTTCCTGCTAGCCTGGCCTCTTTATTCCAATATCACTGATAAACTCACAATTATGTATTGCAGATTGTTTTCAAAGATTTGCATTAATCAATTATTTGATCAAGATTTTCCTTTGAGAGGTTCTACTGAACATGTTGTTATCATGTCTTTTAGTGATGCTGGCTTATTTATCTTTCTTGGCTTTTTTGAGATGTATCTTCTTGGAATCCAGGCATGTGTGTGTAAGATACCTCACTGAATAGACACATGGATATCAAAATCTAAAACTACTAAAAAGAGTATCTCTAAAAAAATTTTTCTCAAAATATAAAAATTCAACTGAAAGATTAAAAAAAATTCTTTCAATTTACTTTTTGCTTCTTCTCACAAGTTTAAAAAACATTTGTAAAGAAGTAAGGAGAAGATTAAAGAATTTGGAACAAGAGTTCAGCCGAAAGCTGATCATGAATACATTTACACTGCATCTTTTGTTTTGCAATGTTTACACAACTATATCTTGCAAGCTTTGCCTGCTTTATGTTCCCTGGTACTATGGCTGAGATGCTAATTGCTCATTGCTGCAACAAAATGACAGACATGGGTGGCATAAAGGGATGAAAGATTTACTCTTGTTCGTGGTCTCAGAGATTTTAGTTCATCCCTAAGTTAGTGCTGGGCCCTTGATAGCATAAGGGCATCATGGTAAAAGAATATGGTATGTCTGTTTACTTTGTTACTGCTGAGAAAGGGGCAGTTGGGGGGGGAGTAGAGAGGGGAGGGGTAGATGGAGGGGGAGAGGGACAGGGACAGGGAGATCACAATCCCAATTATCTCTTAAAGGTACTTTTCTTTCTCCCACCAGGCCCCATATTTCAAAGTCTCTACATCCTATCAATAAAGTGCATAATTGGTAACCAAGTTATTAGGTCAAATGTCTTGGAAGAACACATAAGAACGAAACCAGGTTGACCAATATATGAAGTTGATTAAAAATAGGAATAATAGCTTACTTCTCTTTCAGATGAGAAACACAAATGAGTGAATTACAATCCAGAGTCTGTCCAACAATTATGCCCAATGACAATGTCTTCTCATGTATCACAAAACTTAGGTAACTTTTCACATAAAACCTGCTAAGTTTGTTAAAGACAAGAATGTAGTCATTTGGGCTCATTTCTGGTAAAGATAGTAATATAGTGACCAAAGGACCTGTCTAACCAAGAACACCAATAATAAGTCATATCAATAATAAAGGTAAAAGAGAAAATTTAAATATTACAAAATATTTTGGCATCTCCACCTCAACAAACTTTAAACTTAATACATACAATGTTTATTGACCATGGATATTGAAGTTGATCTCCAAAGTGAATATGTCACAAGCCAACTCTATTCTTTAGTTCTCAGTTTTTCTCATTCCTGGATATGTAATGTCACTTCTACCATAACTAAATATAATTGTCAACTTGACAAATCTTGGAAGGGGAAACCTCAATTGATAAACTCTTTATATTGTATTAGCCAGTAGGCATGACTATTGGGCATTTTCTTAGAGCTAGTTTTTTTAGAAGGGCCCAGCCTACTGTGGGCAGCACCATCCCTTAGTAGGCACACCTGGGCTGTATAAGAAAATATCTAAATAAGCTAGTAAGAATCTCTCCTCTCTCATCTCAGCTTTAATTTTTACCTTCAGGTCCCTAACCTGAACTGCTCAGACTACTCTAAAGGATAAACTATAACCTATAAACTGAAATAAACTCAAGTTGTGTTGGGTCAGTTATTTGTCATAGCAATGGGATATAGACTAGAATAGTTCTTACAAGTCACAAACACCACAAGCACATTGGCAGAAAACTCTTCTTTCTTTTTCCTCTATATATTTTCATTTTCTCTACTATTTGGAGATCAAAAAACTTCATTTCAAGTGACAGAAAGCCCAACTCTAAAGCCCTGGTTCACGTAAAGGAGCAAAAAGAGAATTTTATTGTTTAGCTAAGAACTCTGAGGTAGAGTTCACTGGATTTTTTTTTTTTTTTACTAAATCAAGAGTTTCATTGTTCTGTCTGATAATAGCCTTGTTAGTTTTTATCAACATAGCACAACCTAGAATCACCTACGAAGAGGAAACTCCACTTGAATTACCTCCATCAAATCAGCCCACAACTGTGTCTGTAAAAACACTGAATTATTGATGTGCCAGAACCTGGCCTACAGTGGGTAGAACTGTTCTTAGGCTAGTGATGTTGGGCTAGCTAAAAGTTAGATAGGAAGTAGCAAAGAATGAGCCAGGTAGGAACATTCCTCCATGTATTCTCATCCATGAACCCACCTTCAGATCCTTGCCTTGACTTCCCCCAGTGAGGGATTATGACCTGGAAGTATAAGATGAGAAAAATCTTTTTTTTTTTAATTTGGTTGCTTTCAGCCGTGATGTTTATCAAAGAAACAGAAAACAAACTAGGATGACTGCCTTCTTCTAAAGTGCCCTAATTGCCAGAAGCTAATATGTTGATACATTGCAAAGGGTAATTTAATACACAGACTGAGGTGAAGTTGCTGCTCCGTGGAGCTCAATAACCAGGAAGCTTTCTTAATCATCCAGATGGGCTGAGTATAATCTCTGGACTCCTCCCAAGTAACAGAAGAGCATCTGGAGGTGTGACAGGAAAAGACCCGGATACGAGGTCTAGATTGAGAAATAGAATGTGTTACTCCACAAAGACTGCACAGCTTTGAACGGAGAACATCCAAGAAACTGATTTTTCTCCTGGGACCTCTAGAGCAGAGCATCATCCTGCCCTATCTTGAGTTTCATCCAGGGAGAACCATGTTAAACTATGCCCTCTAGCTATGTGATATTGTTTTCATATTGTTTTATGTCACTCAGTCTGGGAAAATTAGCTCTAGCAGCAATATAAAATTCAAGCATCCTGCCAGGTGCAAGTGGCCTCCTGTGAGAGTTTGATTCTGCAGTGTCCTGCAAATGTGCTAAAGGCTTCAGTTTCTGGCTGCTAGGGTGTTTTGAAAGTCATTTGCTCATGGGGACTTTGGCTTTGTTGGGGCATTTTTTACATTGAAAGAGATAATTTGATGTCATTATTGGGGCAGATGGAGACTTAGGAGGTGGCACACATTTGGAAGAGGTGTGTTGCTTGGGAAATGCCCTTTGAAGGCATATCTTGTCCCTGTCCTGTGTTTCTCATGTCTGGTCTCAGGAGTCTTTTTTGACATACCCCACTACCATGAAGTCCTGCCTCACCTTTGGCTCAAAGCAATGGAGCCAAATGACCATGGCCTGGGGCAATGAGCCAAAATTAACATCCCCATTTGTTATGGCTTGTCTGTTTTATATCACAGCAATATTTTTTTAAATGTACCGTCTGGATGCCTGCTACAAGTTTGGCATGATTCATGATAGGTGGACTAAAAAAAAATTAACTACAGTGTGTCCCACTACATTATTCCCATAATTTTTGGGTCCCTGTTGACTCTTCTTTGAAATGAGTTCTTGCTCTATGTCTACCTCTGTTCTAACAGTCCTATCACGGGTTTTTATCTGGGAATTAAAAGAGATTAATTTTAAGCTCCTTTTTGTTTCTGTGTTTTAAGAAACTAGCTTAGAAACATGATCTTAGAAATATACCCTAGTATTCATGTGCTTACAATAAATAGCAGAGTACCACAGACACAAGAGAAAATGGATATAGAAATGTAAAGTCAAATAGTAGTCTCTAAGATGTACTCATCTGGTAGCTCGTTTTGAATGTGTATACCTTATAGATACCAAATGGTGTTCTGTACTGTTTAACTGTATCTTTTGTCAGTCAGTTGCATCCTTGGAAGATCTGTTTGAGTCCATGAATATGGCATTCTCCTGGACAGTTTCAATAATATACAAAACCTTTTTTCATGAATGTGGTATAATTTGTGTTTTTCATACTGCTAAAGAAAATATGGGTAACTGTGGTTTTCTATTATAAATAATTGGGTCATACATATTCATATGTGCATTTTTCGACATTTAGATATACATTCATTGGGTAAATAGCTGTCAGTAAAATTAGTAAGTAAAAGGAATTTGACACGTTCAGCTTTGTTTGTACTACCATTGGCCATCAGATGATTTCAGAATCTAAATGCTGATTTAAATGCAACTCTACTGAAGAGCATACAAATCTGAAAACAAAAACAAGCATAAAGCCAAAAAGGAAACTGAAGCAGATAGAAATTTAATTCCAAATTTGACTGGTCCCTAACCAGATTATGTGATTGAGCTGTTATTAAAACTTAGCATGTAAGTTTCATGCTAAGTTTTAATAACAGCTCAATCACATAATCTGATAATTATGAGATAAATGAAAAATGTAGTTCTCTTAAGGTTTATGCATTGTAAGAGGTTTATTTATTTATCAAAGCAATTTTATTAACTTTAGAATTGCATGGTATAATGAAGAGATTATAGTCCATTTCTTAGCTGAGAAAGGACTCACTTCTATAGATTTGGAATGTTTCTGTCCTTTCAGAATTCCTGTGTACAAATTCTACCCTCTCTTCATGGCAATGATACTGAAACAGTATATTGTCAGAGACCATGGGTGATCCTAACTGATTCAAATGGGATTAGAGTCTTCATTTTAAAGGCCCCAGGGGAGCTAATTTGCCACTTTCACTCTGTGGAACACAGCAAGTAAGCAACATGTATGAATCAAGATACAGACACTTCCTGGATCTACAAGCACCTAGATCTTAGCTTTCCAGTCTCTAAAAATATGAGAACTATATTGCTTGGAGTTTCTCAACATATGGTATCTTATTATATTGTCCTGACTGAACTGTCACCTTTCCTTAAAGAAGATGTTCATGTAACTATTACATGTCAATTGCATGTATTTATGATGTCCAGTGTGAGAATTAAAGGCATGCATACAATGTTATCTCATGTGGAGATCTGCCTTTTCATCTCTTTAAACACAATTCCTTTGTGTTGAAAACCTTCCAGTTCCTTATTGGACATACTTTTTCTGTGATGTATGTTTATCCTGCTATGTTTTAGACCCTTGTAGTCCACTACTCCTGGATATATGGTAGAGCATTCTTTCCTCTCCTCCTAACCTTTCTGAACCCCTAGCAGTAACAAATCTAACTATCTATTTCCACAACATAGATCTTTTAAGCTTGGGCACAAGTCAGCCACTAGATGGTCACAAACCAACATTCTTCCTCCCCACGCTTCAAATATTGGAGCCAATTCTGTGTTCTCCAAATGATAATTTATTAAAATATCTCAGATGGGAAGGCTGCTCACATTATCACAGAGTTAAAATGCCTGGAGTACATTTAACTTTTGTATCAATCTTACCAGTTGGCAAACTACATTAACTTGCTCACACAGAATTGGCTCACTAAGATGATCTCATACAACAGTGTAAGGAGGAATATGACAGTCAAAAATCCTAATTTAGGTACTGTTATATCATCACAAGCAAGCTATTCTGAGTGTCTGAGCTGATAAGGCAGCATTGACTGAGGTATCGAGTAGGGAAAGAATCCATAATTGTTGATCAAGAGAGTTAAGGTTGAAAATATATATTTATTAAGAACCTAGCAGTTATCAATTACTATGTGAATAAATGATATAATACTATGAATTCATTGTGTAAATCAAATGCTCTAAATATTGAGTGTGATATTATACAGATAACCCAATAACCATCCATAGGATACAGAGGGTGCTTCTTAGAGTGTGCATACCGTTCCCATGAGAATTGAATTTATAGAAAGAAATTGTTTACTGCTTCAGAATACAAACTCCTGAGTCAAACTTGTATTTGAACCCTAGCTCAGCCTCCCTTATTTCCTTATGAAGGGTGCTTAGTAATTTAAACTTCAGTTTCTACAGTTTTTAAGAAGAACAAGCAACACATAAACAGCTCTCACTATATACCAGTTACATTCCAAGTATTTCATGTCCAAATACCCTTTTAGCAAGCCCAACCATCCTGGGAAGGAGGCACTATTCTTATCGATAATTTGAATATGCCCAAACTGGTACACTGAAAAATAAGAGGCAAATTGCATAGTCCACACATCTGTAAGAGGTAAAGCTCACACCAGAATCTATACAGTCTCCCTGATGAACAACACCTCTCTCTCTCTCTCTCTCTCTCTCTCTCTCTCTCTCTCTCACACACACACACACACACACACACAAACACACACACACAATGAGGGGGGGGAGGAAGGGAGGGAGGGAGGGAGGGAGGGAGGGAGGGAGGAAGAGAGAGACCATAAATGTACACTATGTTTACTTCCAACTAGGCTCTCCCTCGGTTTTGTTTTGTCTTTTAATCTAAATTTTTACCGCAGGAACTACTCACAATTACTGGAGCAAACTGACTAATCAGTTGTTATCAACCCACCTGTTTCTCTCTTCCTTTCTTCTTGCAATGGAGTTCTTTCACATCAATATTATAGCAAAATTTAATGCACAAAACAATGACAACCATTAACTTTTGTCTCATTTTGCATTGAACTTCATCTCAAGCTTGGAGAGAGTTCTTTGTCTTTCTTCAGAAATTGCCACCAGTGGCCAGCTTTCTTCTGTTAGGACATCCCCAACAATAAGAATTAATCAGAATTCTTGGACATATCTGTAGTTCTTATGCATCTGACTGTTTGTATTCAGGATTCCATGTTTATATGTCCACAAGGTACAAGCCTTGGCAATGGTGATTTTGGTACAATAAACTATTTTATAATAGCTTTATAGAGCTATAGATCACACAGCAGTGTTTCTAGTACATGAGTCAGTTGTTTGAATTCATTCACAGCTAGGGGGCCACTGTCCTGTACTCATCATCCATGTCCTTTGAGCAGTCATTTCCCATCAGGCATCACTCAAACCTCATGCAAATGCCAATCTGCTTTGTGTGTCTATAGATTAGCCAATTTCTGGACATTTTTTATAAATAGAAACACTCAATATGCTCCCTTTTTCAAGTGATTGTTTTCATGTAGCATAATGGTTTTAAGGTTTTCTTCATGTAGGAGAAAATATCGATGCTGTATGCCTTTGGGGGTGATACTCCATTATATGGATCCAATGTCAAGTATTTGCTCATTTGCAGGCCATTGAATTGTTTTCATATTTTGACTAGCATGAATGAAACTGCTATGAATATTCAAATATAAGTTCTGTAGTAGATACATATTTTGTTTCATTTTTTTTACAGAATAATTTATTCAGGTCATGGAGGGAGTTCAGAGCGTAGTAGAGGCAGAGAGAGAGGAGAGGAACAGAGAAGAAGAGAAGTAGAAGCTGGCCATTACCACATGGAGAGAGATGGGGAAAGTGAAGGGAGAGAGGAAGGGCAAAGGTGGGAGAGCAAGAGGTCAAGAGAGAGCAAGAAAGCAAGAGAGCAAGAGAGCAAGAGCCATATTTTCATTTCTTGAGTATTTGTGATACCTATGAATCTACTTACTGAGACCCGCAGTAATTATATGTGTAATCTTGTAAAAAGAAAACAAAACAACAAAAAAAAACCTTAATAAAAAAAATCACTAGGCTATCTCCCAAACAATAGCATTTTAGGGCATCACCAATAGTGCATAAAGGGTTTCTCAGATCATTGCCAGCACTTGCTGTTAATCTGTTCTCTGGATTGTAGCATCTGTATGATATAAAGTGTTACCTTATTGCAGTTTTGATTCGTGCTTGCCTAATATCTTATGACCTTTAATATAATTTATCTATTTTTATATCTCCTTTGGAAAAAGGTCTGTTGATAGTCCCTTCTGTGATGATTAGTCTTGTCAATTGACACAGTTTAAAATCACTTGTGAAGAAAGTTTCAGTTGGTGATTATCTATCCTGATTGTGATCAGGATGACTATGGGCATGTCTGTTGGGGATTGTCTTGATTACATTAATTGCCGAAGCCCAGCCCACTGTGGGCATCACCATTCCCTGGATATGAGCAAAGAAATTAAGCTGAGCCCCAACCACACATGCAAGCATTCATTCTTTCCCAGTTCTTCATAGTAATGTGGCCAAGATGCTTAAATTTCCTGTCACCTAAGGCTTCCATCCTGTGCTAGTCTATGACATGAAATTTTGAGTTAAAATAAAACCTTTCTCACTTAAGTTATTTTTGCCAGGATATTTTATTGCAACAGCAAGAAGGGAAACTAAGACCACAGTCTCATCAGAAACACAGGAAGCTCCCAAGAAACAAGATGAGAAATGTCCTTCTGGCCTCCATATTCACTGTCAGTTATGTGCTCATGTGCACACACACATGCAAACCAGCACAGAGACAAAAACCCACAATATGCTAACATTTTCTTTCTTTATCCTGAAAATAACTTTATGGACAAGCACTTAGAGTCAGTGTTCTGTAATTATGTTTTTCTAGCTATAAAACTACAGGATGATTCTGTTCTGGGACAGTTTAAAATCTTCTAAAATTTCACTCATAAATATTTGAATTGTTGATGCTGTTACTGCTGTTGTAGAAAGAAATGTGCCGAGGGGCTAGCACATTTTTTAATGCACACTCCCATCTTGCTGAAAAACTCTGAAAGGCAAGGGTCCTGACAGCATCTGGCTACCTGGCAGACTCCAAGGGCTGCTTGGATGGAACCTAAGACTTGCTTCTGGGCCTTCCACATAATTAGCCTGTTTATAGGCCATCTGGGTTCTTTGATTTCACGATCACCATTTTTTGCTTTCTGAAGATTTTCTGTGTGTCTCTTCCTCTGGGACTAAAATCATTAATAAGGACTTCCTTAGTCAGGGACACTGGCTTCTTTAATGTGTCTGGCAACTCTCTGCACCCCTCTGGATGCATCTCATTATGAAGCACCCTACAGACCAATGGAGGGCAGTATTTAGATTTCATATTGCTGTCATCAAATTAGCAGGCCTCATTAGAAGGAAATTAGAGATTTGGGACTTCCTAATACAATAGATTCTTAAAAATCCCATCCAAGGAATTACAAAGCCTCCTCAAAGAGAACTATTGCAAGAGAGAGACACAGCTGTATCTGTGCAGAGCTCCCTCAGATGCGGAGACATGTGAAGATATCAGAGCACTTTGCTGTATTTGAATTTTCCTGGGCCTCCCTGTAGACCAGTGAAGTCACAGGTACATTGTGGAACCAACTTCAGTGGCTGATGAACCCACAGTACAAGCCTATCTATGTACCAGCTCTTTAAAAACAACCATTAAAGGGGTACTATAGCTGTACACTATTATTTACTTAGGTTTGTTGGAGGAAAATGTTCACATGGATACCGGTGTCCCCAGAAGCTAGAAGAGGGAGTCAGATCCCCTGGAGTTGGAATTGTAGGTAGGTTGTTCTCCACATGCTGACGTGGGTACTGGGAATGTAATGTTTACCACTGAACAAAGTCATCTTCCCAGCCACAAAAGCTCTTTTTATCAGTCACCCCACTTCTCGATCTTCAACAAGGGTCTCTGAGAAATGATATTCTTTCCTAAGCATCTGGGTTCTAACCTGTTGATCCTGGAAAACACTGTCAGTCCTCAGTTTTCTCCACTGTCAATCAGGCGGCACTAGTACCTGGCCTGACTTAACTGTGGGGCTGTTTCCTCCTGTGTCAAGTTTGTTTGCTTCTCCTTCTCCTCTGGGACAGGAACATTTCTTTACTTCTCTTGCAGGACCCTGTGGCTCAGAGCTGTGTGAGTAAACAGGAGATACTAGCTAAATATTTATTTGCCTTGACTAATTGTTGTCAACCCCATATAGCCTAACCTCAGAAAAGAATAAAGTCTACTAAAATAGATGTTTGCCTCAGTTGAAAGGGGAAAAACACTAATAAGAAGAAACACACTTCCTGTTCAAAGACTAGACAGTCACCCAGACCCACCCACTTTAATCAGCTTACTGCCTCAGGTAAGTAAAGGCAGGGGCCTCAGAAGGGTACCACCTGCCACATAAGGTCTCCCCCTAGGTGGTGGCCTCAGTAGCTCCAGCTTGCTAGCACACATCAAGCTCTAAATCTCTGGGAAAACTTCCATAGCCTACTCCAAATAGTTTCATAAGCAAAATAAACAGTGTGAATCAAAACAGTCAAGGGCCTTGGAGCACTACCCGGGTTGACTTGTCTATGGTCTCCTCTGGGCTGGTAGAATGGGAATAATCATAAGGTAAGCATATGGCATGGCTGCATTCTTTAGTCTCGATTTCTATGTCTAGTTCGTCAGGACTGGCATGGCATCACCAAAAAATGAGAGTCTCCAGAGCTTCCAGAGCCTAAGCCACCAACCAAAGTGTACACATGGAGGAACCCAAGGCTCCAGGCGCATATGTAGCAGAGGATTGTCCTTCTCGGGCATCAATGAGAGGAGAAGTCCTTGGCCCTGTAAAGGGTCAATGCCCCAGTGTAGGGGAATGCCAGGGTAGGGAGGTGGGAGGGCATGGGTGTGTGCGTTGGAGGGTGGGAGACACTGTCATAGAATCAGGGAAGATGGGATAGGGGGATTCCAGAGGGGAAACCAGAAAAGGGGAGAACATTTGAAATATGAGTAAAGAAAATATATAAGAAAAAATTAACACTGAAAAAATTGAGTCATAATAAAATGTGGTAATAGTAGTAATCATATTATTAATAATAATAATAGTATAGTAACATATATAGTAATAATAAAAACTCCTAATATTCAGTGGTCTATTTCACAGTGTGTATTAGTCCGAATGTCTGTATTTATGGTTTTTCATTTTAAGTTAGACTAAATAAGGGACAAATTTTACAAAAATTTAGAGATCTGAGTGGTTCCTGATATCACTAATAAGATGAGAGAGCCAAGCTTCTGGTATGTGTTGGTTTGTCTTCATTGAGAGAATAAAATTCTGTATTAGAAAGTCTTCCCTCCAAGATCATTCTTCATCAAGCATTAAGGTTCAGGAAATAGGCTTTGTCTGCCTTTCCCCCACAGACTCAATCTCTCAGCCCTATGAAGTAGCACAACAGAGGACCAGCCTTAGCCCCCTTTACCAATCTCCATGTCTCCTGTGGCTCCCCCAGAATACCCCTTCTTCATCATCCCCAACTGTCACTGACTCCCTGCCACAAGCTTCGGCAGACAGTCTCTGCTTAACTATAGGCCTTGCCTGCCAGAACAGGTGGCTCCCCTCAGTCCTGTGCTCTCTCTGTTCCCTCAGCAGACTCAACCCCATCTGACTGCCACATCCCTACTCTATAAGTGCCTCCTGTGGATTCCACATACTATCCTCTCCTGGCCTTCAAGAAATCAGCACCTAGACCAATAGTTACCCCAGACCCGGAGACCTAGATGTCAGCATAAAAATAAAATAACAGCCAGGACAACGTGTGTCTATTAGAGTCCAGCTAACCTCTGAATATTACAACATAGCTAAAGCACAAGGCAGATCTTCCAGAAACAAAGATAGAAGTCACCTTTCCCTAGATATCTATTTCTTCCAGGACTTTCTAACTCTGTAGAAAATATTTCTGTCCACTTCAAAGCTTTCCTGAGTAGTGCACAACCCTGAAACCCTACTGTTGTCTCCACAAACCTACCAGCACCATTTTTAACAACTCCTGGAAGAAACAGGAAACCCTGAAAAGTAAGTCTTGTTGTTTTAAAGAAATGCAGAGACTGCCCCGCCATCCCACATGCAGACACCAAACCCAGAAACTATTGCTGATGCCAAAAAAAATGCATGCTGACAGGTGCCTGATACAGTTGTCTCCTGAGAGGTTCTGCCAGATCTTGACCAACACAGATGAGGATACTTGAAGCCAACCCTTAGACTGAACATAGGAACCCCAGTGGAGGAGTTAGGGGAGGGACTGAAGGAGCTGGAGGGGTCTTATCTGGTATCAATGGAAAGGGAGGCCCTTGGTCCTGTGAAGGCTTGGTGCTCCAGTGTAGAAGAATGCTTGGGTGGTGAGGTGGGAGTGGGTGGGCGAGTAACCTCATTAAAGCAGGGTAAGGGGGACTAGAGTAGCGGGTTTGAAGAGGGGAAACCAAGATAGGAGATAATATTTTAAATGCAAATAAATAAATTATCCAATTTTTAAATTAGAAAACAAAAGCAACGAACATCTTGTTTAAGAAAATTGACCATTGATGTGCGTCCTGCTATGGACATTCAGTGAGTGAAGCTTATGTATTGTACTGCCTAGGTTATGGTCCCACCTCCACCTAACACAAGTAAACAAAGAATCTGGACTCACCAATAAGAAGACTGCCATCTTGTGTGCTCCAGAAACATGTTTCCAACAAGAAAATCTAAGTATTGTGAATGTGAACTTCCTTTATTGCAGTTAGAAAAGTTTCCTTCTGCCTCAAAGTATGACATATGTCAATGTATGCACATTTACCCAAGGCTAATGATTTACCCTCCATGTAGAAATTCAAAGCAAAATTTAATATAAAACTAATGTTTGTGAAAATTCTCACCTTTTGAAAAGCTTAAAACATGCATACTTTCGTATAAAAAGAAAGCATCATTACACTGTTTAACTGGTGAAGAAAATAAGTCCCAGATAATCAGTCACATATCACACACACACACACACACACACACACACACACACAACTACACTACTTACACTTGCCAGATGTTTTCTTTCTGTTCCCATTGTTAGAAAAAAAAATCATTGAACATAGAAACCACAAACAGAGCAACCAATCATAGTAGGCAACAATAACATATGGAAGCTAATGTTTTATAGGAGGTTAATGTTTCACAGGAAGTTAGTTAATTGCATCTTGCAGACTAGAGCTGGAGGATGAAATCATCCAATCTGAGTTCATGGATGTCTTAGTCAGGGAGTATATTCTTGCACAAAACATCATGACCAAGAAGAAAGTTGGGGAGGAAATGGGTTATTCAGATTTCGCGTTGATGTTCATCACCAAAGGAAGTCAGGACAGGAACTCTCACACGGGGCAGGAACTTGGAGGCAGGAGCTGATGAAAAGGCCATGGAGGGTGCTGCTTACTGGCTTGGTTCACCTGACTTGCTCATCTTGCTTTTTTATAAAACCCAAGATTACTAGCCTAGGCATGGCACCACCCCCAGTGGACCCTCCCACCCTTGATTACTAATTGAGAAAATGCCTAACAGCTCTCATGGAGGCATTTCCTCTAGAGAGGCTCCTTTCTCTGTGATAACTCCAGCTTGTGCCAAGTTGATGCACAAAATCAGCCAGTCCAGTGGATAATGACATTGTTGTCTTCATTTGAATGACCAAGCAATGAGTATGTAACATCTGTGTAAGGAATGATCATGGTCTTGCTAGCAGTTACGATACTTGACATGGAATCCAGTCATCTCTAAAAAGGAAAAAAAATTGCATTAGTGCCAACCACATGAGGTGCATTTTGTCATCATTGATAACCTCTCATAAAAGGAAGTGACTGCACAGTGTTTAGGAGACCACACCCTTTATCTTTTCTGTAAGAATCTACAGGCTTTTCAGGAAACACAGGCTGTAATCATAGCCTACATTAGTTTAGCTGTTTCAGGAAAAACTCTGTGCTGCAAATACTTTCAGTCTTCTAGCAGATCTTGGTTTATTTTAATTGCTCACACCAGAATCAATGAAATAAGTCCCAAAGTTTCTTTATTCTAGTATATGAATTAAATATCTTTTAAAATATTGTCTTAAAGAATACAAAACTCAACTACTATATCTCAATTTAATTCACTCATAAACCTTTATTCAAAGAGCTAGGTGTTGGTTGTGGTACAAGGCAGAGGTAATTTGCAGATTTATCCATGAAAAACCCCCTCCTGCTTTAGCTGCAGTAACGCCATTTTGTGCTAGGCCCAGAACAGGCAGGAATGGAAAAATACTGAAACAAGAGTGAGCCAGAGGACAGCCCAGTCCCTGTCAAAACAAGATATCTGTAGTTGAAATGAAAGACCCCCGCTTAGCAACAGTAAATGCCATGTCTGTAAGGCTGTGCACACACGGGGTAGGCTAGGTCAGGGTCCCAGGTGGCCAAGCAAGATACCGGTGGGCGGCCAGCTTGCAATAGACAAAGAAAGGGAGACACTCAGACAAGCCCAGCTTTCAGATAAGCTGCAGCCCCCGACTGGTACCAAGAGTTGTGTCCTTGGAGCCATATTTCTGCCACAGTCCCTGCCAAACAAAGATGTCTGCGGTTGACCACCTGGACCGGGGTAAAGACACAATATTTTGCCATACATGCTGAGACAAGGACGAAAAACAGCACCCTGTCCCAGAGGAGGGGCCAAGGCCACCCTTTCCGAAGAACTTGAGGCTTGTCCCCAGTTTACCCTAGTTTCATTTAAATTAACCAATTAAAACCCTGTTGCTATGCTTCTGCTTCTGTACCTTGCTTCTGCCCCCCCCCCCCAAGCCCTATAAAAAGAGGACTGCCCCTTTGTCCGGTGCACAAGTCCTCTGAGAGACTGTGTGCCCACAGGTACCTGTGTAAATAAACCTCTTGCTACTTGCATCCGAAGTGAGTGGTCTCGCTGCTCCTTGGGAGGGGTCTCTTCAGACGGAAGATACCCTCCGGGGGTCTTTCATCCATACATGAGTTATTTATTTTCAAGGCCTGCATCATATACAATTTGCATTCTTAGTACTATGCACAACCCGTGGCACATGGTATACAGTAGAGCACTATTATAGAAATTAATTAAATTAAATTTACTGTCCACTGCCTAGTTTCAGGTGCTAAACTAGGGTCAATGCATACCCATAAAAGACACACATCATGGAGCTCAGGAAGAGGAATGCTGTCACCTGTCTCCTCGAGAGAGGGATGAGTCTGAGGAAACATTGTGAATGGTATAAGTTGCATTACTGTATATGAATTATGCCTACATATTGTTCACATAGCATATTTTACTTTAAAATTGCATATGTATATGTTTGTCACACTAAGTTATTAATTTGTATTTATGGAAAGATAGAAGAAAAGGCAATTTTAAAAAAAATTTTAGTAACTTGCCCTCTCTTGGGGAAAACATGCATTTGAGCTAAAAAGAAGTGGTTCGGTTGGTAAAATGCTTACTCTGCAAGCAGGAGAAGTTGAGTTCAGATCTCCAGAACCCACAAAGCACTGGTCATAGGTTGCCTGTCTTCAACCCAGTGGTGGAGGGGAGGAAGTGCAGACAAGGGGGTCCTAGAAGAGGGTCATTCAGTGTAGTCAGAAAGGCAAACTTGGAGTTCTTACATGAATGAGTGAGTGAGAGAATAAGAGAGGGTTTCTTATTCTAACATTAATTTCTGGCCTGCACATACTAATGTATGGATGAGTGCATGATTATGGGCTGCACATACACATATGCATCTACACAAATACATACACTTTAAAACAAACTTTAGTTCTATCACCCAGAACTGAGTAATTGCTTTGGTTATGAATAGATATCATGATATAATGTATTCATCTTCCAGGGGAGTGTGTGTGTGTGTGTGTGTGTGTGTGTGTGTGTGTGTATGTTTGTGTGTATCTGTGTATGTTTCATAGATACATTATAGTTACATTTAATTGAGAAAACTATAATCATATAAAACCTTCTTTTAAAAGACCATTAAGAAATGAAAAGATATCTAAGAGAGGATACCCTGAGACACTCTAAAATACTGGTAAAGCAGACAACTCATTTTCAGAAAGAAAAAGTGTTTTAAATCCTCTAGCTTGAGAAAATGGCACACTTCAAAATGAGCAAAAGATCTGGTCACACTGACTCGGAGGAGGAGACAACTGTCAAATGGTCTTGAAAAGAATTTGGCCATACCCTGTAAAGTTAGGCACCTCTTCACAGCTTGCTGAGATTGTTTGTTGTGACTTCACAAAGTGCATATGTCCCAGTACCAGAGTAAATGCATTGAAATTAGGATGGGAAGCTTTGGGGGGTGTACAGGCCGTAAAGAACTAGTGCCTTATAAAAGAAATTCCAAAGAGGCCTCATCCCTTTACCAGAACAAGAAGATAGCACCCTCACAAGAAATGATGCCTGACTACTCATCTAATCTACTAGTGATTTGATCTCAAACTACCCAGCTTTCATATCATGAGAAGCGAGTGTTTCTGTTTAAAGTATTCAATGTATATTATGTTGCAGTGAATAGTGCGCACCCATCCTGTGTCCAAACATAGAGGGACATATTTGTGGTTTTCCACACTGTCAAAACACATTGAATAACAGTAATTCACAAAGCTGCATTGGTTTCTTTGGCAGAAAGTCACCAATTCTCTCAATATTACTTGACAGTGTGCTGACTGGTAAACCCCAGCTTCTTTTACTGGAGTCTTAATTACTAGCATTAACTCTCCAATCACTTGCTACACTTGACACATAGAGTATAGAATACAGAACAGCTATAGAAAGGTAAAAGAAACTTCAGTGTTCAAAGAGGCCCTACAGGCAGAGCAGACAGGCCCCACAGAGAGTAACTGAAGGTAGTTATATCTTATATGTATGTAATTAGCACAACATATAATACAAACATAGCATGTGATACATATATTAATACATATATTAAGATTATATCTTAAATAAGATATTATTAAACTAGTGCCAAGATGTTGGAGGACGGAAATCAGGTTCAAGGCAAAATGCAGCAGATATGCCAATGCTAGATAAGGCAAGAAGACAGAATCAGCCGAGTCAACGGGGACAGAGGCGTGATCATTCAGAAAAAAATTATGTTGAGGTGGAGTCAGGAGCCAGGATCACCTAAGGCATGCACTAGTGTTGATGAGAAAGTATCAGCTTATAAAGTTTCCTTCCTTCCAGGTGAGAACATTCTTGGTCTTATGTATTCATACATTCATGTTGTTTTTTTGTTGCTTTCAGATATCCACATGTTTCTGACTGACTTTGATAAGTTTATGGTTGAAGATGTCTTATAACTAAATTAGCTCCCAGTCTATGCCATGCTTTATGCTAGACAGATAGTTGATCTGTTTTAACATCTGCACTCAAAATAGATCAGCTAGAAGTTAAGTAAAATGGAGCCATGCAGGTCTAGGCACAGCCTCAAAGCCACTGTGGACACAGTATTGTAATGTAAAGCAAAGCACAGCTTGCTCTCTATAAAAACAACTAAAGTCAGAAAGTCTACTCTCAGATATTTGCCTACCAGAAATAAATACCAGACTTTAAGCAAGGACTTATACTTGAATGATTACAGGAGTCTGATGCCTGAGAGACAAAAATGGCACCATGCCAAATGCCCTGTACTACAAGAGCCCAAAATCATTGAATATCTAGGTGAGATACTGCTGAGTCCTTCATGGACTCAGAAGGGATGGCATGACTCAGTTCCTGGCCCTGGAGCAGGGCCAGTAGGCATATAACTTGTTGTATAATAATGTATCTATTCTAATTTATGTTTCTGTTTCAGGGGTTAATAACTCCATGGTAATTAGGAAAACCATGATTCCAAGGTGCAAAGTGTCTCTGTGAGGCTAAGACCTTAAGGACACCATTTGAGGCCATGGGAAAGAACTCTTAATGCATGATTTCAAGTATATATTATTCCACAACTATGCAAAATATAAATGTGCAATATGAATTGTATGAGGGGGCTTCACAAACCTGAAAGATCAGAGAGAATTGCCCTAATGATCCAGTAAAAGAAAAATAATAGTTGAAAAACAAGTCTCATGGTTCAAAAGGAACACCAGGAAGTAAGTGCTAAACTACTTGTTTGTACTTACAAAGGCAAGCAGATTTCTGCTCTTAATATCATTAGATATGGGCCTTGAATTCCTGATTTTCCAAGACTTTTACCATGTAGGAGTATTGAGTTTTGTTCATTAGTCACTCATTCTCAGTGTCTAATGAGATGATCATGCGTTTTTTTTTTTTTTTGTTTGTTTTTTTTGTTTTTTTTTTTTTTTTTGAGTTGCTTTATATAGTGGATTACATTGATGGATTTCCATATATTGAACCACCCCTGCATACCTGGGATGAAGCCTACTTGATTATGATGAATGATTTTTGATGTCTTCTTGGATTTGGTATGCAAGAACTTTATTGAGTATTTTTGCATTGATATTCATAAGGGAAATTGATCTAAAGTTCTCGTTCTTTATAGGATCTTTGTGTGGTTTAGTTATAAGTGTAATCTTGGCTTCATTAAATGGGTAGTGTCCACTCTGTTTCTATTTTGAAGAATATTGGTATTAGGTCTTCTTTGAAGGTCTGATAGAAATCTGCAATAAATCCATCTGGGGTTGGGCAATTTTTGGTTGGGAGACTTTTAATGATGGCTTCTATTTCTTTAGAAATTATGAGATTGTTTACATGGTTTATCTAATTCTGATTTAATTTTGGTACCTGGTATTGTGTAGAAAATTGTCCATTTCATCCAGATTTTCTAGTTTGATTGAATATAGGCTTTCGTGGTAGGATCTGATGATTTTATGGATTTTATTAGTTTCTGTTGTTATGCCTCCCTTTTCATTTCTTATTTTGCTAATTTAGATAATTTTGATAATTTGGATAATTTTCTAGCAGGTTTTATGACTTTAGTTAAAGAACTAGGGTGCTGTCTCAAGTAGACAGCTCTCTGGAGAGCCATCTCAAGCAGATCACAGAGCTATTTCTTGCACCTCACCATTGACTTTGAGTCATTTCAAGTACTTTTTGGGACCAGCAATAGTTTAGAGGCTGCACATGGGGTGGATCCCCAAGTGAGGTAGTCTCTGGATGATCTTTGCTTCAATCCCTGCTCCTCTATTTGTCTCATTATTTCTTCCCATGAGTGTTGTATTCTCCTTTCTTAAAAAGAATGAGGTGTCTACATTCTGGCCTTTTCTTTGAGCTTCATAAGGTCTGTGAATTGTTTTTTTTTTTTTTTTTTTTTTTTGGTACTCAAAACTGTTTGGGCTACTTTCTGCTTATCAGCAAGTGCATAAAAATTGTGTACCTTTGTGCCTGGATTACCTCACTCAAGATTATAGTTTCTAGTTTCATCCATTTGCCTAGGGATTTCATAAAGTCATTGTTTCTAATATCTGGTTAGTACTTTATTGTATAAATGTACCATATTTCTCTATCCATTCTTTCATTGAAGTACATCTAGGTTCTTTCCACCTTCTGGATATTTTAATAAGGCTGCTATGAACATATTAGAGTATGTGCCATTGTTATTTGTTGAAGCAACTTTTGGGTATATGTCCAGGAGTAGAAGAGCTGGCTCTTCAAGTATTATTACAATGCCCAATTTTCTGAGGAACCACCATACTGATTTCCAGAGTGATTATAATAGCTTGCAATCCTACCAACAATGAAGAAATGTTCGTCTTTCCCCACATTCTTGCCAGCATCTACTGTCACCTGAGTTGTTGATCTTAGCCATTCTGACTGGTGTGAGGTGGAATCACAGGGTTGTTTTGATTTGCATTTCCCTGATGACTAGGGATGTTGAACACCTTTAAGGTGCTTCTCAGCCATTTGGTAATTCTCACTGAGAATTATTTGTTTAGCTCTGTACTCCAATTTTTAATATGACTATCAGTTTTTCTAGAATCTAACTTCTTGCCTTCTTTGTATATACTGGATACTAGCCCTCTATCAAATGTTGCATTGGTAAAGATCTTTTCCCAATCTGTTGGTGGCTGTTTTCTCTTCTTGAGAGTGTCCTTAGCCTTACAGAAACTTTGTAATTTCATGAGATCCCACTTGTCAATTTTTGATCTTAGGTTATAGGTAATTGCTGGTTTTTTTTCCTTTCAGGAAAATTTCTCCTGTGCCTAGGTATTATAAGCTCTTCCCCACTTTATCTTCTAATAGTTTCAGTGTACCTGGTTTTATGTGAATGTCTTTGATCCACCTGCACTTGGGCTTTGTATAAGGTGATAAGAATGGATCTATTTGCATTCTTCTGCATGCTGACTGCCATTTAGAAGTGCACCATTTGTTAAAATGGATGTTCTTTTTCTATTGAATGTTTTTATTTTATGTTTCCTTTGAGAAAGATCAAGTGACCATAGGTATGTGTGGGTTTATTTCTGGATCTTCTATTCTGTTCCGTTGATCTACCTGCCTAGCTCTGTACCAATATTGTGCAGTTTTTATTACAAGTGATTTGTTATATAGCTTGAGGTTAGGGATAGTGATTTTCCCAGAGTTCTTTTATTGTTGAGAATAGTTTTTCCTATCCTAGTTTTTTGTTTGTTTTTGTTTTTTGTTTTATTTGTTATTCCAAATGAATTTGCAAATTGCTCTTACAAACTCTATAAAGAATTGAGTTGAAAGTTTGATGGGATTGCATTGAATCTGGAGATTGCTTTTGGTAAGATGGCCATTTTTACAATGTTGATCATTCCAATCCATGAGCATGAGAGATCTTTCCATCTTCTGAGATATTTTTTAATTTTATTTTTCAGAGATTTGAAGTTCTTGTCATACAGATCATTCACTTGTTTAGTTAGAGTCAGACCAAAATATTTCATATTGTTTGTGACTGTTGTGAAGGATGTTTTTTCCTTAATTTCTTTCTCAGCATGTTTATCCTTTGAATAGAAAAAAGCTACTGATTTGTTTTAGTTAATATTATATCCAGCCACTTTGCTGAAATTGTTCACTAGCTGTAGGAATTTGCTGGTCATTTTTGGGTCACTTAATTACACTATCATATCATCTTCAAATAGTGATATTTTGACTTCTTCCTTTTGATTTCTATCACTTTGACTTCCTTTTGACTTCCTTTTGCTGTCTAATTGCTCTGGACAGGACCTCTAGTTGTATTTTGAATAGGTGGGGGGAGAGTGGGCAGTTCCTGATTTTAGTGGGATTCCTTCAAGTTTCTCACCATTTAGTTTGATGTCAGCTACTGGTTTGCTGTGTGTTGCTTTTACTGCTTAGGTATGGACCTTGAGTTGCTGATCTTTTTAAGACTTTTATGAAAACATGAAGGGGTATTGAATTTTGTCAAATGCTTTCTCAGTATCTAATAAACCCATGATGTGTTTTTTTTTCTTTGACTTTATTTATACAGTGGATTACATTGATAGATTTCCCGGTATTGAACCATCTTTGCATCCCTGGGTTGAAGCCTACTTGATTATGGTGAATGATTATTTTTATGTGTTATTGGATTAGGTTTGCAAGAATTTTATTGAGTATATTTGCATTGATGTTCATGAGTGAAATTGATCTAAAATTTTCTTTCTTTGTAGGGTCTTTGTGTGGTTGAGGTATGAGCTTAATTTTGGCTTCAAATAATGAGTTGAGTGGTGTTTCCTCCATTATTATTTTGTAGAATACTTTGCAAAGTATTGATACTATTTCTTCTATTAGGGCCTGATAGAATTTTGCACTAAACCCATCAGGTCCTGGGCTTTTTTTTTTTTTTTTTTTTTTTTTTTGGTTGGAAGTCTTTTGATAACTGCTTCTATTTCTAATGTGTTATGTGAGTGTTTAGATGGTTTATCAGATCCCAATTTAACTTTGGTACCTGGAATCTGTCTAGAAAATTGTCCATTTCTCTCGTGTTTTGAGATACTCATTACTTGCTGTGGTGGGAGAACTGGATTATGATGCTGCCAGGTTGACTTGGTTTCTATTGCTTAGGTTCTCGTGCTTGATCTTCTTGTTTCTGACTGGAGCTTGTCTCTCCTGTGGGTCTGTGGGCCCATGGGCTCAAGAAAAAGATTGCTTTTGGGTGTTCAGCAATTTGTGGGTAGCTTGTGAGTTCTAATGGAGGTGGGCTGCCTCTGGATCTGGGTACAAAAGGAGGCAGAAATAGTCCCAATTATGCTAACTTTTGACCTAATCATAGCATGGTAAACAGGCCATAATTGTTTTTTGTTTTTGTATTTTTTTGTTTGGTTGTGTGGGGATTTTTTGTTTTGTTTTTGTATTTTTTTGTTTGGTTGTGTGGGGCTTTTTTGTTTTGTTTTTGTATTTTTTTTTGTTTGGTTGTGTGGGGCTTTTTTGTTTTGTTTTTGTATTTTTTTTGTTTGGTTGTGTGGGGTTTTTTTGTTTTGTTTTTGTATTTTTTTTTGTTTGGTTCTATGGGGCTTTTTTGTTTTGTTTTGTTCTGTTTGTAACAACTTACATATCCCATTGAATCATTTCTAAAAGCTTTGTATCGTGCCCAATTACAATTATTTTAACTTGCTTTTCTCCATAATAAATATTAATTTTGCTCATTTTTATCATTATACATTAAATAAAATTTGGCTTTGAATTTGGGAGTTTGACACAATACTTCACATTGAAAGGATCATAAGAAGAAGATAGAAAGCTTTTCCCAGAAAGGGGGTTGCCAAAGGACACACATTTTGAGAATGTGTCACATAATAAACATGTGACAGTTCTTCAGAAGATCTTTGATTCCAGGGTGACATGCAGGTATTGGATAAGGTGAGAGAACTTACAGAACTTTGAATTATGGAAACTCTTCTAAGCCAATATATGACTTTTATATTTTTATTCAGCTAGTAAATAGGGCAAATTGAGAATATTGAAATTGAGGATATGCAATTTGATTTAGGTTTTAGAAAGATCACATAATGGTAAAGAGAGATAGCTCAATGATGTGCTTGCCTTGCAAGCACATGGAGATGCTTTCCAATATCCAGTTCCTAGAAACCACTAGGTGCAACAGCATGTGCATGTGAACGCATCAGCAGTGAGGTGGAGACAAGAAACTCTCTGAGGCTTGCTAGACAGACAGTCTAGTGGAATCTATGGACTCCAGCTTCAGTGAACACTATCATCTCAAAAAAATAAGGGAGAAAATGAGGAATGATATTTAAACTTGACTCCTGCCTTCCCATCCCTTGTATATTTTTACACTCACTCACAGAAAAACACACATGCAAACATGCTCACAAATGTTTACATATATAAATACATACACAGATTCTCTCTCACATACACACATACACACATACACACTCATGCACATATACACATGGTCTCATACATACAAACATGCTCTTGCATATATACACATGGTCTCACATACACACATACATGCTCACACACATACACACATGCTCACACACATAAATACATGCTCACACAGAAATACACACATGTTCACACACTAATACACACCTGTTCAAACACACACACACACACACACACACACACACCAGTTCACACATACACATACAGGGTTTTACACACACAAATACCAAGAAGAAAAGAAGAAGGAATAAGACAATAGTCCCATTTTGCTGTCATGTGGCCTGGGTTCCAAATGGTGATAGCAGGGAAGAAACCATGAGTCCCGAGTTTGAACACAGAACAGAGTCCAACGTTCAGAGAAAGTTTGGAATCTAGACTTTCTCCTGAGGAATGAAAATTGAAAAGAAGAAATTTCTGAAAAAAGTTGAGGCTTCTGTGGGTCTTTATCCAAATCTGAAACTCATTTCAACCCTCAGCCAGGTTGCCGTTGTCATGCATTCAGTAAATTCTTCTGAAGTCTCTTTCCTGCAGACCATGGTAATAGACCTATGGAGCAAACTCAGCCACTTACATTATCTTCCTGTGCTGAGCTTTACAAATGGACTGGCCTCTGCTGCTGTGGAAGTGGTACTAGAGATGTTGCTGTCTTAAGTACATTCCTGCTGGGGAGTTAGATAACAATGTATTCGATAATTATTCTGAAAGCCCATTTGAATAGATTTTTTTTTAAGGTTGCATTCCAAATAGCTTTTTATCTTGAAGTAGTGTTTGTTTACTTCCCAGATCCTCTCTTAAGTTTGGACATAGGTAAACTTCTTTGACAAGATTTACAATGTACAAACATATACTTATTCCCTTTATGCCACGGGTCTATTTATTGGATTAACCAGGAGGATTTGATTCGAAAGCTTAGGATGTTATTGAAAACACATCACTTCTATTGTGGCTAAGAAAATCAGCTTTAGAATTAGAGACCTTGTACTGGGCATTGTGTGTAGACCTCTAGCTTTTCATCACAGCTGTTCTCTGTTGTCATGACAACAGAATTAACCATTTCATTAATATCCCTGAGAAAAGACCTACATCTTTTTGCACATCTCTCTTTAACATGGTCCCTGCTCAGATGTCAAGGTCTCTAGCATGTTTACAAGCTCATGTCTACTGCACCCCTCTCAAATAGTCTTTAAAGCTTCCATAACCATGTTTTAAGCCATGCTTTGAAATTTTGAAATTTAATTTTCTATTGGCTGTATTGACTTGGCATCTTTTAAGTGTCCCCTGTGTGGTGAAATGAACTACAGACTCTGAAGCTAGTGAAATCCATAGGAAAGAAAATTTAATACAAAAGCAAACAGTCACCTATGACAGAAAAAGTTGGCTGTTTGTTTGTTCTTTGAGGTGAGGACTCCACTTAGTGAAATGGGTGTTACTACAAATACTGAAGAGTAATCCCTCATCAAAATGGGTGACCCAGCTGTTTCAGCTGGGGCTGCAAGCATGTAGAGTGCTGATTACAATTGTGATAAAAAGGGAGAAAAAAATCCTGTGAATAGAAAAATCTATGATTTTGAAAATAATACCTCAAGAGAATAATTTTACCCAGCCCCCAAAAGGTACAATGTTGTCTTTTTAATATTTATACCTGCTATTTCACTTCAAGGAATAAAGTACATCTTAATGGGCAATTCTCTATAAATATTCATATTTTAATGACCAGTGTAAGAAATCTCTAATTAACACTAAAAGGGCTCAAAGAAGCTAGTCGCTTTACCTTCATATACTCTAGTTAAGTGAAGTTAACTGATTTTTAATAAACAAAGTTATCTCCTATAAAATTATTGATATTAGTAATAGCTATCTATTCTACATATCAACCATGGCTAAGGAACTAGGCAAAATGTTTTAAAAAGCATCACCACATTTAAACCATGAAACAAAAGCTTATGGGGGAAGGTAGGTACTGCTGTCTGTATGTACAGCTGAGAAAATGAAGTCTTTGTGGATTTGTTTGAGAACTCAGAGACAGTGGGCGGTTCAGCTCTTCCATCTGGCCTGAAAGCCAGTGCAGGCATCTTTTGACAGAGGGAGTCAGGGCAAGCAAGGCCTTTCCTTCTTTGTTTCTGCTCATAGAAATATTGTAATGACATTTTACATATTTACAGTCTCACCAGACTTTGTCCTGTAAGGGTGGAGAATGTCTGGGGAAGAATTATTCATAATAATTAAACTCATAAAACAAGAAAGCACATTTGAAGTGGTCATAAAATTCTTAGGAGCAAAATAGTCGCTGGGAAGCAAGAAGTGCACAGTCCATAGGAAAGGCATTGGTGCTGCACAGGGGCCTCTTACCAGCCAATGAGACAACAGAAAACATTTGATGCAACAACATATAGCTTCCTTTGTTGGCTGTTTGCTTAAAATTGAGGATTGTGCTTTGTTTGTTTTTAAAATAATAGTTTTATTGAAATATGATCACAGTAACATAAAATTCACCCAGAGAGAACAATTCAACAAGCTTCAGTCTATTCAGGGCTGAGTGTGCCACATGACAACCAATTTTGGAACACTGTTATCATCTCTCTAACGAAGAAGCCTGCCTTTGTTCAGCTAATCGCTTTTCCTTTGTTCAGGCATGTCCTTCTTCTGTGTGTGGCTACTTTCACTTAGCATTCAAGGTTCATTCATCTAGTGTCAGTATATCATTTCCTCTTATGGGCTGCATACTATTCCATCTTATCCTTGTTTCCTGATGGATATATGGTTTCTTTGTTTCTTTTTCCTTTGTTTCTTTTTTTCCCCTTAATTGCTGTTTTAACAGCTGTGGTCTTTCATGTGAAAGTTTTGAAAGGGGGTCAGGTCATTTCTCTGAGGTTTTTATTTGCTTTTCAACTGTTCTTAACATCCAAAATGATAAAAATTTAGACATCCAGCCATGACTAATGACTTCATAGAATTCTGAATCACAAGCTGTATCACACCTTACTGTTCTATGAATTGTGACTTACAGGAAGAGAGATTAATGGATTAGGATTTTTAGTTATTCTTAGCACAATCACAATCACAAACACACACTCACACACACACACTCACACACACTCAATATGCAGCTAATTCTTCTACATGATAGTAATATTTGTTACCTTTTAAAACCCTAGAAATTTAAAACACAAAACATTTGCATAAAATAAATAGTAATGTTGAAGTTTTTGGTAGAATAATCTGCCTAACTCATCTATGCATCTAATACACATCTAGAAGTACTACCACAGCAGTGAAGCTGAATGCTAAGAAAAAAATTAAAATGGAGTAAGGACAGCTTCTCTCTTTTGTATAGGTTCCCCAAGTTTCTTCTTTCCCCAGAGTAGAAAGCCAAGAGAGAGAGATATACTTAAAAGTCCCAGAAGAGTGATTTGGCTCATTTTTTACTTACAGGACTCCTAGTTATAGTCCATTAGTTATAGGACTCCATTCACAAGTAGTCTAGATTACTTTATGAATAGAAACACTATCCCCAGCATCTCACTGGGAAATTGGCTCTCTGTAAGGAAGATGAGAACCATGCATGATCCGGTCTAGGTACCAAAAGCCAAAAGAAAGGCAAGGTGTCAATTTCAGAGTTTTAAAATTTGTGGACTTCGGGGTTAGTACTAACTTCCATGATGAAATACAAAGGAAAAAAAAATATAACCTCTAATCGAGTAAATGAATTAGAAGTTTTTTGGGTGTTAAACACTTGCTTCTCTTCTCTGCACCAGAGGGCAGTCTTTCTACAAAACCATGGAAACCAGGGCAGGACTCTGCTGATGGACACAGAGACCCTCCAATCACAGGCCTTCTGAGGAGAGTCACTCCCCTGACAATAAGACTGAAGAATTTATGACATAGTTTGATCTGTATGCTGTAAATCAAAGGAGGAGTTGGCATGTCTAGATTATCACACAGATCTTAAGATTTTCAGAGGATGTTCTTCAAGAGCAAACGTTTATGAACCATAATGGAGTCCTCAAACTAAAGCAGAGTTTGAAAAGAAAAGAAATGTGGGAGACATAAAAGGAGAAAAGGAAAAAAACTGACAAGAGGGAAGGAGGGAGAGAGAGAGGGAAGGAAAGAGTTAATACCCCATGCAATCAAATCTCCTAATTTCTAAAGACGTTTTTTTTTCTGTTATACACATAAAAGTTTTTTTTTTTTTTTTTGGTAATCAGATTTCAGCATGTCAGAAGGCTGTTATCCAAATTAGTTTGAAATAAATAATGCTTTTTACTGGGAATGTTATGAATTCAAGCTGTAGAATAAAGTTGAAAAGATTTACCTAGTGCCTGGCAAGACAGCTTGGACAGGAAAGTAGCCAGCCCTGAAAACCTGAGATCCTGAGTTCTGTCCTCACCACACACATAAAGATGTAAGAAGAGAAATGACTGCACAAAAGAGCCCTCTGACCTCCATGTGCACATCATGATGTGTGTACCCACACACATACACATTAATAATAACAATAATTAATTATAATATAGTTTTTAGACTTACCAATGAATTAAGAAAATATGGAAAGGATTGCCATATGCATATACTTTCAGAGTAATTATCCTTGCTTGACAAGAAGCATGCATTTTAAATGTACTATAAAGAAACTTGAATTAAAAGATTAAAGCTAATTTTTCACACAAAAAGTTAAATGCAAGAGCCATGTTTAAAGGTTCAGAGTAGTATTTTCTTATAAAGTATAAACTAAGCACAGCTTTTTTTTTCTTTCAGAAGTTTATGAAACTTTCAACTAAATATCTCACAGGAAATTACTGTCTCCCAGAATATAAAGGGTTTTATATGAGGGATGCTGATCAGCTGTTCTCCATGGATACAGAGGCACAAACAAGCAGAAATTGGTTTAATAAAGCAAGGACACAAGGCAGAATTTGGCTGTCATGGTGATATAGGAAAGGGGGGCAAGCTTTTTATCACTTTCTCAAAGATAACTGTCAGAACTGATCCGGGAAATGGATAAGAGCTTTCTTTACTTATTGCTTAGTTTGATAAAAATGAGGACTAGGTAAGGTAAATAATGTACACATCCATAAATCAGCTCGAATCTTTCATTTGCTTTTCAATAAAGTGGTCGTTTCTCCCCAGTTAATCGGCTTACAAGGCAAGCAAGGAAGGAAGTGGGTTTCCACTGCCCTTGGGTCTCAGTTTGTACAGATACAAGTGTTTGGAGTTGTGTTTGCCTGGGGAATTGGACAGCAAGTTGGCTTTCATTTTTCTCTAGATAACATAGAAGGAAGACAGAAGAGATAGCCAATATAAAAATCATCTTTTTTTTTTCTTACTTGCTCAACAAGACTTTCTGGAACTGAGAATATCCCTAACATACAGAGAATGTAGCCAAGCGCGCTGCCCAGCACATAGAAACACTCTCGGTGGTTTTACTCAGTTGAATTTTCATCAAGATGGAACTTCTTCTAGGTCATTATGAGAATCAAAGTCTCGGGTCTGTTGTCACCTTCAAAGGTAGCTACAGGACTGAAAGCATAGTGAAAGCAAAACCAAGAAGTTTACAGAGCTCTTCATGAACCCTCTGTAATCCACCTGAGCCTGTGCTTGCTTAAAGATGATCTTTACGAAGCCGTACTAACCAATACGCAGTGAAACATTTTATCACAAGCATGGTTCTGATGTTGACTATACATGAGAAATTGTGGAGCTGAAGTCACTTAACCGAAGCAAGGAGAACCCATCTTTGTACATCTACTGTTTACAATATTGAAAATATAAGCAGATTAGACCGGCAACTGGACATCAGTTTAAATGCTACCGGTGTGTAGAAGAAGGCATACAGAATGTTCAGCAAGGGTCCAGTGAGGCTAGGATCAGTACTAATAGAAGGGACAAGCTCATTCCCAGTTATCTTCATCCTAGTCAACACAGTACTGACCTCTTGGATCAATATTTCCCCACTGATTTCTCCAAGCTGTATCTGCTTCTCTGAGCATCTTCAACAGGTATATTCTATACCCTGTGGGCATCTTTTCCCCTTGGCTACGAAATCAGTCCTTTTGACAAAACAGCACCATGCACAACATTCTGACTCAGAGCAGTGCTGAAACAGAGTATAAGGCATGCATAATTCTTGAAAAGCTGTAGACATGGGTCTTTATAACAAAATAAAAGCCCCATTTAAACTATAAGGCATTACACTTCTCTCAAATAAATTAAATAAATGGCCAGCAGGTCTGTTTTACACAATTTATGGGTGCCCTATGCAGTCAATGCTGCGTCTCATTAGTGGCTCTGTCACTCATGAAAAATGTGGCAGCCATCAGCATCACACATTAACTGAAAACATGTGCCCACACATCAAATGTATGCTTGGTACTTATAGAAACAAGCCACGAGGCAGATGTGTGTGTGAAAGAGGGAGAAGGAGAGAGAGGCGGGGCAGAGACAGAGAGAAAGACATAGAAAGACAGAAAGACAGAAAGACACAGAGAGAGATAGAGACACAGGGACACAGAGATAGACAAACAGACAAAGAAAGAGAGCATGTGTGTGCATGTTCTGTCATTCAAAATTCTTCAAATGTTTCTTGTCCCTTTCCTTTTTTTTTTTTTTTTTTTTTTTTTGCAAACATAGTGGAGATGCTTTCTCATCTTTTCAAAGTTACTTTTCTACACTAATTTTTTTTCTGCTTTTATTCGCTGCAATGGCCCAGACTTTGCCTTTTTTTTTCTTCTTGACATTTCATTTTTAATTAAAAATGACATTTTAATTAAAAGGAAACATATGTAGAATGAACAGAATAACTCACCAACAGCAGAGAGCTGGGCTTTCCTGTCAGCTCAGTTTTAACCTTTCTGGCTCAGGCAAGGCTCTGCTAGGCTTCTACACAATGGTTGCCAAGGCAAACTCTCAACAGAAAAAAAAAAAGAACAAAAGTTGTCATCAAAGATCCACCTGTATCCCCAAACCCCAGAACTGCAAAGGGTGGAAGACAGTGTATACCCATTACCATCTCTGTTGCTTTCTGGACCAGAGGATTGGTGTCTTTTTTCCCCCCACTCTTCAGAATATTAAAACTAGCACTTCCGTGAAAGACCCCAGTTTTGCAACTTTTCATGTTTACAGATGGCCTGATTTGGCAATCTTAAATGTTAAGGGAATTGGAAATCTGGTAGGAGGTAAGCATAGCCAAAAGCAAAAAGTTACAATGAAAATGAACTACCCTTCTACAGACATCCATCATTGAAGCCATGTCCTGTATCAGAGCTGCTGCTGCTGAGACCCACTGCCAGTCAGGTGCCAACACTTTTCCTCTGATGAGCTGGTTCTCTGCACAAAGGTTTTTCACAGTATAGAAGTAATCTATCTCCATCCCTCTCCATTTCTCCATCCTTCCGTCCTTCTACCTCAGTGCATATGGGTGTGTGTCTATATGGTATATAAATATACTAGTACTTTGTACTTTATGACATGATGTTATTTGGTTCTGAAATCATTGCAGATGAGTCTAGTGATGTAAACATAAAAGCATACTGAGCAGGGTGTGCCTCTGTCTAACATGGCTGGAGCCCTTAGAACTGGGCATGTAGAGAAAGTGCTTTGTGAAAGCAAAGGCGGAGGTTGGACTTATTTGCAAGTCCAAGAGTGCCAAAAATTAACATCCCTCTCCACCCCTCCTCACCCCACCCCACCCCCGCAAAAAGAGGCAAAGCTGTAGACTTCGCAGGGTACATGGTTCTGCCAGCAACTTAATTTTGGTTTTCAAGTGTCTAGAACGGGGAGAAAATAAAGCACCATAGCTATTAACCAGTCAGATTGTGGTACTTTATTACAGCGACTGTACAGAGAAAAATATTGTCAGGCATAATGATCTTGCTATATTACTGAGGAAAAATGAGTTTCAGAAAGCTAAACTGTTTTTCAATGCCGCATAGCTATAAATGAGCCACGATCAGTCTGCCTCAAGCCTATGCCTGTCAACATGCCTCAGGCCACTGTCTTCAGCCTCTTATTCAAATTAGAATCATCTAATGGCATAAGGTGTTTATGTCTTCCAACGCCCTATACTAGCCATTTCTAAGGAAGCGAGCCACTACAGGGTTCAAATAGAAAAACTTTTTTTCATGCTAAAAATAACCACAAAATGGATTCTAGAGAGTTGGCTAAAAGGGCTCTGGCTACTGTTCCAGAGGGCCTGAGTTTGATTCCCAGCACCCACATACCAGCACACAATTGCCTAATACTCTATCGCAGAGAACTGAAGACTGTCTTCTGGCTTCTGTGAGCACCAGATTCACAGGGGAATAGAGACCCACATGGAGAAAAATCTTCTATGTACGTAAAATAAAATTTTATAAGTTTAAAAACCAACCTCAAAATCCCCTACCTACATTCTTAAATTGTACTTATTGAACTCATATTGTCTGGTTTTACAGATATTGCTATAAAAGCCACACTTAGGTTGTTGAAATAAGAAATGTCTTCTGTAGCAGTTTGGGCAACTGCTCCCCACCTGGGGGTGATGTTTGAGACTACTTAACCTTTGCGTTATGTGACAAAGCCAGCTAATGGCTCCCGTGCAGGGAGGCTTTCGAGCTTACCTGCACTGCTTTCTCTACTTCCTGAGTAATGAGGCACCTTGCATAGTGCCATATACCATAAAGCCTTCACTGTCTCTATACCATGATGAACTGAGCCTTCTAAACTGTGAGCCCGGGTACGGTTTTCTTCCCTTAAATTGCCTTTTTCAGTTACTGTTTTCACAATGAGGAACTCAGTTATTACATACTATGGTACTCAAGTATCATGAAGATACTTGAAAATTAAGAGTTTCCTCGCTGAGGTAAACTTTGAACAAAGAGTTGTGCCTAGACAAAATAACAAAGGTGCCCGTTTTTGTTAGCTATTCAAGGATTATCCAGTTATGTGAGAATTCAAAGGAATTGTTTTGTGGTGACCGTCCCTAAATGCCCTACTATCACTTAAGTGAAGACTGTACTGAGGAAATGTGTATTCCAATGGCCATCAGCTACCCTGTTATCTACATCAAAATTCAGATGATGAAAACCCAGCTATCTCTTTCTGCACTCCAACCCATCCTCCAGACACATAACTCGGTGTCAACCCCAGCATTATCTTTATTAAGATCTCATCTTTCCAGCTTACTTGAGTTCAGGCAAGTCACTCCATCACTCAAGATAGAGACTGGTGGAATCACACAGAACTCTTCATTGGAAAATGCTAACAGTTTGTATCATCAAATCTCTTCCTTCAAAACTCCTTGCTGCTTCCATCAACCCTGAATTGCATGGAAACCCCTACTCAGCCCTAATTAAAGCCCTAAACTCAAAGCCTTTCAAACCAAAATTTCAATTAGCAATGCATTCAAATTCAACTTTTCCTACCACCCATGTTCTATTTAAATAGTGTTCTTTCTCAGTTTAGTAAATGAAGTACCTAACTTTATTCCATCTACAGACTGTTCTGGTTGTGTTTGAGGTAATACCATACAAGCATGCACATGGGGTTACATACATCTAGATGACAAAAAAGAAAAAGAAAAAAAAACCCAAAAGAGTCCATGAAAGAGAGTGGTTGGTCTATTATAGACTTCAAGGCCAAGAAAGTTGAAAATCAAGGAAGAATCAGATGAACTATATATTATCCAAAGAACAATGGACACATGCATTCCTATGCACATACATGCATAGGACACTCAAGTACAAACCTGTTCACAATATAAGTGCACATACAAACACAACAAGAGTGTTCTTTAGCATGAAGCATCCTCTAAAAGATAAACCAAATCAAAGTGTAATTAACCATAAAGTCACAGGAAACACAGAAAGCCAAATTTCTTACTCCATGTGTACATCATCTTTAGAAATATGTAATTCTGACTTCTCAAACAAAATTAGCCTTTAGTTGCTGATACAAACATTTCTGTCTGTGAGTTGGGTACTTACCTATAATCCCAGCACTTGACTGGCAGTTACTTAGTAGAATAGCCTTTTATGGCAGAACAAGTTTTAAAATCTTCCTTTTTTTTTTTTTTTTGGTCTTTTTCCTACAAACAAACAAAGGAAAATGAAGCAAACATTTGAGTATCTGTTACCTAATGGTTAAAATTATATAGATCACATAAATACTACCTGACAAAATGCCCTTCAAAATGATTCTGGAGCCTGGAGAGATAGCCCACACAATAAAGTTGTTGCCTCACAGTGATAAGACCACGATTTGACCTTCAATACCCAAGGTTATGGCTGAATGCAGAAGAATAAACATTGATCCATATCTATCACTTTGCAGAAAACTCAGCTCCAAATGGACCAGAAACCTAAACATGAGCCCAGATATAGTGAATCTGATAGAAGACACAATGGGGATATTCTTGAACTCACTGGCATAGGAAGCAAATGTTTAAGCAGAACAGGCACAAGATCAAAAATCAATAAATTGAACCTCACAAAACTGAAAAGTTTCTGCAAGGCAAAACAACATAGTTCAGGCAAAAGCAGATACCTAGAGAAAAGGGAAAGATCATTACTAATTATACATCTAATAGAGGGTTAGTATATAAAGTATATTTTTAAAACTAAAAAAAAAAGGAAAAAGAAAGAACATCAAGAAAACAAGTAACCCAATTTTAAATTGGGCTATAGAAATAAGCAGAGAATTCTCAAAAGGATGAAACACAGTGACAGGAGAAGCACTTAAAGAAATATTCAACAGCCATCAGGGAAATGTAAATTAAAATTACTTTGAGATTTCATCTCACACAACTTATAATGGCCAAGATCAATAAAACAAAGAGCCCATGATGACAAGGACGCAGAGCAACAGGAACATTTACTGATTTCTGCAGAGTGCAAACTTTCACAGCCATGAAAATCAGTGTGTAAGTTCAAAAGAAAGCTGGAAAAAGATCTATCACAAGATCAGGCTAAATCACTCTTGGGTGCATGCCCCAAAACCTCTGCATCTTACTGCAGAAATATTTGTTCACATGTGTTCATTGCTGCTGTACTCATAATAGCAGGAAATTGGAAATAGCCAAGATGCCCATCAACTAATGAATAGAGAATAAAATTTCTGTTCATATACACAGTTTGTAGGAATGAGTTACTTCTTATTGAGTCATTAAACTATGGGGTCCCACAGAAACCCGTAGGCTTAATTCTTACTCTGTCCTGATTGCTACCTCCTTTTCTCCCTTCTGTGTATTATAATCACAAGTACAGTAAATGCATTGAAGAATTGGGTTTGCACCATGACACCCCAGGCAATGCATCCTTTCCCACGGTGGTGACATCCCACCAATTTAACTAACTTGCAAGCTGTAGTGTTTTTGCCAGAGGAGTACAGTAGCTCTCTGCCCCTGCTGATTCTTTCCTTCTGAAACCAGTTTTAAATCTACTAATGATTATTTTGCAAAGCTCCTTCTATATTCACTCAAAAACCCAATACTAATCTCTTTCTTGCTCATTTAGCCCTCAAAACTAAAGTTCTCTAAAGGGCAGGCTTCTTTCACTGCCTTTTCTCATTAGGTCTCAGTCTATCACTGGATATTGTACTGACTGTTTTTTGTCAATTTGAAACAAACTTAGACATATCTGTGAATTAAAAAACCTCAATTGAAAAAAAAATGGTGGCTTGTAGACAAACCTGTAGGGCATTTTCTTTACTGATGCTTGCTCATTGTGGGTTTCTCCTCCGTGGGCAGGTAGTCCTGAGTTGTATAAAAACATAGGTTGAGTAAGCTATGAGGAGTTGGCAAATAAAATTACTCCATTGCCTCTCCTTTAGTTCCTGACTCTAGTGTCCTGCTTTGTGTTCAGGCTCTGACTTTCTACAGTGATGAACCATGATATGCAGTACAGCAATATAAACCCTAAAACATATGCAGTCTGGAAAAAATTTCTGTGGACTATGACTTCTTCATACCACTTTAAAATACTGTGATTGGCTTAATCACACTTTTTATCTCTAATAATTCCATTTTATGTCTTCTGTTTAGATAACTTTCTCCTATGTAAAGTCCTTGTCTAAAATATTGTGAGCACTTTGGTATACAAACATTCTTCCTGATAATATCATGCTTTTTTTTCATGTCTGGTTCTTTGGTTGTATGGTTTTTGTGTTTTGTTCTGTTGTAGTTTGGTGACAGCATATCATGTAGTTCAAGTTGGCCTTGAACTCACTTTGTAACTAAAGATACCCTTGAATTTATAACATTCCTGTTTGTGTCTCCCTAGTGCTAAGATTAAAGATGTATGCCGCCACTCTCAGTTTATGAAGTGCTGGCAATCAAACCTAGGACTTAGCCTATGCTAGACTAGCACTCTGCCAATGGAGCTATATCCTCAGCTTTATATGATTCTTAAGATACTACACGTCTATATCCTTTTAAGTCTTTTTAGATAGTATCTGCTTGTCAGCAGCCACTCCTTCTTGGAAGAAATCACAAAAGGTTTGATCATGCCCTGAATTAACCATCTACCTGCTCTGCCTTTGTTTCCTCATTTACATGTCAGAGATAACCCCAAATAGTTCTAGAGTGAGCTTCTTATGAAAATGCATAGTGGGTACTCACACCAGTTCCTAGCACATAGAAAACATCTCTGAGTTTGCTATTTTTCTGCTACTCATATGTCCCATGACCACTCAGTCTTACCTCAGTCTGATATATCTCCTAGTTAAATACCTGCATGGTGTATTATACTAGAAATGTTCTGGACACAAACCTTGCAGATTATCAGTCAGTGAGTTTATGTTACCCAATGAAGTCATCAATCTTCTTAGAGTAAATCATTCCTAAAGGTTTACCCTTTCTTCTACAGCTAAAATTTGTTGAGTTTTCCTCTCAAATATAACATATAAACTAGTATTACATATAAATCTAGAATCCCTTGAAAATTGGGACTTGAAAAGATTTTAATTTTATTATGAAACCAAGGCACTGTATCATTTTTTCCCTAAGAGATTAATTCTGAGTAGAGATAAGAGGTGAACCTAGTATGGTGTCTGGACCAGGGAGCCCACAAGTGCTCTCACACTGCTATGTAGATTTATCACCTAGAGATTGAAGGTGATAATAAAACACCATTTGTGATTTTGTTGCTGCCATAATTTTGTATGCTCCATAACATCCAAATATTACTTCAATGTTACATCATTCATGTTGTTAATTCTAAGTTTTATTTAATTATTGTATGTATCAAAAATTGGCATATGAAAGTATTAAAATACAATTGATAGTTGTAGGTTGATTGGACAGTCGAGTGTAGGTGGGGATAAAGTTTTGAAAAAGTGAAAGAGGAGGAGAAGAATGAGATTCATGGTGGAAACAGCAGAAGAGGATGGTCTAGATCAAGGTGAAACATATTGGTTTATACTTGTTTAGGTAGACAGTTTATATCTTTATCAATTGGCAGTGAATTTATTGTTTAGATGTGTTGTAGATTGAGAATTTAACATATAAATCTGTTTCATAAGTTATTGCTTGTTGAGTTGTGTTTTTACTGGACTGTGGAGGTTAGTGTGTAAAAGCAATGTCTAAGAGACAGCTGGAACTAGCAGTCTGCAAGGTGAGGGCACACAAGTCTGTGGAAAGAGGTGTGTGTGTATCAGGCTTGGGAACTAACCATTTAGGGGATTGTCCTCCAGTTCCACACTAAAGCAGCTCCTGGAATGGGACCTATGGCAACAGAACAGAACGCATTTAACATTTACTGCAATAGATAGTAACTGACTTGACATAAGAAAGTGTGACAACCCCCTCCTCCAAGTTTTAGACAGGAAAAGACTTTCTTGTTTAATCCACCTAACAGTGAGCCAAATCTTTCTTGGTGATCAGTTGCATTTGAACATAATAATGTCTTTGATTCAAAGTTTAGACTAAAAAAAAGTCATATTAAAACAGTAAAAAACCAAAGCTTGAGTCATCTAAACCTATGAACTTATAACCAAGATATAATCTATTGTTTTGAACCTAGAAAACTACTCTTATAACTCCAACTGAACAATGCAGTGCCTGTCTTATTTACTGCTTCCATATCAGGGTATGCCCTGGTTACTCAAGAAGTCAACTTATCAATAACTTCTCCTTTAGGAGAATTTTCATTGGTCTCACAGTTATGAATTCATTTGCTATTCACTGTGATGACTCATACAATAAACAATTCGTTTACCATTTATGTGGATAAGACAAATACCACTTAGTAACTACTTAGATAGGTGAGTGGGGATCATTATCCATTCTGATATTTTAAAAGCAATTCACTCATTTTTAGAAATCAACGAGTTCTTTTAGTATCATTATAGACATATAAGTGATGATAGATATAAATAGATAAATAGGTAGATGATAGATATGTGATAGAAATATTATAGATAGCTAAAAATACAGGTGGTAGATAGATAGATAGATAGATAGATAGATAGATAGATAGATGATAGATAGATAGATAGATAGATAGATAGATAGATAGATAGATAGATGGCAAATAGATAATCATTACATAGATGAATTGTTATTTTACATTCTAAAAAGTCTATGTGCTGAAATTTCTCTGGGAAAATAAAATACAATAACAAACATCCATGAAGCACAGAGACCAAGTAATTAAATGTAACTGTGCCAAATTCATAGCAGGACAGAGCTAAATATATTATCCTGACAATTGAATATCACCAAAGTAATAATTCTAGTTATTTATGTACCAAGCTCTGTGCTTAACTAATAGTAGTATTTTATCCCTATTTTACAGATGAAAAATAACAAATGCTGAGGTAGAAACACTAAGTAATTTCTTAGATTGAACGTCATTCACTGACCAAGCTTAAGCTTAAACTCATGTAATTACAGTCAATGCAATTGGCACTCTCAGTCAGTGGTGCTTTAGCTCTCTTTTATACATCAACATATGTATCATATGATATTGCTAATTATCAATTTGATAGAGTCTAGAGTCACATCGGAGATGGGCTTCTCATCATAGGCCATGGATGCATGTGACTAGTTGCTTCAAGATCCTGCTGCCTTGAACTCTCTCTGTACTTTGCACTGTGAGTCAATATAAATCCTTTTTCTTTAACCTTCTTTTGCCAGAGTATTTTATAACAGCAGTGGGGATAAAAAACAAAATGTGTACCTTTGTATGCCTAGCACACTTGGGGATTATAAAAGGACACCAGATGCTTAAAAACCAGAGTTACAGACAGGTATGAGAAAACATGTGTGTGCTAAAAATCGAATCTAGGTCTTTTTGAAGACCAACAATTACTTTTTGCCTGAGTTATATTTAAAAATATTTTAAACATTTTATTCTGTGATATTGTTTTACATGTATTATGATCATATCTACTTCTTTTATCTCTCAAATCCTTTCCAGACTATCCATTCTCACCCAACTTCATCTCCTCTTCTCCTTTCCTGTTTCTTTCTTCTTTCCTTCTTCTTTCCTTTCTTTTTTCTTTCTTGTACTGCATTCAGTTAATGATGCTCGTATACTAATGAAGGTGGGCTCATTCATTAGAGTATGCCCATTCTATTGGACGCACCCCCAAAGAAATATGACTTCTCATCCCTCCAGCTGCCCTCAATTACCAAGAAGGACTTAGCTAGGAGCATGGCTAACTGATGTTTTGAAGTTTTATTTTGGTTTTTGTCATTGAAATGAGCACAAAATTAACTTAAAGAAATCAGTAGCTCTCCTTTATACAAATGATAAACAGTCTGAGAAAGAAATTAGGGAAACTACACCCTTCACAATAGCCACAAATAATGCAAAATATCTTGGTGTAATTGTAACAAAGCAGGTGAAAGATCTGTATAACAAGAATTTCAGTCCCTAAAAAAGGAAATTAAAGAAGATGTCAGAAAATGGGAAGATCTCCCATGCTCAGGGGTAGGCAGGATTAACATAGTGAAAATGGCCATCTTACCAAAAGCAATCTACAGATTCAAAACAATCCCTATCCAAATTTCAACACAATTCTTTATAAACCTTGAAAGAGTAATTCTCAACTATGTTTTCATTAGTCATTTATCCATAGCTGGTCTCTTTAATGATGACTGTTGGAGGCACCAATCTTAAGTATAGCAGAGTATCATTAGGAATCATTTCATTGATTTTTTTTTCTTTTACCCAGATATTCCTGAAGTTGAGACTTTTTTCTCTTGGTTTTAGTCATAAAAATTCTTCTGTTGGTAAGCATTTATTCAACTCACTGATTTTTCTACAGATTTGAGTTTTTTATGTACTTGTATGTTACTCATTTCTCAAGTGAATGGTCAGCAAAGTATTCCTCCTTCCACTTCTTCACTTTTGAAAGATAATGGTATAGAGCACAGCATTCTTACTGATTCCTTGTCTTTTGTTTGGGTGGTTTGTTATTTCCTCAAAGCTTTTAATATTTCATTCCATTCTGTCCTCTTGTTTCCTGCCTTAGTTTCTGAGGAAAGGTCAGGTGTAGTTCTTAGGTTCACTGTTGTAAAGTTAAGACAGTCTCTCTCAGCCACAACACACCCTGGCCCCAGCAGGACTTCTCTATACCTTTGATTCTTTGAAGTAGAAAATTTACAAACCCACTTTTAGTGGATTATTTGATTTGGGTTTGGGGGTCTTATGACTTTTTTCTTCTGTTTTGCATTCTATGAGATGTCACAATGTGTGAGTATTTGTCCATAATCTAAGGAAAGCACAAGGTCATAATTTTGTCAATTATTCCTCATTCCTTTCCTTTTCTTCCTCCTCTGGAATTTCCATAATATTTGTGGGAAGTCTTTTCTAGTTGGTCCATATGTCTTTCCGTTTGTTTCTTTTCAAGATTTTTTGATGTTATTTTAAGTCCTTGATCTCTGCTTTTCAATTTTGCAGGTTTCTATTGATTCCAAACCTTGGAAGTTTTTGTCTTGTTCTTATTGTTAGCTTTATCAACTCTATGATTAAATTAAATAAAAACATTTTTATTTTTTATACAAAATGTTCTGAAGATTTGTAAAAATTTTTTGCTTACAAGTATCAAGTTTTTTTGCATACTAACTGCTTCATTCATTAAATCTTGAGTGCAAATCAGGGTTGCTTTAACTTCCCAGTCCAATAATTCCAGTATCTTTGTCCACTACAGGACTGGTTGTAATACTTGCTCTCATTTTTCAGACTCTTTTTGTTGTTGTTGTTTTGGGTTTTTGTTTGTTTGATGTTCTGGCTTTGTATAAAAAATATAAAAGTACTTTGTTGTGTTTTTTTGTTTTGCGTTTTTGTGAACTACATTATATGAAATACCTAAAATACCAGCCCAACACCACGAGGAATGTAACCCTGTAATGGCGATACAGAGTTTAAAATTGCTGAGCAAAGCAAAGGAAGGCAAAACCAAACAAACAGCACATTAACAAACCTACCTGCTACTTAGTAGGCAAAATAATTCTCGGACTTGTTTTCTTCTCCATATAGCCAAGTTTCAATAGGTTTGTTACAGCACTGTTCCAAAAGAGCTGTCAGAGAATGCCCAAAATAGAAATAATTCTTACATAAAATAAAAACATAACCACTGTGCAACTTGTGACTTTCAACATCTAAAAGACAGAGAAAAGCACTGATGTTTGCTAGAAAGAACTGTAAAACCAAAGACAGGCTGACAGGTCTGGGAATGTCTCTGCACAGTGAGTGGCCAAGCATTGAAGACAAGCTGGTCATGAAGGCTTTGTAGCAGGATTGGCAGCCTTCTTGAAAATTTATCCTTAGGTTTACAAAAGGTCTTTTGTCCCCACAAACTTCAGTATCCTGCAGAGAGAGCTGAAACAGGAGTCAAGACACACCTTGGTCAACTTTCATAGTCCTAAGGGCTGAAAAAAAACAATGATGACTTATATTGTCCTCATCCCGGAAATACTGTTCAGAGACAGAGGATGCCCATGTATGCGACTGGGAGCTGATACTGCCTGTCATGCCACCAAAGCCATAGGTTCAAATCTCCATTTAGACCCCTACCACAATAGAATATGACTGTTGAAAGTGTCTTCGAAGTTGTAAATCAAAAATTAAAAGGAGGTGTTGAGGGTAAGTACTAATCTAATGTGACTTCAGGTCTCCTTCCAGGAAGACAATGTTTAGATATGACATGCAGACATATCAGGGATGTGAGTTGTGTGTATACAGAAGATAGATCCTGTAATCACATGCGTGCACCTGGGGCACAGTGGGAGGGACAAAGACAGAAACAGACAGACAGACAGGCTGACTGAAACAGACAGAGAGACACAAAGGAACAGAGAGGCAGAGAGCCCTGAAATGGAAATCCACTCTCTGGACACATTGTTCTTAGAGCTCCAAACACTGAAGCTGCAGAGATAATTGCCACTATGTAAGTGTGTCAGTCTGTGGCACTTGTTCCAGAAGCCTCGTGGATTGCCCTTTTCTGGTAAGTCTTTGGACTAGGGTAAACCCCACGTCCCCAAAATTTCAATTTCTCTTTGCCTCAAAAAGATGTGCAAGGGGGGGGGGAGGAAGTAACTAGTAATCTGCCTCTTTACACACCACACTACCCCCTTTTTTGGCCTCTTCCTCCTACCTCTTCATTCAGAGTCTGTTAACCATTCATTCTTTGAAAATATAAGGCTTCATACTCTGCCATCCATTTTTTCCTGTCTAGCTCATAAAGATTGTGTGTGTGCAGACCTGTATTGGATGGGAAGGGAGTCTGTCACTTTCATTAGATACTGAGGAAGGTTACTAGTTCCTAAATGATCTGAAAAACCAATGTCACAATGTAAAGGGCCTAAGTCAGTGGTCAAAAATCATAACACAAAATTAAAAGAAGAGACACCCTTGTGTAATGTGCTTAAGTATTCTGAGTTTAAGCTTTATAGACAAACAAACAAACAAAAACCTCTCTATCACCCTTTTGAGCAGTCTAGTCTCTTCTCAGAAGTGTCGAGGTCATTTCAGTGGTACCTAAGGAAAGCTGTGACTAGCATGTGCCAAGCTGCATACTGTGGGTTTTCCATTCCTAACTTGGTGCTCCATAAGAACACAGCTAAAATAATAGAAGGTAATTGATTGGATTGGCTTATGGGATAGGAGGTTGGGTAGCCCAATGATGCCCACCTGCATGCCACAAATACAGAGAATCCAGCATCTGCTCAGTCTAAGAAGCTGGAAGCCTGAGCAGGCTCAGTCAGGTACTGAAGTTTCAGTAACTTCCTGGCAAGTAACTGCTGTTGAGTCCACACTGGAAAGCTGAGGTCTGCAGGTTGTGACTGCAGAGACAGAAGACATGCCACACCTAAGGAATGGAGTGAGCGCACTCTCCCTATCTTCCCATCTTTCCGTGTGGGCTCCCAGCCCTCTGGGCAAAACTGCCCATGTTCAGAGTGAATCTGACCACACACACACCCCATCTACGTCAACACTCTCTTGAAACACACCTCACAGCTACAGAGAGGGCTGCGCATCATCATCATCTTTCAGTCCAGCCAAGCTGCCAACAGGGATGAGCCATCACAGAATGATATATTGGTAGTCCTGTTTTCTAAGGCAAAGACATAAGCAAGAAACTTTATGAAGCATTTGTCTGTGGAAGGCATCGTGATAACATTATGTAGATTTAGACATTTAACGGAGGAATCTTCTGAAGTATAATAATTTTCCATGTATGAGGGTGGAAGATATGATACTTAAGAAATTAAGTTGACTAAGATTCGACAAGCGACATATAGAAGGCAGGGACTCTGTAAGAGTCATATAGATACATCTGAACATGCTTACAGCTAACCATCAGACTGAACATGGGGGCCCCCAATGACGGTGCTAAAAAAGAACTGAAGGAACTGAAAGGGGTTGGAACCTCATGGAAAGAACAACATTATCAACCAGCAAACCAAATTCTCCAAAACTCCCATGGAGTAAAACAACAACCTGTGAGCACACATTGAGAGACCTATGGATCCAGTTGCATATGTAGCTGAAAAAAGCAATGTCTGGCATCAATGTGAGAAGAGACTTTTTGGTCCAGGGAGGGCATGTTTTCTCAATATAGGGGAATGCCAAGGCAATGGGGTGGAGAGGGTGATTAGGAGGAAGTGAACCTTTGTGAAAGCAAATGGAAGGGGAGGGGAGATAGGAGGGGGGAGGGAAGAGGGGAAGAGATAACATCTCAAATATAAATACAGAACATCTAATAAGAAAATGAGAAGAAAACAAAAACAAAAACCTATACTTTAAAGGACACACTCTTGATCAACTATATAATATTGGCCTTACTGTCCAAGAAGCATCCCCCATTTTCTTTCTCACAGACTATCACCCTAATGTCCTATTTTCTTTACCCCCTATCCAATTTCCCCAATGGCTCTAATTTAGATAGAAAGAACACCTGTGCAAGAAATTTTCATTTCTCTTCATTTTTGCATTTTTCTTAAATTTACCACACACTGTTTCATTCTCTCTCTCTCCTATCCTCACATATACCAGCTCATCCTTTGAAATTATAGAGGCAGTCTTCTATCCTCATAAACTAGAGACCGTATTTATTCATTATTAAATTGCCCTTTGAGCTTTCTGTGAGAATGCACATTTATTCCCAAGTGAAAAATGCATTACTACAATTGGCTTTAGTATTTTCATCATGATGTGCCCAGAGTTCATGATAGACCAGAGAGATTTTCTAATATGAAATATAAATCTAAATAGAAAGCATCATTTTGAAAAGTATTAAAGCTAAAACTTTTTGATATTCATTTTTCCAAATGATTATGCTCAGAGCTGCTTGCCTGCGCAGTTTCTCTCACACTCACTTAAGGAGGAACGTTTTAACCAGATTCCCGTATTTCCTCAAATCTATCAGGTCCCAAATGTGCCTTTCTTTTCTCACTTAATAACACTACAGGAGAAATATGCCCTCCCTGCAGGGTTCTGGCTCAGTGCTAAAAGTGTGACCCTTGTGTAAGACACAGTTGTTTTCACTGACAGAACTCCAAAACACACTTCTCTAGAATTATCGTTCACTGAGCACCTTCACAACCAGGTGATGAAAGCTAGTAAAATGTCCCTGTGGCCAGCTTTGGAACCTTCTAGGAGCTGGTTCTGGCTGCTATTTCTACCGTGAGACTGATGGAGCTAGGCAGATGCTGTGTCTGCTT
The DNA here is from genome assembly GCF_963924665.1 of Micromys minutus. NCBI lineage: Eukaryota > Metazoa > Chordata > Mammalia > Rodentia > Muridae > Micromys > Micromys minutus. The sequence continues at coordinate 52,492,882 of NC_137973.1, forward strand.
CCTGGGAATTGAAGCATTCTATTAAGGCTCAGGAAGTAGAATAAAAAAATCTCAACACCTCACACATTTCCTGAGTCACGGGGCTCCTTCCCAAGGTGCAAGCAGGCACAGCTGCTGTGGAAAGAGACTCTGCAACCATGAGACGTTCAGCAAAGCAGGTTGTGTGGGAAACTCCAGGGATGCTGCTCTCATGAGTCATTCAGGACTCTGCACAGATACTAACAGGGAACTCTCCGCCATTTCAGTATCTATAAGTAGCCCCTCAACTATACTCTTACAAGAAACCTCCCAAAACCTCACTGGTTTACTAAGCTAAGTAGAGTGCAATCATTACTCCCTTGGGCTGTCTTTGGCGCCCTATATTGGACAAGAAGATGCCTTTGCCCTTGCTTTTGTACCTCCCCAAGGGAAAGCAACCAAAAACCAAAGCCAAAAACAAAACATTGAATCATACTAATAATATCTTGTCTATTTAATTAAAAATTGCCAGCTAGAGCGCTAGAGAGTTGGCTCAGCATGTATAAGTGCTTGTTGCTCTCAGAGAGGATCCCAGTTTGATTCCTGGTTCCCACATGGCAACTCACATCCATCAATTTAACTTCAACCCCAGGAGATCCAAAGCCCTCTTCTGATCTCATTGGGCACCCTACATGGACATGGTGCATAAGCATATATTCAGTTATGCATACTTACATACATACATACATACACACATATATACATATATTCTTACATACATACATATATACTTACATAAATACATACATAAATACTGTGGGTAGAGGTGAGTGCTACTAAGCTTGATGACTCTAGTTCAATTTGGTTGAGGAACAGAACCGACGCCCTCAAGTTGTCCTCTGCCCTCCATGTCTACGCCTTGCCATACATCTGCCTACTCTAGCCACAAACAACAAATGTAAAAATAAAAAAAAAAAATGCTTTAAAGTGCCAAGTATTGGCTACAGTATCAAAGACCTTTGAGAAATCAGACCCCAACATGGGATAAACATGTTCTCTCAGCTCAGAACCATTCTTGTCACAACCTGTGTCACAAACAGGTCACAGATTTTCTTGTAAGGCAGGTGCTTCCTTTTTCCATCGGCTTTTCTTCATGAGTCCTTGTCACTAAACATCTGCTTTAAGGATACTATTTACTTTACAATAGACCTACTGTAGCCCGAAGATGAACAGTAGGATTTTAACACATGATCATCTATTTGTCAGGTTAACAAAAGCAGATTTACAGGTCATTTCCCCCAATGTACTCATGTAATGACACAAATCAAGAAATACGTTTCAAGCCCCCATGTCCAATGCTTTTATAATTTAATCCTAATTTCAAGTAAATCAGTTTAGTAGTGTTTTCTTTCAGAGCAGACTAGCAAGTGTTGCCCATTCATACCCTGATCCTTTCCCTGGGACTTTTTTCTGTCTCAACCGTGTATTCATACGGTCCTGACATGTTTTCATATGAAGCTATCCCTACCTTCCCAAGCCGTATTTTATTTATTCTACAGGTGAGAAATTATTACAAATTGATATATACGATGCCTCTCGCCAGGGATGACCTGCTATGCAAACAGCTTATTAGGAAGTTTGCATGAGAGGCTGAATATTTCTGTTCAATATGAAAGAGAAAAGGTGAAGTCGGGTGCTGTTAACTGCTAAATTAACAGCGGAGGAATGACAGGGAGAAAGAAGGTGGCATGGGAACAAAAGATAGGAGAGAAAGAAAGGCAGCATCCAGCCTAGTCTCCCCTGCATTGTGCAAAACTCCTGCCATTCTGGGTCGGTTGCTGGTGCTCAATGAAGCATATACACAAACCTGTGTATCACAAGCCTAGCTAGAACTCCCCTAGGACATCTGAAACACAGAAACGCTGACACAAAGGCCACAGGCTAAGCAGGCAGTACTGGATTCCCAAGAGTTTGTCTGAGGACAACCCTGGGATTTTTAAAGGTGATATCATGACATACTTCCCTTTGTCCCCTATGGTTATTACAGAATTCTTCACTCTGAAACAACTGCACTTGGCAGACTTGGTTTTTAGTTCTTCATATATTTGCACACACTGGCATATTTTTACAGTATGAGTTTATAGGCAACGATTTTCCACTATGAATCCAGACCTCTCAAAGCTCGGGTCCAGAAGGCCCAACCTATAAATATTTGTAGCACAAGAAGTTCACAGACTCTGAAGGAAGTTCACTGGAACTGATGGCAACTTTTAGGAGGAGATGAATTGACAGCCTAAGATTCTGTTAAAGGCTTATTTGTCACCTTACATTTGGTCCTAGACATCTGGATATAGCAAGGTCTCATATCACACTTCTCGGCATGACACTTGTCCGGTATTTTCATTGTGATATCCATCAACAACTCACCTTCCCAGGCTGAGAGCGAGGGGCTTCAAGTATGACAGATTTCCTAAGCTTAAATCTGAGAAGTCTGCGGTCCCTCATCTGGCTTTATCTGCTATCATGTAATCAATTTCAGTTTTCTTTTCATTAGGTGCCAAAGGCCAGGTTAAGTATCTCACCTGACAGGCTACATAGAAAGCAGCAGCAAGCCTTTTCCCACAGCCAAGTCATCTTTACACAGTGTGCCCAGTTTCCCGGCTCCTTTAACCCAAGAAAATGCCTCCTGCAGTGCTAGCTTATGATCTTTTGTTCCAAACTGTTAAGACAGGTCAAGCATGAAGGTACATGACTTTAATCCAAGCACTCACCCAGGAGACAGACAGGGCCTGGTAGATTTCTGTCGGTTCAAGGCCCTCCTGGTCTTCAGAGTGAGATCTAAGCCAGCCAGGGTTACTCTGTCTCAAAAACAAAAGGGAACCAATTCATCACTACACAAAGGAGCTGGGAGATTGTGTCATCATCCCAAATAACCTCTGCTGGTGTCTTTTAGGATTTTGTCCTCAAAGGGAAAATATCATCTTTAAGTATACAGAGCCAGGAGAAAAGGGGAAGATAAAAATGTATGCAGATCCGTGTTGGTGAGTGAAAGAGGAGAAGTGACTTTAGGAAAGTCAGTGTGCTCAGAGACATATAGGGTTTTATTCAAATATTTAAACTTTATGTGTAAAAGAAAAATAAAAGAAATTCAGGTTAGAGGTGGGTTTTTGATGCTGTCACTTAAACCCTGCTCTCCATCAATGGTTCAGGCAATAACACTGTGTGATCTTTAGCACGGCCTCCTTCCTTTATATTTCATTATTACTGGGAATGAGATATACCTGTGTCAGCTAACAGTTTTAAATTACCTCTATGTTCTAATTTATGTTAATGGCATAATAACATAACAATGATGGGAAATGTGTACCAACACTCACAAATCAGTCATGATGCATTTCAATTATAATTCTCTTTCTATCTCTGATCATCGGCAAAATCAAATTAGCAATGCAACCCTTAGTTACTGAATTTCCCGAATACAGAGAGGCTTAGCTTAGGTACCTTTCCATTTCAGAGCTGCTGTAGGATTGCAAAAGTGGATCAGGAGAAATCAACCATCATTTGCAAGTGTGCTGATAATGGGTTTTTATGAAGTCTCAGTAAAAATAACCAGAAGGTAACACTCAACTCCCGATTGGATTCAGAATTACAAAGATGGTGTTGTTCACGTGAGTGAAATGGATTGTGTAATATAGAATTATAGAGAATTAATTGAAATAAGTGAACCACAGGCTCATATCCCATTTGGACACAGGTCAAGGTAGGTCAAACAGAGGTCTCCAAAGGTGGCGTTTCTGTGAGCCCTTGTTTGAAGAAGCTCCCACTTACTCAAATGCCTTCAACAGCTCAGTACCCTGTGGAACTCCATGGCCCATAGTATGATCATGAGGCAGGACAGGATATACAGAAGCTATCAATCTACTCTGGTCCAAAGCATCCCTTAAAATGTCTAGCATCACACATTTAAAGAAAATATCTTAACTAATTAGGAAGATGAAAATATGACTCTACACCTTTGATTGGTAAGAAATAGTGCTTCTATTTTTTAAGAGCTCTGTGTTTTAGGCCAGGTCTGAACTTCAAAGGATAAAGATCCTCTTACCCAACTCTCATGTGTTGAAGGAATCTCCATTTACATACTCTGTACAGTTTTCAGTGTCTTTGTATGCTAGATTCAGGGTTCGTTTTAGCATAGAAGAAACTTCGCATTTAAAATAGATCTAGGATTTTTCTCTCAAGTTGCCAAGTCTTTAAAAGCTAATGCTCATAGGGCCAAGTATCTGTGTTATAAAGCAGAGTTGTTACTTCTCTTCTGGATTCTCCTGTCCTGAGAAATTTTTCTTGCTATTATTTCTATCCAAAAGCTGTCTGTTGGAATTAAAAACTTTAAAGAAACCCATTACTTCTTATGCTTTCAAAAGAAACATTTAAACGAAATTTAACTCAAACTTAAATAAAATAAAAATTTTCAAAAGCCAAATAATATAGACAAAACCCAAACCAAACAACCACAAAGTCAAACAAATAAAACAAACTAAAAAGATTCTCAGTTCATTGCCACAGTGATTAAAATCACTTGTCTAATGGGAAGACTGGGTCTATTTCTCTTCAACCACCTACTGACTGACCGTAAGAAATATTAATAAATAAATTTCAATTTATTTAGCATCTCTGTGTTTTATGTCTTCATTGGAAAACAAGGGAAAAGATAAGTCCATTTTGTGGGATTCTTGTGGTGTCTTAAGACCACAAACAATAAGACCTCAGAATTTGTCTAGACCCAGAGCTTAGTAAAAACTGATCCATCTATTATTTTAACAAGGAAATAGGCACTATGCCCTGGGCTAGAAGAATGGCAAATCTTCCAAACCCTACCTTTTTGCAAATAGTTACTGCACATGCCAGGTAAAGAATCACAGGCACAAGGAAACCTCCTGTCTCTGTAACAGAGGGGTGTCAATCAATCCTTCTTTTCTATGCCTGCACACAATTCCAGAGCCACTTGGAATCCCACTGACAACCCTGGGAGATGATGCAGTATTCCAAACTATCACAGTCTCTAGTCTAAACTAAACATGACAAGCGTACAGCTCCAAACTGCATCATTGTAAAGAAATCTTAAGTTAATGAGCTGATCTCTCCCACTATTCCGTACAAGCACAGCAACACAGAAAGTCATTAAAATGTTTTCCAGTCTTCAGACATGTAATTTTATTGTATGTCTAAGACAGGCAGTGAGATTTTTGGAGGCTGAAATGAGTACTAAAGCCAGAGAGGATCAATTTTTAAAACATTATTCCTGTAGAGTAAAAAGTAAAGTGTTTTTATACAGTCGAGGAAATGCTGTGAGCCCTGTAAGCTTCCTCCATTTATAGCTCTAATCAGCAATCCAATCGAGATTCCAAATAAAGATATTCCTTGGAGTGAGTTTCTGAGGCTACCGGAGAGATTGTTAAAGAGCGATCTTTGGGTTTTTAAGTGCTGGTACATGAACTCTGGTGGTTATTGATTCTCAAACAAGAAAAATCGGTATTTCTATTAATTTAAGATAATAGTTGCCAAAAATAGGCAGGAGGCCTTATCATACTTTTCTTTTTTTTTTTTTTTTCATCATGTTGCCCTCTGGATGTGGTGTGTTGGATGAGTTGGCTGACAACAAATCATATTATTTTAAAAAGCAGACTGGCCTGCCATGTCACTGCCGGATGCTGACATCCTCACCCTTCTGCACGAATTAACTGGTACAGCTCGGAGAGTGATGCCTCTGGAATATGGACTCGTGTTGTTCAGAATCACAGCTCCCATGATATAATTAGTAACCCATTCTGAGTCCTGTTCCCAGGCGTGAAGAGAAATCAAAGCGACGGGAAAAGAAAAATACTTCAGACTGAGAAACAATGCTTTGCCATTGACAAGGTTTTGCAGGGAGGAAGCTCTCAACTGTCTCGTCCTCCCAATGTGGGCACGCAGCCAGCTGGCATTTCTGTGGGCTACGCCGAGAACCAGTGAATGCCATGTGGGCGGTTGTCAACCTTAGACGCAAGAAAAATAGAGGGAGAAAAATGAGTTGAGAGCTGTAACATCAACTTTCAGAGGCTTTTTGATTTCTACCCAGATGGCACGAATATTTCTAGGTATTGGTACTCATACAATACGTATCCAGACTCATAATTACCAGATCTTTAAAGCTGACAACATGGGATTGACTGTCAAACTGGGACAATACAGCCCAGAAAGTGGTGTAGAAATGCGCGAATACATTAAGCCTCCAGTGCAAACGATACAAGGAGTTGTAGAAAACGTCTATATTCACAGAGTATCATGTGATGTTTCGGTGCACGGGAATATTATGTGAGATTTAAATGAGAGGATTGTGTCATGCTTATCTTTATCATGTGTTTACGGTGAAAATGTTTTCCATCCTGTTTGATATCAATAGCACATTATTATAATCATTGGTCACTGTTTAACCAAAGGCGAGAACCTTGAATGTCTTCTTGATTTTGTATTAAACATGGAAAAACAACTCTAAGGCTACAGTACACTGGCCTGGACGGTGTGCATATAATGACTTCAGTACTCCTCCCATTAAGCCAACTTGGACCAACCTCTCCTCACAGGTAGCCAAGCACATGCCTAAGAGTTTTCTACTCAGAACCAACATAAGCCCTAGGTCTTCTCAGTCTACTACCAAGTTTTGTTTTCTTGAGCTTTCTGATCAAGATAGCAAAAGAACCCAGTTAACAAATTTCTGGCTGTAAAGCAGGAGGACTTGAATTCTAGCTCCAGAACCCATGTACCAAGGTCTAGAGTGATGGATGGCTCAGTGAATAAGAAAGAGTGCACACTGATTGTAAAGAAGAGCCACATTCATTCCCAGCAACCATGTCAAACAATTTACAACTGCTTGCAATTTCAATTCCAGGGATTCTAAAGCCCTCTTCTGACAAGGACATCTTCAGTCATATATATACATACCACACACACACACACACACACACACACACACACAAGCACTTTAAATTATTTTAATTATAAATATAATTAAAAATATTTTAAAAATCCCATAAAGCCAGATGAGCTAACATATACTTAGGTGTCAGAAAATTGAAAAACAGAGATGAGTATCCTAACCTAATGGATTAGGCTGAAGTTCTGTGAAAGGCTCTCTATCAAAAAATAAGAAATGGATACAGAAATTGTGGTATATTTACACAATGGAGTACTACTCAACTATTAGAAACAATGACTTTATGAAATTCCTAGGCAAATGAACTAGTAACTATCATCCTGAATGAGGTAACCCAGTCACAAAAGAACACACATGGTATACACTCACCAATAAGTATAGTAGCCCCCAAAAGCTCTGAATACCCAAAAAACAATTTACAGGCCTTATGAAGCTCAAAAAGAAGAAAGACCAAAATGTGGATGCCTCAGTCTTTCTTATAAGGGAGAACAAAACACTCATGAAAGAAAATATAAGGTTAAATAAAGGAGCAGAGATTGAAGAAAAGATCAGTCAGAGACTGCCTCACCTGGGGATCCACTACATACGCAGCCACCAAACACAAGCACCATTGCTGATACCAAGAAATGCTTACTGGCAGGAACCAGATATGGATGCTTCCTTGGAGGCTCTGTCAGAGTCATACAGATACAGATAGAGCTGAGGATGCTTACAGCTAACCATCAGACTGAACCCAGGGACCCTAATGAAGGAGCTAGAGAAAGAACTGAAGGAGCTGAAAGTGTCTTCAACCTCATGAGAAGAACAAAATTATCAACCAACCAAACCTTGCAGAACTCCCATGGAGTAAAACACCAACCATTAGGCACATATGGAGAGACACATGGCTCTAGTTGTAGCAGAGGATGGCATTTTCTGGCATCAATGAGAGAAGAGGCCTTTGGTCCAGTGAAGGCATGTTTTCCAAGTATAGGGAAATGTCAAAGCACTGAGATGGAGAAGGTGATTGGGGGAGGGTGCACCTTTATGAAAACAAGTGGGGAGGAGGGGGTATTGGAGGGGGAATAATATTTAAAATGTAAATACAGAGAATATCTAATAAAAATTAAAATTAAAAAGATGAATGACTCTTGAGAAACAACATCCAAGGTTGACCTTTGGCTTCTAACACACATATATGTACATACAAACCAAACATTAAGGGAGGGGTGAAAAGAAGAAAAGAAGTAAGGGAGGGAGGAAGGAAGGAAAGAAGGAAGGAAGGAAGAAAGGAAAAAAAGGAAGGAAGGGGGAAAGAGGGGAAATTCAGTTCCCTCCTCCAGTCCCTGTCATCCATGTGGTAATTTCCTAAAGGTTAGAGATTGGAGTAATGTCTATATTCATTATGTGTTAGCAACCACGAAGTCCTGCACATAAACCATCCTCGATTTGCTGAGAACCCTGTGTGTTCTTCAACACAGGTCTTTTCTGAAATCCAGATTCATATACTTAAACCAACACATTCTCTCTACTTAGAGATGTATGACCAAAATGGAGCTTGATTTTCTTCTTATAATGATGTTCCTCGTGTTGTCTTATTGATCTCATTGTAAAGGAAACAACGACCCTCCTTCACATACACAAATGCACATACCACCCCCACTAGAAAAAGAACAGGACATAAGTTTCAATTTCTTGTGATACATTTAAATCTGTTAGATGCAAATGTGATCACGATATATAGAACAGTGTTAATGGAACTGGGTTCTGGGCTGGATCCTTCTTCACCCAGTGTTCTTTAGAAAAAAATGGTTCATTCTGTTCTGCTCCATGAGCTAGAACTGTAGCAGCTTCTATCCCACACGTTGCTCTGTGACCCTGCCTCTTCAGCACACTCTGAATTCATGTGTCACCACAACTGGCCATCTCACATGTTTCTCAATGACATAATGCTCTTCATTTCTTGCCCCTGATCCCACCCAGTTAAATCCAGTCTTTCACATCTATCTAAAAATCCATTAGCCCCTTTATTCTCTCATCTTATGATGTCTCCCCAAGCCTTATGCTAAGGAGCCTCATGATAGTCCCCTCATGTTCATCCCTAAGCTATGATATTAGCACCCCTAAATAAGTAGAGGATCACATGATAGTTATTATTACAAGAGCCTACAGCAATTAACATTCACATTTCCAGGATCTGAAAGATGTTTGGATGATGTGTTCTCAGTGACAGGACAAGAAGAAGACACCCTCACTCTGTTTCTGCCTGCTGCTTCTCTCATGCTCCAGGGGCAAACTGGCCACCTGTTTTCTAGTTGTCTATCTTCGCCCCATAAACTTTTTCTATGTCCAGGTGAACCTCATATCCTAAACAGAAGGGCAGAAGGAAAAGGCCAGCCTTTGTGGGGTAGCTCAGAGATAGAACACATGTTCATCATAGAAAAGTCCTGCAGTTTGTTCTTCAGTGATAAAAATATATAAATATTGAATGCTAGGATTTAAAGCATCTAGACTTGATTCTTAAAAAATAAATGTATGGTGAGCAAGTGCGTGCATGGGAATGAATGAGCAAGTTAATAGAGAAGGAATAAAGTCTTATTTTATCTTGATTTCAAAATAAACATCTCAATCCAAAGACCATATTTAGCTAATTAAAATTTTATGGAATCCTCATTTTAGTTTACTTGAAATTTTGCTTTATGAATTTATGCTTTCTGGTACACCAACCTCTAGCCTCAAGTCATATGGTCTCTTGGTCTGATAGTTACAAACTTCTGAGGCCAAGTTGCTCTTCAGATTCTACAGCAAACACCTAGCACATAGACAGAATTACATGACTGTACCCAGACTATGATTACAAACAAGCAATACTGAGCAGTAAAAAAGTAAAATTAAATGCAAAATATAGACCCAGAGCAAACTAATCAAACTAATCCTATTATATTGTTGAATTGAAAGTAACCATAACAGTTTGCACTGTTCCACAACAGCACACACACACAATATATATATATATATATATATATATATATGGCAAGCATAGACATCTTTCTCCCATTCCATCCATCATTTACTAAGAAGTTAATTTCAATTTCATAGAGTTTTTATTTTTTAGACTCTTAGTCAAGTAAGTAACAAAGTCTGTACTCAATAAATATTTCTTGAGCTTTCTAAAAAGTTAATCATAGCCCTGACCTAACATTTAATATCACTCAGCATGGAAAACAGTGTAGGTATGCTTGACTTTTTCATAGTGAAACAGATGCCCACCCAAAGCTAACAACCTTTGGGTACCAGCTTAGGTGAGGTACAGTGTATTTAACATGTTACCTCATTCAATCCACTCAGTAATCCTGTGAGTTGACCAAGATTTCTTCATCCTTTTTACCTAATTATTTTTAGAGACGATGTAAGGGGTGGGGGGTGGTCCAGAAATTTATATGTCAAGGTTAAGCTCATTCCTAAAATTTTAAGTTTCAAACACAATATTCCACTCAACTCCTAAACCCATAGTACCTTACCTCGGCCACCAGTGCTTTCTGGGCTCAAGTGTCCAATTCAGGGTGAATTACGTACTGATGATGGCTCTTCTTTATGGTGCTGCATGTGGTTGATGAAGGTTGGAAATGTGCCTGTCCTGCACTGCAGTATGAGAATAAAATATACAGTGGGGTTTTAAAAGCTTGGGAAAGCCAAGAATACTTTGTGCCTGATTTTTACATTGATTATGCATCCATATCTATTGATGATCACAATACTCTGTGTCTACTGGGTTAATTACTCTCCCAACCTAAATAAAGTCCATGGTTGAGTAAACAGTATCACACCCATGCTAATTTTTTATTTTGGCGAGCATTGTCATGTTTCTGCAGTGTGCTTCCATTAAAGGAGTCTAATGATGATGGAAAGAAATCATACATCATTTTTGCATTTGAGATCTAATTTTATTTCAAAATACATAATTAAATCGAGTTTCACTTCTAATTTTGAAAATATGGCTTCGAGAAAACTTGCAAGTGTGACTGAAGTGGGTCCATTTACAGTCCTGCAGTGTCGAAACAGAACATCAAACTACAAGGAGAACAAAAATAACGCCCATGCCTCCCAGCATCATCAATTCCAGACACACACTCAGATAGTTTAGTCTACTTAATGAACAGTTTTATTGTCAAGAGCTAATTGTACCATCCGTTAATGCAACCTCATAATACCAGGAAAACAGTGACTAATGATTTGGATTCAGAGGTCAGCCAGCCAAGCTTTGAGTCTAGACAGAAATGCACTGAAACCCCTTCCTGGAAGCCAGCTTCACAGAATCTCCTCAGACATTTTCACCACCTCCAATAATAATAATAATAATAATAATAATAACAACAACAACAACAACAATAATAATAATAATAATAATAATAACCTGCCCTGGTTTTCTACAGCATTGAAGCCAAGAAATTTCTGCTCTTGGAATTAAGTAAATACAATATTCTTTGTGGATTATCATTGAAGCAAAATCAAAACTGCCAGGCTGAAGGCAGGGGATAAGTACATACCTATTGAAGGGCTGTGGGAATGCTTGGGCTTGCTAAGATGTGCTTAACACAGTTATACTCCCGGGGGATGAGCAGGAGTACACACTGCTGAAATACCTCACTCATGCTTTGTGTGGAGACCAGAGGAGAGTGAAAAAACTACACAAATGAGTAACTCACCTTGAATCATGGCAGGCTCTGTATCTCTCTCTCTCTCTCTCTCTCTCTCTCTCTCTCTCTCTCTCTCTCTCTCTCTCTCTCTGTGTGTGTGTGTGTGTGTGTGTGTGTGTGTGTGTAGCAGGCTATGTGTGCACTTCTTTTTTACAGAAATGTGTATTTTGTGATTTCCTGAGTTTTATGCTGTATTCCAATATAAAGTATTTCCAAGTGTCGATATTTATAAAATTGGAAAAAAATCATTGCTTAAATGTTCAGGTAAATGTTTTTAAAGTAGGGTGTTCAAGGGAATTATTTATAAGCAATGAGTTCAGTGCCCAGTGCTCCCTGGTCTTCTAAGGAGGCAGGTCAGTGCCTTTAAAGATGGCTGACATCCAGTCCTTTCTCCTTCTGTATTTATGCTTCTCTTTTGCCTCCTGAGGGGCAGAGTTCTTTCCCCTAGTCCATACCCGGCTGGCCCTGTCACTTAACTTGTATTGGCTTAATATTGTGTGCTGTGGCAATGCCTGCCCATAGGAGGTCAAAAAATCTCTTTCCTGGGCCTTCTTAAAAACCAGCCGCAATAGATGAACTCTGACCTCTATGAGACCATGTTAGGAGTGAGACCACATGAAGAAGCTCAAGGTTAGCACATGAAAACATGATCTGGTGATGCCTGGCCAGCCTCAGGAAAGTCAGGGCCTTTCAAATGGAGCACCACACAAGGAGATAAAAAATTCCATATTACGTGTTTCACTTCCCATAGACACCATAGGAACAAAAGACCCATGCCACCCAGCCCGACCCAGACTGCAGCGTGATGAGAAATAACAGTTGAGGTGGTTTGCTACAGAGATAGGCTCCTGAAACTAGGTCTATGAAATTGTTACAAGGTTGCTTCACATCCTGGGGGTTTCTGTTGTAAGAAGACCACAGTTTATTCTTGGCAGGGTAGCTTCCTGGCATACAGCTGCATACTTAATTAGAATTTTATTTGTTATCATTTGAAAGTTTCATATAATTATATTATGAATTTTAGTCATTGTCACTTCTCATTGAACTCCTTCACCTACCTCTGTTTCCCTCCCTCCCTCCCTCCCTGCCTTCCATCTCTCTCTCCCTTCCTCTCTCTATTTCTCCCCCAATCTTTTTTCTCAACAAATCCGCCTAGTACTTTCACTTTCCTTTCCTTTGTGAGGTCACAGAGTTCAACAAGAGCTACTTGCCCAAACAGAAGAAACTGATACTTTCTCTCCCCACCCCCACACTATTAGTTGCCAATAGTTCTCTAGGAGGGGTGGGACCTCATGGGCTCCTCCCTCACCGTCATTGAAACACCACTAAGAACCCCAGTCTTTCTTGGATCAGTGCAGGTCTTTACAGTAGGTGCTATTTTATAGTTCTGTGCAGATAGTCACAGCAGGGTTTAGTTCAAAAGTGCAAAGGCTATGTCACATCAAAAATATATTTTTTTTTTTTTTTTGGCCATTTCCCCAGCCTAGGCTTTTGGGTTTATCTTTTATTTTAATTGGATATTTTATTTATTTACATTTCAAATGTTATCCCCCTTCTGGAAACCTATTCCATCCCCACTCCTCTTGTCTCCACGAGGATACTCTCTCACCCACTCCCGTCCCAACACCCTGTCATTCCCCTACACTGGGGCATCGAACTTTCCCCTCCCACTGATGCCTGACAATGCCATCCTCTGCCACATATGTGGTTCTCTTCATGTGTATTATTTTTTGATTGGTGGTTTAGACCCTGGGAGCTCTGGAGTGTCTAGTGGCTGATATTGTTCTTTCTACAGGGTTCAAACCCCTTCTGCTCCTTCAGTCCTTCCCTTAGCTCCTCCATTGGGGTCTCTGTGCTCAGTCTGATGGTTGGCTGCAAGCATCCACATCTTTATCAGTAAGGCTCTGGCAGAGCCTCTCAAGGGACATTCATATCAGGCTCCTGTCAGCAAGCAGGTCTTGGCATCAGCAAGTGACTGGGTTTGGTGTCTGCATATGGGATGGATCCCAGGTCGGACAGTCTCTGAATGGCTTTTCCTTCAGTCTCTGCTCCACGCTAGGTCTCTGTATTTTCTTTAGACAGAAGCAATTCTTGGTTAAAAATTTGGAGTTGAGTGGGTTGCCCCATCCCCCAACCAGGAGCTTTGCCTAACCTCTGGATATTGTCTCTACAGGTACTCCCTCCCCTTTGTTGGGCACATCAGCTAATCTCCTTGTTGGGTCCTGGAAGCCTCTTGCTTTCCTAGCATCTGGGACTTACTGGTAGCTCCCCCCAGTTCCCCACCCCCTATTGCTACACACCTCTGTTCAAATTCCTGACCCTCTGCATGTCATCCTGTCTCCTCTCATACCTGATCCTGCCCCCCCTTTCCCCCCACCCTGACTTGGGAGGAAGAGAGCAGGGGGAGGGGCTTTTGTTTTTTTCTACCCCTTCTTCAGTGGTTCTTGAGAAGGGGGTTATAGCTGCCACAGTAGGGACTGAGCACTTGGTCACTACACATGCTCGGCACTGTGCCAGTTAATGGCATTTTGCATTAAGTACCACCCACAAGTTATGGAGAAAGCAGAGCAACTTGTAGCAAGGCTAGCAAGATACGGAATTTAGTGACTGTGAATGGAAGATGAACGTTTGAGAAAGTGGGCTCAAGTGATGTAAATAGAGGATTTCAGACATCCGAAGATGTGGCATGTTATTAATCCCACTGACATGAGGATAGAGGCAAATATTCTGGATGGCAAACTCAGAAGGCAAAACCAACCTCTGCTCCTAGACTCTTCTTCTGACATACGACGGGCGGTATGGACTCCAGGGAAAACCGAAACAGCAAATTATGAGTAAGTGACAGTCCCTTCATTTGTACCTGCAGCTGCTGCTAAGGACCACCAGGGCCCCAGCTTGATCCAATTATGGAGCTCTGCACCTTATCACACAGTTCCGTTTTTTCTTCACCAGTCTTGGGATCTGTCGCTCATTACGATAAGATCCGAAAAGCTCCCTCAATACTAAGTGAGGGTTGCTGTTTTCTCTTGCAACAACAGCAAGTTCCAGGGACCCATGCTCAGTCAATCAAAAGGATGAGCACCCTCAGCAGGTTAGAGTTTCATTTACGATACTGTGTATCTCACATGGGCATTTAAACAAATGAAAATCTCTGGGCTTCTTCCTTAAGAGCACCAAGAGTGGCACGTCTTCATTAGGGGAGCATTCCTGATGAAGAAACTGTAAATTCAGATGGTGTTTGTGACACGGGTCAGAATATTCTCCTTTACTTCACTATTCTATTTCCCCGAAGAGCCATAAATAACAATAAATGCTAATGCAGGCTCTTGCTTAGGAAACTCAATGGCTTTCCATTTAGTGAGCTTGATTTCGTTTCAAACTGACAAGGACTCACCCCTGACTGTCTGCCTTCATTTAGCCTTCACACTTCGGATCTGCTTCTGCACTGGCTTACAGCTCAGTCCATATGGAAATTAAACACACCCACGTTTTGAGACGAGGGTGTCTTTCCTCACTGCTATTTGTTTCCAGTGTGATATATTTATTTCAGTGACAAGGTCCAATGCTTAAAGATGTAGTCAGACCAGAGCTGTGCAGGCAGAAGCAGGATTGAAGTAGTTCCTTGGTAACTCCTGCCAAATAAGCAGAAGGAGAAAGAAGTCCCAGGGGCCTGGTAGGTTCTGCCTGAACTATCCAGATAATTGCTTGGACCCTTTACCCTGACAATAGAGATCTGGATTGAAATGGCATAAGCCAAGATAAATTTATTTAACTTTATTTCCACTCATTCTATTCATAGTAAGAGAAGTAAAAGTGAGTGGAGGGGCGGTCAGAATTCATCTAGAGGAACTCAGCCATGAGATGTTTGCAGAGAACTGTACAGTATGTTCTGAATAAACACAAGCATACACAAAAAGGGGCATTGACACATCCTATTCACTACTAAACTCCAGAGGTCTACACTACACTTATGCCTGTGGTCTTTTTCTTGGTTGTACCTTGTTCCATAGGAAGTTTATTACTCCACATATTCTTAAGCATTCTATATGCTCCTAAATTTCTAACTCCAGCTGGGATCCCTCCTGGAGAGACACTTGACATGCCTTGGTAGAAATGCTCCGTTGCTGTGTTTTGTGACTACTATCATGAGATAACACCTGAGAACACACTCTGTGCCAAGCATTGAACTTAAACATTTACAATCTAGGTTTAACAGTTTAAACAGTGGGTATTATATGTGTGGGGGAGAGAGATGGGGAGGGAGATGGAGAGAGAGAGAGAGGAGTGTATAGCATGTGTATTTAAATGCATGCATGTGTATAGCCAGAAATTAATTTCAGGCATTGTTTCTGAAGCATAACCTTGGGATTACAAATGTGTTCTACCATGCCCAGCTTTTTCTCATGGGTCCTTGAACTCATACTTGCAAAGCAAACACCTTACTAAACAACTGAGCTATTATCCCATACTCCTCCTTTTCTTCTCTCTACAAATAAACTAGGCTTTATCAGTAGTTGTCTAATTATTCTTGCTTGTGAAGGAATTGAACCCGGAGTGAAGAACATTTGTTTGAGTCATTGTATGCCCATCCCCACTGTATTGTTATTGTTTCCGCATGTTTCAGGTTTAGCCCATGCTTCGTACTACAATGATGTTGATGATTCTAGTGGTTGTGGGGATGGTAGTGGTGATGGTAGTAGGTGAGGATGATGATGATTTTTAGTCCTGGTTCTTCCCACCAGTGTCTGAGTGCTGGGTTCCAACAAAACCCCTATTCTATTATCACTGAAGTTGAGCTTTCATAGAAAGCCAGCCTCAACAATTAACAGCCTGGCCAGGTGCCTAAATCAAGAGATTTGAAAGTGCATCATTTCTAATCAGGATTTGAAACCTGTTACCTGGGTCCTTAAAAAAGCAATAAAGCACGCCGTTCCGCCGTTTACCCTGTACTGATTTATAGAGAATAAGAGTCTCAAGCTTGCTCTGCAAAGTACACTTTGTGGGGATATATAAAAATGAAATAGTAAATGCAAGTCAGATCTCTTTTGACTCTGCAAATTGCACTTTGGAGGTCACCAGGCCAAAATGGAGGATACTAGCCTAAAAAGCCTTTTGAGGGTAGGGATTTAATATTTTTTGGACTAAAATCTGAAATCAAAAGACTTGTCCCGTATAGTGCTGGGGATCCGTCTCTTGTCTTAAGACTGATTTTCCCCGTTTCTTTCTTTTGTCATATTGCTCTGTCACTTGGTGTCAAATGGACCAGCTCTCTTTCTCTTTGTAACTAATCACTGCTGACATGTAGTTAACAATCTTTTACTCCAGAGAATCTGCCTGTGGTGTCTCAGGTCGACCTCACCCCCTTGTTAAAAAAAAAAAAAAAAATACTGTGCATGGAGACTCCTCAGTCTGGGATCTAAAAATACAGCAAGCTGCAGTGTGCAGACACTCTGTAGTATGTTGGGCTGAGTCATCTTTCACTGGGGTGAGGGCCTAATCACAGAGTCTGAAAGTCCATCACTAGCTTTGGGCACACACTGTTACTCTGTCTGCCCAGGGGAAATTTTCAACATGACAACCAAATGGTTCCTTCCTGATTGAGTGGGACAATTACTTCAACACTAAGGGGCAGAAATAAAAAAAAAAATCCAGCTTCTAATTTCTGAATGTTCAAATATTTCTTTATGTCTATACTCATGTAATAAACTACCATTGTATAAAATTTGCCAGTATGTATGTCATTTTAAGAGTTTTGATGAACATGATGTAACCACCATTCAAGACATAGCACAATCTCCCCTCCAAATATCCTCAGATCATCCCTCTCTACAACCACAGGCCTCAAACATTCAGCAGGTCTCTGTCCGATTTTGCTGTAGGCGCAGAGCTCAGGCATGGGAGTCTGACTCTCTTACTAAGCACAATGCATTTGAGATGGATCTGAGCCAGTCTATATACCCTCAGCCTGTTTCTCTGTGTAACTCAATAGCTTATCCTTGGGACCCTGTTTGAACACTCATCATTTGAAAGACATTTAAGTGATTTCCAGTTTTGTGTTGAATGTAAACAATGAGGCTATAAACATGCATGCACGGTATTTTTTTCACTTATTTGAGTAAATTAGATCAGTGCATAGCATATCTGAAAAGAATGTGTTTAATTTTATAAGACACTGACCATTTTCTTAAGTAACTATCTTTTGTGCATTCCTAACTAGCAATGTCAAGGAGCCCTTAGGGATTTGTGTTCCTCACTGGATTAGATATCACTTGATTATACATTCTTCACATATTCCAGATACAAATTTTTAACATAACAGTTAAATGACACCCTAATAGATCAAATAAAATGTCATTATTACAAGGACAGAAAATTTTACCATGGACCATGTTCCTTACCCATCACAAGTGAGACTGTAGATATTTATAGAAGAAAATACAGGTTAATAAAAGAAAAGAAGAGAAAGCATTTTCAACAAACATTGCATATAACATGGGCGCCTTCAGAAATAGAAAAGAAAATGTCCTAGTAACAGTGTCGACTTGCCTGTTTAGATTTGATGTTGAATTTGACAGCTGTTCTGAGGGTCTGGCCTAACTGTTCCAGTATGAAGAGGAAATCCCAGCAGCCCTGCACAAATTCCTCCGCTTCTGTGTAAATTCTGTAATACATGGAGTCAGCCCTGTGGATCTCCGGGGGAGAAGGGATGAAGTAGAGAGTGGGAACTTTGGGAAGTTTATAGCTAGTTTGGGGGAATAGAGGTTCTGGTTTCAAAGACTCCTCTTCAGTGAGAGAAATATTTATTGCTCATTTCAGAGGAGAGAAAGGAACAGAAAGACTGGTGGGCAGGAGAAGGTCAGCAGTACCTCCCTCAATCTGAGTCCCTTTCAAATGCCCTTCAGTTTGAAGTATTTACTGTGCATGTGCACTGTGTCTTGGGCTATTATGTTCTCAGTCCCAACGTTAAATCTTATCTCCTATACCCGAAAACTAGCGCCAGGGCAGAAAATCTTTCAAGTGATGAGATGTAGGTTGAGCCTTTGAGGACTCAGTCCTTCCTTATGGCACCAGGAGACATCACTGAAAAGTCTGCTCTCCTGGGGATCAGACACCTCACCTCTCATCTGTCATACTCACTTCCTGTTGATTTCATCTAGTCTGTGACTTTGAATTCCATGGCTACATTAATGATTTTCAAGTTTCTATCTTTGGACTGATCTTGTCTAACTTCTGACGCCACATCACTAGAAAGGATCAAATAAACATTCTTGTATTCAGTATGTACCAGACTGAATTTCTAACCCTTAACATCCCAAATCAGCTAAACTATTCTCTAGGTTATTCCCACACTTCAAGAGGGTGATAGATTTTCAGAAATTTCTCTGTGATTACCAATGCTCACCTAGATCACTGCAGGATCTACGAGAGAGTTCTCCCTGATCCCTGACAGACTCTCCCCTGCCTGCTTGGAGCTCACAAAGCAATCAGAAGCATGAATTTGAAAACAAAAATAACCCCAAAAAAAACAAAAATAAAACAAAACAAAAAAACCCATATAAATTAGGTCATTCTGCTTTTTTTCTTAAAACTCTGACATAGTAAAAGTCAAAGGCATCATAAGGGCCTGCAAAGCTCAGTATACCTTCCTTATTCACATTCAACCTCTTCTGAAAACTCATTAGAGTTCTTGCATTATCACCAAATTTCAACATACTTTTGACATATAACTCACAGTTAGATAATTATATTAACAGTGCGTATACAGTGAACAACCATGAAACTTAAAAAAAAATACAGAGTTTAACACCTCGCCCACTTTTAGTACTGTATTATAACTAGTGTGTAGCTTGCTTTCCCAGATGATGTAACATTTCTATAAAATTTTAAGTAGCTGGAAACCATTACCTACTAATTGTTGGCACTTCTTTGTTCATTTTCTATATTATTCATAACAACCGTGCACTGCATTTATGATTGTAATTTCCCACTCAATGATGAGTCTAAGATTCAGGGCTGTAGGGGACTTTCTTCAGTCATGTGGATGACAAGTAAGGCCAGAGAGGAGGTCAGATTGCTCCAATACCCCTCATTACCAACTTATTAAAACATGAGATAAAAGAGCAAATACATAGAGAGTCCTTCCCTCCTACATGTCTTATATAAAGTATATCAAAAATACAACTTTAAGCATTTTAATTCTATCACTGGTATACTCTATACGCACTCTGTTTCTCCGTTGTGTTTTCTTCTTTGCCTGTGCCCGAGTAGGTGGCAGAGGGCTAATAGTTGTGGACAAGGTACTGCTTGTACAAACCCCTAAAACTGTAAAGAGAACAGTGAATTGTAGTAGATGAATCAAGTTCTCCTACCCTGGAAGCTAGCCAGCCTAATCAATATATAGATCTACTTGGCTTTATCCACTAAATGTTCCTGAAGCACTGTCTATAAAATAAATATTTGTGTACAGAAATCACATATTTTCATGCCCTTCCTTTGTGATTTTAGAAGTGTGTTCACACACAGAGAGAAAAATGTTTGCTCCAATATTACAAAACGACACTAGTTGATGCCAAACATGTACCCAAAGGAATATTCTGGCTTTGTCAACACAGCTCATGCAAGTTCAGCAAATGGACAACCAATCCATATGATCACTGGGACTCCTGGAAAAGCACAACTCTGTCAAAACACACAATCAATTCGCTATCAAATATTTAAACAGCCTTCTTAGGCCTTTGGTGCCAGATGTTTAATAAAATTCAGGGGAAATGGATGAAAATCCTTTCAGAGTCATCACTGGGCATCCCCAGCTTGGCAGTTCAAAGGCAATCTGTGACTACCCTTTGTCCATCCACTCCCTCACTAATCAATACAAGTTTTCTGACCCTAATGAGTATCTAATTGATAAAAAAGAGATTCTGTCTCTTACCTGATAAGAGCTATCCTAGAGACACCTAGAGACAGGAAACTTCTTGCTACTCCTCTACAGCCCGGAGAAGGTGAAAGCAAGATGTCATGTATATAAATAAGAATGTTGCCGTAGCGTTTAAGGAGCCAGGATTCAATTGCGTTGAAGTTGGACTTTCTCACATATAAAAGAAAATGTGAGCAATATCAGCTGTTCAGTCATCTATAGAATTAAATATTAATTTAATCACATTATCAATTTCACTTTCATCAATCACCAAGCAAGGACTATCTATTGCAATCTGACAGATTTACAAACTGAGATTCAGATGGGTTAAGTCACTAACTCAATGTCGAGCAACTATTAGAACTTGAATGAAGTTCTTTCTGAGGACAGAGATGTTTCCTTTTCAGCAGATGCATTAATTTACTGTGGGTCTTCAACTAAGATGATATATTTAATGACAAATATATTGTTCATCCAATAAATATTTGTCAAATGAATGAACATACGGAGTATATAAATATGCATGAATAAGCGCATAATGTGTGCACAGATTCACTCTGCGGAAACTATTACCATTTGGCCAGCAGAACAGCCTACATCCTGAATGGAATGCTACCATCCATGACCAATTATCAAAGAATTAGAAGACACAAAAATACTTAAACACCATTAGCTGTTAGACAAACAAAGCTTCTTTTTTTTCTTTCTTTCTTTCTTGGATGAATTCAGAGGTTTCTTGGACAATTTTTACTTATTCAAATGAGAGCTACTGACTTCAGGAAATTTTCCTCAAGACAGACTATGGAATGCAGAAAGGCATAAATTGGTATTTAATCTATTTCTGAAAAAGAAAGCCATTATAATTACAACGATGGGCAAACACTGGCAAATTTTATGACATAATGTGAGAAAATGCTTATTACAGAAATATTTGCATTACTAGCAGATCTGTCTTTTAAAGTGTTGACGTTTTGGTTGATTTTTGAATGGCCCTTAATGGAGTCAGGAATTTTGCATTCCATCCAGGTTGGCAGACCAATTTACAGATCAGTCTTAGACACATGGAAACCATCATTAGCCCTGGCTGAGAATCCCTAAGGAGGGACCTTTCACTGTCACTACTCTTTCCAGACTTTTCATCTTGAGAAATCCTTAATGAGGCAATGACTGAACTAAATAGAAAGGAGCACAGCTCTTGAGATCTGCCATTTTTGCTCTAATACTCATCCTTCCACTTAATAAACACTTACATAACCAATAAATCCAAACCACTTTCCTTGGAGGAAGGCAGTCCCGTATCCATCAATTATCTGTCTTCCTCACTAGAACCTTCTTTGGGACCTTTAAGAGAGCTTCCATTACAAAAGCCACATCCACATCAGTGAACTGTGTGGACCAAGGCAATGATCCTCTGTACTTCTGGATCACTGAGCAGTAAAGTCTAAAGTGTGCTTCTAGTTATATCTATGAACAGGGTAGTAGCAGACGGGAAACAGAATCCTTGGCTGTGGTTGTTCTGGAACAACCTTTATTGAAGATACTTCCTTTAGTGCTGTCTCCATTTTCTGTCCAGTTTGACCTGCCAGAAATGATGGGTGGGTCAGTCTCAGTTCAAAGTGCCACTCCTCAATAATAGAGAAGAGAAAATACTCCTTTACCATGCCTTTATGGTAGGATGTTTCTGATGTAATTTATATTTCCCAGAAGCTGAGCATTGCTCATCTCTACACAAGGAGGTTGTTCCATGTCTTGCTCCCTTGATCCTTTCTTAGTGATTCCTGACACCACCTTTCCTATAAACCAATTCTGAACAATCATTGCTATACATTCTTTGTATGGACAAAGACAGCTCCAGATGACAATTTAATAATTTCCTTCCTATAATAGAACAACATATATATAGACATTTTTGTATGCCCAATGCTGTCTTCCTACATACTTACAATAACAAGGACTCTGTTGACATTTTATAAGAACTGACCTTAGAGATGTCCCCACTGTTGTATCCAAAGTTTATGGTCATGGTAAAAATTGAGAATTTAGAAGAGATTTAGGTGGGTGTTACCTGTGTAGATTACTGTAAAAAAAAAAAACTTTAGAACATAAAAACATACTTGGGGGTAGTCAAGTGTGTTTTTATGAGGTTAGAATTCGTCTCAGATACAAACAGAAAGATTGGATAATCAAATATAATCCTGTCCCAAATATTAGACAATTTATTTACTAAGGAAAACTTTCTAGAAGAATAGAAAAGGAAAAGGCAGAAGACAGGGATGGAGAGAGAGGT
The DNA here is from genome assembly GCF_963924665.1 of Micromys minutus. NCBI lineage: Eukaryota > Metazoa > Chordata > Mammalia > Rodentia > Muridae > Micromys > Micromys minutus. The sequence continues at coordinate 52,515,687 of NC_137973.1, forward strand.
AGAAACAATGAGGTATATGTGAGAGTGGACCTTGTGGACAAAATGCAGCCTGAGAAACAATGTATAAACAAAAATGGAAGTTGGATGCCCTGGAAGGAAGAACTTTGTCTAAGAATTCTTATTATGTTATTCCCTATTCCAGTCATTTCAAGAATTTGACAAAGGAGCTGTAAACATTCAATGGAAAAAGGACAGCTTATTTAACAAATGGTGTTGGTCCAACTGGCACTCAGCATGCAGAAAAATGAAAGTAGACCCTTTCTTATCTCCTTAGCTCAAGTGTAAGTGGATCAAAGTTCTCCACATTAAACCAGGTACACTGAAACTATTAGATGAGAAAGTGGGGAAAACCTTAGAACATATAGGCACAGGAGAAAATTTCCTAAACAAAACACCAATGCCTCGTGCTCTAAGGTCAAAGATTGACAAATGGGACTTAATGAGATTGCAAAGTTTCTGTAAGGCTAAGGACACTGTCAAGAAAAAAAATGGCAGCCAACAGAGTGGGAAAAGATCTTTACCAACCCCACATCAGATAGAGGCTAATATTCAAGGTATACAAAGAACTCAAAAAGCTAGACACCAGAGAATCAAACAACCCTATTAAAAATGGGGTGCAGAGCTAAACAAAACGTTTCCTCAATTGAGGAATATGGAATGGCTGAGAAACATCTAAGGAAGTACTCAACATCCTTAGCCATCAGGGAAATGCAAATCAAAACAACCCTGAGATTCCACCTCACACCAGTCAGATTGGCCAAGATCCAAAACTCAGATGACAGCAGATGCTGGCGAGGTTGTGGAGAAAGAGGAACACTTCTCCACTGTTGGTGGGGTTGTAAACTGATACAACCACTCTGGAAATCAGTCTGGCATTCCCTCAGAATTGGACATAGTACTACCTGAAGATCCATCTATTCCACTTCTGGGAATATACCCCAGAGACACTCCAATATACAACAAAAATGCATACACCACAATGTTCATAGCAGCTCTATTTATAATAGCCAAAAGCTGGAAAGAACCCAGATGGCCTTCAGTAGATGGATGGATACAAAAATTGTGGTACATTTACACAATGCAGTACTACTCAGCTATCAGAAACAATGACTTAATGAAATTCTTAAGAAAATGGTTGCATCTAGAGAATATCATCCTGAGTGAGATAACCCAGTCACAAAGGAACAGACATAATATGCAGTCACTGACAATGGGATACTAACCCCAGAGAGCTCTGAACACCCCAGAAACAACTCACAGACTGCGTGAAGTTCAAGAAAAAAAAACATTATGCTCAATCCTTACACACCAAGAAAACTTTGACTAATTCCGGGTTACATGCTGTTTTACATGCACTTTTTGTTTGTTGTAACTAGTAAGACCTTAATGCACACTATCAAACCTTTGAAAAAAAAAAAAAAAACCAAGCACTGACAAAAATGTATTCATATACATTTATGCAAAAATGCTTTAAATTTGTTCTTTTATCTTTGTTTTTTAAAATAAAGTTGTTCAAAAAAATAAAAATAAATAAAAATAATAAAAATAATAAAAAAAAGTTTCTTGTGTAGAACTAAGTTTTCTACTATTCAATTTTCCAACCAGCCTAACACATGTGTATGTATTCATGTGATTTAATTGTCAAGGATATGATTTAACTGTTGAGGGAGTAATATACTGGCTTTGGTTATATATAGAGGGATGGGAAAAGAATAATGAAGGAACCATTCATTTACTTATGCTATGATGTATGTGTAAATGTAACAGAGCTCATTGTTAGTGCTATATTAGTGGAGATGATACTTCAATGCCTTTAGGGGTCAGCAAATATGGATGAAACAGATGCTATCATCATTGAACTGTATATGAATTATCAGATACTAATATATTTGCATAAGAGAAAAAAGTCCAGGATAAAATTAAAACTGGATATAGAATCTATATCATACACTAATTGTTTAAAAACTTATTTGAAAGACAAGTTCACCAAGTGTTTCTTGGGGGGAAATAAAAAATTCTACCTGCAAATAACATAAATAACAATAAATTTTCACTTCTTATTTTAACCTGACTTCCTGGGTTTTATTCAAACTTCAACTTTAATTTCAGAGAATGGCCTTCTTTGAACTTCTCTAGTCTGCCTTTGAGTTTGTTGTTCATCTTGAATCAAACATGGTGAAAATTCACCAACTGAGCAAAAAGCAAAGAAAAAAAATAACTGAAGGAGAAATTCTGCTTTCTTGTGATGGTTGATGTTGACTTTCAACTAGATCAGATAGGGAGTCATCGTGGAGATTAGAAAAGCACATCTCGAAGTGTATCGGGGAGGGTAGGTCCAGACATAATTAGATCATGAGGACTCTGGCTTAATTCATGCTAATCCATACATGGACTGAAAACTACAGTCAACTCTTGGGATCAGTGGAGCAGTGGAAAGAGGGCACACCCTTCAAGTATACATTCTGACCCTTATTACTTTCTTTTAGTCCTTGTAACTACCTGGCTGCCAGTAGGTAAACAGCCTACCTCCAACATACCCATCTACCACAGTGTTTCTGTTTTGTCATGGGCCTTTATACAATGGAACTAGCCAACATAAACTGAGATAAGTAAAAATAAAATGATATTACTTTAAGTTCTCTCCTATGTGTTTATGAAAACCAGGAGGGATTTCACCAACATGGTCATACAGATTTAAATTCCTGTGGATAAGCCAAGAATTACAACTAGCCCATCCTAGAAACTTGAGATAATCATCTCAGGCTGACATTTCAAAGATCTATCAGCATAACCACTGACTCCTATTCATTCAGAACCACACCTTTTTATATCTTCAAGGCTTTTGCAATGACCACAAATCTTGTCAATTGATTAGTTTTCCAAACAATTAGCCAAATAACTCATGTAGCAATCCTCTCATCCGAATCAGGCCAGCTCCTTCCTCTGTTAAGGAATTAAAAGCTGACTCTTAATAGCTCAAGAAATACATCATGTGCTCATAGACAAGTAAGTTGCTTGGGGTGAGATCAGACTGTGGACACAATGCCTGTCATGCTCATGTTTGACTTGAGTTGTTTCATCTACACTTGCTAACCAATTGATAGAATACGTAGTTATGAATATTGTCTCCATTTTAGGGATGATGAAGTCAAGACTCTGTTATGAGTAGGGGTGTGGTTTTATTGATAAGGTACTTAATTGCACAAAAGTCTTAGATCAAATAACCAACACCACATAAACCCTGTGTGATAGTACGTACCCATAAATCTCAACATTCAGCAGGTAGATGAAGGAGAATCAGAAGTCCAAGGTCATTCTTGAGGCCATCTTGGTATGTGTAAGTCCTTGTCAACACTCCTACACGCCTCCCTCAAAAAGAGAAAAAAACTTTCAAGCAATTACAATTGTTCAGGGAGTACTACCTATGAAATTAGCGCTCCACATTTTATGGGCAGACTACACAATCTCTTCCAGCCACATTGGATGTTATCTTGCTGTTCAGGTTTACCAGATCACAGTGATGCTGTCAGCAAGTTGAGTCTGAGTGGGCAGAAAAATAAAATAAAAAAGATCAAAATCAAAGACCGGTCTTTCAGATTGATTCAACATCCTGGCATCTTCCCTGCCTGCTCAAAAAAAAAAAAAAAAAAAAAAAAAAAAAAAAAAAAAAACCTCATGCCCAGATAGGAAGCAGCATGAAACTGAGCATAGAAAAAAATGTGGAAAGAAAACTTATTAGGGGAGCATGGTTATAGAAGTCCAGGCAGAAACAGCTAATCTCCCATCACCAGACACTGCTCCACAAACTCTCAGCCCTGCCCGTTCATCACAGCCATCTCTCAACTGCACATGGAGAAATAAGATCTGCCCACTCAGCCTCACCAGAACGCTGAAAAAGTAAATGAAAATGTCTGAGAAGTGTTTAAATCTCATTGAAACTGCTTAAATGAATTCAAGGTGTTCTTTTTATGTATTATTACAAATTATCATCGGTATCATAAGTTGCAGTCATTCAAGTAGCTTCCCTTGTGTGCATGAAGAAACCCATTTCTGCCACCCACTCACTGGCTTTCATGAAACTCTTCTTCCATTTGAAAAGAAAACCAGTAACTGCTTATAAAGCCATTTTCTTGAAATTATATCTTAAATAGCAAGTTTCTGTGATGTAGTATACTTTTTTTAGCTTTTTAATCCTTTGCATATCCTCATTTTGAGTGTCCCCTTGATGTGTGTATGGGAGTGTTCTGTCTGTCTGTCTGTCTGTCTGTTTGTCTGTCTGTCTGTTAATCTGTGCGTCTATGTGTCTATGTCTGTGTGTTTATGTATTTGAAAGCCATTATTTCCTGGGACTGAGACTGAAAACAATGACTGCATCTTCAAGGAAAATGTTAACTCGGTCACAAGAATGTGGTTTCAAGGCCTTTGAGGGTCATGTTTTTCAGGGTTGCAGCATAGTCCCAACTTCCAAGAAAATACAGCCAGCTAAAAGGAGCATCCCCAAATTAAATGAATTATTTTTCTTACAATTTTATTTTAAAAAGAGAGATAAATGTACAGATTTTTAAAAGCATTTTGGCATAAAACTATATGAATATATTTTGTCAGTACTTAATTCTTTTAGAGGTTTGTTAGTATGCATTGAAATCTCCTAGTTTCCATAAGCATAAAGTACATGTAGAACAGAACATAACACAGAAACAGTCAGAGTTTTTTTTTTTTTTTTTTTTTTTTTTTTTGGTGTGTATAGATTAAACATAATGATCTTTCAATACCAAAAATTGCCACAAGGCTATATTCCTAGCTCTTGGATTATTAATGATTTAAGGTCCAGGTGTACCACACTCTGAGAGGGTGCTACACACTTATTTTTTTCCCTAAGGACTGAGACTTTCACTTTTTGGCCTTTGTTTTTTGTTTTTGTTTTGTTTTGTTTTTTGAGCTTCATATAGCCTGTGAATTGTTTCTGGGGTGTTCAGAGATATCTGGGGCTATATCCAATTATCAGTGACTGCATATTACCTGAAGGTAAATGAAATTTTAAAAAACTAAAAATGTTGTATTTACAACTCCCAGGTTAAAATAATGGGAGAGAGACAGAGACAGAGAAAGAGAGAGAGAGAGAGAGAGAGACAAAGAGACAGAGACAGAGACAGAGACAGAGAGATGTGTGTATTTCCATGTTTCCTTCTCCCAGGCCATTGCATAGGTAGAACTGTGGTTTTGTTGTAGAGCTCTTTATAGGAAGCTTTTTAACTCAATTTAGTCCCCACTTTAAATTCTGTTTCTGAGGCAAGAAAGCCCTTTCCTTTTTTTTTTTTTTAGAGTGAAGCCAGGTAATAGTCAGCCTCCCGGACAGTCAGAGGCTTATGAAAGTCTTGCAGTGCCTTTCATCTCTCCATAAAACTGTACACTCTCCTGATTACCCCAAATTACAATGTTTGCCGTGATTCTCTTTAATCAGATTTGAGCAATTCTGTTTAGTTGAGAAAAAAAAATCAAATGCCATTTTTCTTTCAGAAGGCTTTACTCTCCATAAGAGAAGTGCGTTCCGTTATTCCGCATTGCTCCCCATGAGAGAGTCTTTCTTTGGATGTTTTGAAGCTATGACTGTTGTGTATCAGAGCCTCAGCCGGGGCCCCATGGTGGTGGATTGGATTACTTCCCTGATTTCTTACCTGCCGTGTAAGGCTCCCATGTAGATTAGGACATGGTTTAAGAGGAATTATCTCCTTTTTTTAATAGATCACATACTGAGTTTGAAGCTCCAAATTCAACAGAAAATCAAGTTAATTGTTCATTTCTTCCAGGATATCCCTGAAGGATAATTGACCTCTGCAGTGCACATTCTTAGTAGGAAACTAAATAATTAAGTTGAAGGAAATACATTTCTTTTTCGAGATTCCACTTGTAAAGCGTTTGTGTGTGTGTGTGCGCGATGAGACCATAACCCTGGGTGCATTTTACACAAAAGATAAATGTACTTCCCCACCCAGCCTGTTTTGAACTAATTATTTTACACAGCACACGCATCCAAATACTATTATAGATAAAGCCTTTCCTCTTAAATCATAAAACTGAAATATTCTCAGCAAAGTCACCCCCTTCTCATCTAATTCTTTACCCATTGGACTAATCTGTCTGTTGACAAAACAAACTGGAAGCATTGAGTCTATACGGGTTGGTAACATTATACGGTTAATTGTTTTCCTTCTCAATGGGCATATTTCTTCTGTATTATTTTTATGTATTATGTCTAGCTCCCTCTGTCATAAACTTTCAGAAGGAACAATGATTCACAGTCATCATAACCAGAGACAAAGGATGGTACTCACAGATTCCTAATTTAATAAGAACATGGACCAGCCCTAATGAGGTAGTCACACTTCTTATCATATTTAAAAGTGTCTCCACTCAAAACAATGGGGAACAAAATATACAGTCCTGACAAAAACAGGAACACACTGAGAACATAACTTATGCCTCCAATACTCACAGAATTACTCTTAAATTATAGCAGTTGGGACTTTCCCTAGGATCAATTCTAATTTAAATCAATTGAGTCAGTGAAAATTTTAACTTAACAATTACAGCTTCCAAAAGGAATCATGCCATAAAACACCACAAGAGCAGGAAAGAGAGCAGAGTAATGTCCACAGTATTGCCTGAGGCCTGGAAAAATCTCCCTTCAGAGGGGACCTTTGAAAAGAGCTCACTGTGCACCGAGAACCACTCCTTCAAATCTCGAATTTGTGCATTGCTGAATCAGTTTGTGCACATTTGGAAATTACTGCTTTTCTGCAATTTTCTGTAAGCTATTCCTAAATTGTTCTGTTGAATGTTAGTGAAAAATTATATTTTTAAACCACCTCTGAATCCTAAAAGCCTGTGGCACAGTGCTCTGTTTACGTGAGCAATTTAGCTTTATTAAACAGCATGACACAGGCGGCGTAGGGAAAGATAAGCTTGTACAGTGTGTGCTCTGAAATCATCAGCTAGGGCCTCGCTTCAGCTTTCGTCCTTTCCCATGGGCCAAATGGACTCCTGGCAAGGAGGGAACCTATCTTCCATGTGCTCCTCACTTCAACCTGGATATTATTAGAGGACACTTCCCAGAAATGGAAGCTTAAAGAATAACTGTACATGTGACACGTGTGTGTTTTCATGGTCTCTGTTTTGTTGTTGCTTGTTTTGGTTGATTGGTTGGTCGGCTAGTTAGTTGGTTGTTTGGCTGGTTGGTTGGTGTTTGTACTTAGACAACATCCCATGTGTCCCAGAATATGGCCCCAAAAACACTTCTAAAGGAGGATGACTTTGAACTCCTGATCCTCCCACCTTGACCTTGTGAACCCTGGAATTACAGATGTGCTGGTATTTCCCAGTTTATGTGAAACTGGAGCTTGAACATAGGGCTTCCTGCATGCCAGGCAAGTATGCTACCAATCAAGGTTTGTCTCTACCCCTCATCCTTCCTCTCTGTTTTCAACCTTTTACCTCAACATGAGTTACAGTGATAAGTATGTTTAGCTTATACAATATGGGAAGAAGATCTCCCTTCCCCCAGAGAGTTTAAGTTGTCTGCTCTAATTGTGTTCATTATCTGGATGAATGGAATAAAGTAACTATTCTAGAGAGAGAATAGACTCACATAAAGATACTAGCTGACTTACAAAGTGGTGTTCCAGATGGTTCTTGAGATATGATAAGTGTCGGCCCTCTCCTCTCAGCCTGACTAGAAAAGATGCCCTATAAGGAACTGGCCAGAAACTCAAGGCACAGTTGTACAATGCACCCTGTTGCTCCACAGAAGAACTCATGCTGGCTGTCCCCTCAGCAGGCTACCCTATCCATCCTCAGCTACTCGGCAGCCTTCCCTGAGGTTGTTGTATGAATTTAGACACACCATTCTGGAAACTAAATTAGCCTGCATTTACTGGGAAGTTGAACGCAGTCGGACTAATGGTGGTGCAAATGGTAATTGGTTCCCAACACGTGTCACCGTGTGTACTTCTCCAGCCCTAGAAAAGATGCATTATGGGACTAATTTTTAAATGTTAATGGATATTGGACATTTGCCAGACACCCAGCTGTGCACAAAACACTGAGATGGTAAATAGCTCTTGATCTGTTTAGAAACAAATGATGATGTTTTTTAGAATTCCCCGGGACTTAGACACGGCAACCAGCTCAGACTCGGGGACTGACCCCATTAACAGCACTGAAGCAAAGCATTCTGATTTTTACTTCAGAACTAAGAAGCCAGGGGCATTGTGTTAAGGCTTAAATTATTTTTTTTTTATTAATATTAAGGAAAGTCTAGTCCCTCACACCTATTAACCTTACCTGTGTTAGCAAAGCTCTCTGACAAGTGTTTGGTTTTGTTTGGCAGGTTTCCATGGGATCAGGTCAAATTGAGAGTGTCTCCATCAATTAGCTTGGGTGTAAAAGCTGCATTCTGGGTGACCTGCTCACCTATGCTTGCTAAGAGATCTTTGCTTTCCTGCCTCACTCCAGCTATGGGGCTAACAAACCTGCAACAGGTTTTCTCTCCTCTTGCTCTGATTTTCTTGGAATTTTAATTAAAAGTCGGTGGACAGAGAATGCTCTACACTGCTCCAAAAGTTCTCACTAATTGCATGAAGGCCAGTCAAGCCTACTGACAATGGCTTTTCTTTCTTTGCTTCTTGCTTTCTTTGTCTTTCTTTCCTTTTCTTTTTCTTTCTTTCCTTATTTCTTTCTCTCTTTTTTTTTTTTTTTTTTTTTTTCTGTTTTGATGATGGACTGCTTTTGATAAAAACAAAAACAAAAAAACTGAACCACCAAACCAAACAAACAAACAAAACACACCATTGGGGGAATATCTTTTTTTTTTTTTTTTAAGCGTAAACATGGGAACATAATAGAGGCTGGGCACTGTATCCTACAGTTCCTGGTGGAAATTGAAACAACTGGATGGTGCATTTGGCATCTAAAATGACATCTGAAGCTATTGCACAGTTTAAATATTTCATCAGCCAGAGAGAATATGAACATGAGCCCGGCTGCTCTGACATCGTGCCGGCAGCTCCTACTTGGCAGCTCTGCTGCCAGCAGTTTGTGCTGTGTGTGAGGTGAAAGCAGGCGAGCTTACGGAGAGAAAGCGCTCTCTCTCTCTCTCTCTCTCTCTCTCTCTCTCTCTCTCTCTCTCTCTCTCTCTCTCTCTCTCTCCCCTACCCCCTCTCCCTCCTTCCATGCCCTTCCTCTCTCCCTCTCTATCTCTCTGAATCAAGCCAGAAGGAGTGTGGTGTCCTGAAGGCTTCCTGATGCTGCAAACCATAGGGAGAAGTCTCAACCGATGACTTCACTTCTGCAAACTTTGTGGAGGGACTTCCCAACCAGTCTGCTTGCCTCTCGGTAGCTTATTTTTAGCTTGTTGGCAGTTAGGTGACAGAAAAAGCTGTAACCCCGGACAATTTTCTTCAAAGGTAGTTTGGAGAAAGAAAGAGAGGGAAAATAAAAAAAGACTTTGATGTTTGGAAACTACCGATTCAAATCCCAGTTCTGTTGGTTAGCAAAATAGTGTGATGAGCTGCAAATTCATCTCTCTAACGTCTTCTTTCCCTTATTCCAGATACAGCCATGTCTGAAAGGAACAAGATCCTCGGTCCTCAATGATGCTGGGAAAAAGGCAAAACTGTCTGGTGCACTACTGTGGTCTGGGGCACCACTGTGGCACTAAACAAGCCTGGGGTTTTGTTTGTTTGTTTGTTTTTCCTAATTTGAGTTCTCTGCCCACCTTAGTTCTCATTACCCGAGTCACTGACAGGGGAGGTACAATGTCCCTATGGCATCCTGGATCCAGAACTGTACAATGTGCTCCAGAGAATGCTTGATCAGTGTCAGACACAAAAACATCTTCTCCTTCTGCAGACACTTTGAAAAATAACTTAATGAACTGGGACTGAGCAGGTTCCTTGCATGGAGAGGCAATAATGAACTCACTGAAAAGAAGAAAATAAAAAATTAAAATTATGAATCAAAATAAAGATAAGGAAGGACCGACAACATTCATTCCAGTTAGCTTTTTATACTCACAGTTCCAAAAGTGTGTTCCCAAATACACTTCCCTGGGACAAACGCAGGTGTCAAAGTCCACTGGTACAGGAGTAATGGCTGCATGGCCAGCCCAGGGAGGACCCAGGCAGATTAACAGGTAGCTGAAATTAGATTCTATAGCGCAGAGGAGGTAAATACCAAGTTAAGTGGCAATGCATAGATTTCATAAGAGGAAGAAATCACAAAGAACGCTAAGACCAACCATGGGACAAGAAACACTGCATCACTGAGGCATAGAGCGTAAGTGGTTCTCTACTTGAGAACCTGATGCTTCTCTGTTGTTGGCAGTGAAGGCTACCCCAGAAAACGTAGAAGAAAAGCGTCTCTCCAACCATTACCCTTGACCAGTTTAGTCCTGCTAATTCTGCCCCGTTCCTTCGGGTTGCTCTCCCTATGGTACTGCACGCCACTAAGCATTTAAATGCTTAGGTCTTCCATCTGTGTCTAATCCAAAAGCTCAGACCAATGTCGTAAACTAGGCAGTCCCTTGATTTCAAATGAGTAGGAGGTAGGAAAGCATTCTGTGACCAAAGGGAAATAGAATAAACTGGGGCGTGATACTCGACACAGCAAAAAAAATGCAGATAGGAGTTTTCCTCCTGTGTTTCTCTAGGACCCACCTCCCAGCTCCTCCACTCCTGTCCCCAGATCTCCGGTTTTGGAAACCTCAGAACTTCTTCCTACATTCATGAGAGTCACACTGTGCATTCTGATTTAGGTTTGTGGCCACAATTTTGAAATAAGGCACGAAACTTCGTTTTCTTCATTTTCCCCAGCGTTTGCAAGGCTGTGCCTGCCGAGACTGCGCAAACACACTTGACACTGAGCGTCTGAGAGAAAGGTACATATTGTAACTGTTTGTTTTGAAAAAGTAATTTCCTCTATCAGTTCATTTCCATCAATTTTATCAATTCGCTTAAGCCTCCTAATCCAAGCGTTACGCCACAGACTGCGGCAGAAGTAGAGGGGGATTTCTTGGGTTTTGTATTTCTGCACTAGAATCCCAGGCAAGGCTCCTAGCGACTTAACTCCATTTTCATAGCTCTTAGTTTAGTATCTGGGAGTCTATCATGTTCTAAGGCTCTGTGGCAAAGAAAAAAAAAAAAAAACGTGTCCATCTCTTCAAGCTGTCTGAAGTCATTATGTGATGTGATGTCTCACCCAGATTTTGCAGCAATACATTTCTTGGGGGGAGGAAGGGGTGCTAACAGAAAACCCACTGAAGCTTTGCTATATGCTGTGAGAATTGATAAATATTTCCAATATTTTTTAAAACAAAATACAAGGTAGGCTCAGGCAAATACACAATCTGGTTCCTCGAGAGATTGATACCCAAGGCAGGTTCCACAGATACACTAATTTGAACAGATCCATCTTTGGAAATTTTTTATTTACAGAACTCATTGCTGCCTCCTTTTAATGTAATGAGATTTCATAATGAAGTCCAAATACAATCTGCTAGAGGAAGAGGGCATGTAATACTGATTCTAATAAGCCTGCCTAAAATCAATAATGTTGTTAGTTTCCCTGAAACCAGACTGCATTGGTTCACAGAACCATGTTCTGCCTACAGCACGGTATTAGTGGTTTATGTTTTATTGGGCAATTTTTTTCCATAGGGGAGATAGATAGAAACTTAAAGACATGAAGAAATGTTATTAAATGTATCTTAAGGCTCCAGATGACCCCAAATTTGTTTGCTTTTCTCTTTTAATCAGTTCTTGGTTTCCATGGAAACCACTTGACAACAGCTTGTGCTGCTCCTCTTTTGCACCTGATTGTCCATCATCCTTATTCCTGCCCCCCCCCCCCGCTTTCAAAGGCATCACACTAACGGGAATATGTGTGCTGGGATATCTCCAGAGGGGCCATAGGGAGAGAGCTGTATACAAACTCTTGCTGTTTCTCAAGACCTCAGCAATAGGATCCTTCCACCCAGTGTCATTGTCTAGCTAAAACATAAGCACTGTGGTGGAGATAGTGAAGCTCAGGATACAGCAGGTGAACTCTGACTATGGAAAGGAAAGAAAAACTCTCAGGGATTTTAAACCTTTGAGGGAGGTCTACAGGCAGCAAGATAGCTTCCTGATTGCAGACAAATGTCTGGAGGGAACATAATGGGACAGAAACATGGAAAGTCCCCAGTCTTAATGACAAAAATCAGGAATCTGCTGACTGTCAAACAACTGTCTAAGGCTTCGGGTCCAAGTCACTAAAGCCTTCCAGGGCAAATGCTGTCATTCATTAGCTTCACATTTACAAACATGTCATCAGGAATGTGGTTAAGATCACCTTCATGGGCAATCCTGCACGCACTATGTCTGGGCTTCCCTGCCATGAAACATCCTTCCTGGACATCTCTTCTGCTCTTTGTGGGTTGTCACCTCTGACACTCCCAGCAACACACTCCTCTTCCTTGTACTCAAAGACTCTGTGAAAAGAAAGAACCAATGGAATTGTTGCTTCCAAGTCTATGAAGCTTGTGGCCCCTGATAAGATTTAAAGGTGGGTGTAATTATATATAGCAACAATATAATGTATTGTATGTCACAACAGTATGTCACAAGCAAACCATGAAGTGCATGGGTCTATGCTGACTATAATGGTCACCTGTATTGACTGTTTGTTGGTTGTACAGAGTCCCTTAAACTTCATATTCTATTTAAATTCCCCGCTGCCTCCCAGAATGACTCTCTGAATCATTGTCCCACTGTATAGAGTTTCCAGTCCCCAGTTTTTCAAGTCCTGCTATTCCTCTGGGACCTAATGTGTCCCTATGCTGCAGATGGTGTGTCTACATAGATCTGATTAAACGCAATAGAATTTCTTCACCTGAGTTTTTATTTTTTTCCCTAATTTACATTCTAAAGACCAGAGCACCTTATATCTATTTGTGAAATTAATTCACCACATAGAGATCATTTACTAGGGTGGATTTAATTCATAAAAGTTTATATATATTTAATTCATAAAATATATATATATATATATATATATATATATATATATATATATATATATATATATACTTCATATGTTTTCCCATATGTATTGCAAGAATCTTGACAAACTATACAGCATCTTAAAGAGTTAGGAGAAGCTGAGTGGTGTATCCATGGAAAGAATCGAAAATATACACTAATTGGCTTTGTGGTTACAGAGAAGAGCCCAGACAGCATCCTTGGTTGTGTTTTCTTCCTTATGTGCTGATGTTGTACAGTCAAATAGATCAGAAAAGCCTTCTGGGTCCTGGACATTGTTTTTAACCAGAACAGTTGAGTCTGGTTCAAATTCAATTAAACTAAACAGAGGAAAATGCCAGAGAAAGAGCAAAGCCAAATTAGCCTGAGGGAGCTCCCTTTTAATTTTATTTTTGAGGCTAAAATCAAATCATCTGATTCTCATTGAGTTCCTACTGTGTACAAAGAGGTATGCACAAACACACAGGTACCTGGGAGTGTTCTTGTCTCTTAAGCCAAGTGTCTTAAGGAAGTACTGAGTTTCAGAGACAACAGACACTGTGTTTCATACATGCTTCCTAATGCTAGGACAAATGATTTAAAGTCTTTGAGCCTCTGGGGATTGTTTATTTTATTCCATTACTTTGGATTTTGATTTTTCTAGTTGAACCAGAGAGGCCAGAGCAACAGGAGCCATCTTGCTTTCATGTGGAGCCTGAGAATTAAGCCAACACTTGTACTAAGAAGTGAAACACTTCAATTGGATACTCCAGACTTATTTTGACATTGCTTCTTCAGAGCCCTGTGCTGGATAAATCCCGTGTACTTGATAATGTGGCTAAAAGCCCTGGAACTTGCAGTACCCAACTTTTCCCATAAAGGCAGAGGTGAGGAGAAATCCAGACTCTGGGGGGGGGGGGGGTGTCAGTAACGAGATTGTGGCTGATGTTCAGTCTGGAGGATGCTTTTGTGCCTTGAAACCACCTACATGGAAGCTTCTTGCAGTGTGAGATAATACTTTCTTTGTATTCAAGGCATTTTGATCTACTCAATCTCTGCCTTAACATTTTCTACCAAAGAGAAGAAAAAAAATCTTATCTAGAGGTTTTCTTTTCCACTGCCTTCATTTAAAAAAAAAAAAAAAAAAAAAAAAAAAAACATGACATAGATATAGAGAGAAACAGAATTTTAAAATGGCGATTTATAAAATTCACAGTTCTACCATATAGTTATCTTTTTGGTTGTAAGTCTAGCCTTCAGTGGTGGAGCCATCTCTCCAGCTCTAGCATATATGTTTCAAGGTATAAAAATGCTATGTAAGTATTGATGATTTCTGTTACTACCCTTGTTCTCACACCCTTTGCTCACCTTCTTTACTATCACCTCAGCTGCATCCCTTCCATCCTCGGGTCTAGCACTGGCACTGCCTGGGTTCAGCCAATCTCAGAGTCAGGGATAAAGAGCCTAGTGCTTTCAGTTAAATATTTAATGAGGATCAAAAGGGTAGGTGGTGTCACTCCTGATGCTGCTAATTCTATAGCAACTCATCCTGTGTGTGTACCTGACGCTAAAATAAAGAGATGTTTGTCCCAGAGGCAGAAGCAATACTCATCAACTCTGAAGTGAGAACTTTGGTGAAAACAAATAATAATGACCATTTCAACTCTATGACAAGAAAGGGGTATTTAAAATGAAGGCAACTCTATAGAACCCATTCGAATGACATAAATCCCTCTGATGTTTTCATGACTCAGAACACTTCTTTTACTAAACTTCTCTGGGTGTGATCATAATGGAAACCAAAATGTATACTGTGCATTAAGATATGTTAAAAATATCAGTGACTTTCATTGACTAATATCACTGAGGTGCCTTGAATAAGGAATGCTCCATATTAGCTCATGTATCCCAAGATACATGGTCCCCAGGTGGGGATGCTGTTTGGGGAGGTTATAGAACTTTTAGATACCAGTTCCAGATCGTGCTGCCATTCCATTACCACCACTATGAGTTCTCCCTCTGGAACCATACACCGAAATA